>NC_139643.1:19840769-19945769 GCF_964638095.1 Poromitra crassiceps | reverse complement strand
CAGAGTTGTGACATAGAGACAATCCGCATGTCTGGGAATGCCCACAAAATGTTAAATGGCTGGCGCGCGAGTGGGGTGAAACCGCCCATATATCTAAACTACAGGTTTGGGGGTACTAGAGCAGAACACAAGACGTCTGCTCAGATGTGCGTTTACTGCGGTGGTTAAATCCCCGATCGTGTCTGCCTGGGCTGGGCTATCAGCTAAATTCTAACTTTGCTGAATGGATAGAATGGGGGTTTTTACCCCACCCTGACCACGCCCCCAGCCAGACTGAGCCAGCTAAACCAGCGTCTATGACGAGATGTGGCCTCAACCTATAGTAACATTGGTTGAGACAGCACATTGAGCCCAAAGATGTTTCGTCTTTAAAATTGTTATAAGGTAACGTGTGTTTGGCCGCTAGAGGTCAGGTGACCCTCCAGGTTGGTATTAATAGACTGCTGAGCTGACAAGTAAAGGCGTAGGGTAGAGATGGGTATACTGGCAGCAGTTAAACTACAATGTTTTGTGCTGTGGACCAACGTTGCTATTTCACAATTGTTTAGGAGATCAGGTTGTCTGGTCATGACAGCCTACAGTAAACTAATACAAACTCCAGCCTATTAAATCAGTAGTCTGGAGCTGTTCGGGACCTGCATGGGGGCATGACCAAAGCGCAATGGCAGGAACCAGAATCCGGTTACCGGATACATGTGCGCCAGCAAAATCTTCCCTATAGCTAACGTTAGCTAGCTATAGAGCCTGATAACACGAGGTGACTAAAAAGTTAAGTGTGTAGTACATAAAACAAAACGTTGATGCAATAATATGCCATCGCCGCCACCGCCGCCACCGTCACCAGGCTCTTCTCTGGAAGAGCCTGCGGTGACACAAGGTTACTGAATCAGAGATTTTCAAAGTGGGAGCCGGGCCTCCCCAGGAGGGGGGCTCCAAACAGTTTCAGGGGAGGCTCAGTGAATGCAAGTGAAAAAATATGACTAGTTTATAATTAGTTATTACATTAGTTATTATTAGGTATCAAAACGAGATCACATAGAATAGCCTAAATGTGTGATTTGGTAGTAGTTCAGAGATACAGTACTTTTTGGGGGATTTTACGGTTTTTCCCACTTTCCCCGTCAGAAACAAATAGGCTACATGCCTTCAGACAGACTATTCATAATGTATTTGGTGTAGTATGATGTATGTATTTCATAATGTATTTGGTGTAGTATGATGTATGTATTTCATAATGTATTTGGTGTAGTATGATGTATGTATTTCATAATGTATTTGGTGTAGTATGATGTATGTATTTCATAATGTATTTGGTGTAGTATGATGTATGTATTTCATAATGTATTTGGTGTAGTATGATGTATGTATTTCATAATGTATTTGGTGTAGTATGATGTATGTATTTCATAATGTATTTCGTGTAGTATGATGTATGTATTTCATAATGTATTTGGTGTAGTATGATGTATGTCAAACAGCAATATCAGGCTATCTTGGCTCAATTATGGGATCAAATAACATATGATCCCATAGGCATCCAGGAATTGAGCGAGGGGGACTCCTCTTTCCAAGGCTGGAGGGAGGCCCACAGTCTCAAACTTTGAAAAGCCCTGGCCTACATGATTGCAAAGAGAGCAGAACATGTGCATAACCCGGTCCTCATATAATCTGCACATTTTTTAACCCATCCATAAACTGATAATGTGTCTATCAACAAAAACAACAGGACGCTGTTATGATGGCCTGGATTAACTGACCAGCTGTTCCTGCCTGCTTTTGTTCTGCCATTATATGACCACTAATCTTTTACATTGAAACATGGCTATAAATAGACCTATGGGAAAGTGAAGCGTTCAAAGCAGCCAGGAAGTGGGGTTGTTTTTGAATACATACAATAACATGCACTGTCTATTATGTTGGACATATGAAACACCACTTGGGCAGTAGTTATCTGTTCAGTTTCGTGAGGTTCTACTACTTTGTAATTTGAACTCAAATTATGAACATATGACTGCTTGGAACAATATCAGATTGAAACCACATTTCAGAAAGCAATCAAGTAAACTCAGTTTGAGAAAGTAACGGGGGGGGGGGGGGTGATGGTGTTCAGAAAGAATGTATTTATCTTCCATACCCCAAATAAAGAAAAAAACATGTTAATCTGTTATATATATATAGTTTTATATAAAGTCGGGTTATCGTGATTTATCGTAGCTAGCTGTTAAATGTGTTATATGGGGAGTAAAAATTATAAACATGCAGCTTAAGACTGTCAGGGAATATCCATCAATGTATTTTTAAAAATAGTCTATAAAATCTGACCTTTGTCCAATAGTCAATCAAAGGTCATAAACAGGTCCTGTAATCAACTTGCATCAATCAACTATTCTTAACCCGTCCTTCTGCCCTTGTTAATACTGGATCTCTTCACAAGTGGGGCCATACTCAAACGCAAATGAAACCTTCCAGACAGTGGTCAGAAGACAGAGGTTTATGTTTTGTCAAACTGCACAGTGGAGATGAAGAAACATGTTCATTCTTTTGTGGCTCTTGTTGACTTTTTAGTGGTCACGACTCCATCATACTACACTTTCCGCAAAACTGTATAATACTGTACTAATAATAACAATAACAATAATAATATATTCATAATATCATTTCGGTCTTGTAGTGACACCATGTTGTATGTCTTCATTAGACACTCAGATCGAATCTCCTGTTTTATTATCTCCTCTTAAGTTTCCCATCCCCAGTCCAAAGCTCTCTTATGCTTCCAATTGTTCATCAGCGTCAATTCAAGTCTACTCCAGCGGTAAAAGTGTTTCCACCTTTGCTTTCCGTTGTCTCAGCCGGCCATGAGTCTAAACATGTTTAAGTTCTATGTCCAAATCAAGTGACATCCTGAGCGACACATTGAAAAGTGAAAGATCTTTGCATCTGTTAATCCATCTGCACATCTCCTTCCTTCACAATTTGTTGTGTTGCTCTTTCATCCTCTGTCCCTTTGTGTCCATGTCCATCATCCATTCATCCATCAGTCATCCATCCATCACTTTCACCAACTTTGCCATGATGCCTTCCTCCATACTCCCATCAAAATCATCTAACCCACCCTTCATCCAAGTAACTTGACCAGATCATCAAGCCATCCCATTCCTTATGGATATAAAGGAAGCTAGACACACTTGAACTCAGTTTATCCGCCGTTATATTTGTGAGAGAGACCTAACAGCTTTCTTATTTACCACTAATACATCATAACTCACCGCGCAGATTTCCTTGACCTCTGACTTGGTGATGTATCCGTTCTTGTCCACGTCGAACAGCGAGAAGGCCCATTCCAGTTTGCTGGTGGTCTTCCCCGTTGACGTCATGTGGAGGGCGATGATGTACTCCTTGAAGTCCAGCGTGCCGTCGTCGTTGGTGTCAAAGGAGCGGAAGACGTGCCGGGCGTACGCTTGGGCGTCACTGTCTGGGAAGAACTTGCTGTAGATGGACTGGAACTCCTCTTTGCTAATGCGGCCGGTCGGACACTGCCTCTTGAAGTTGTCGTACCAATGGGCGATCTCCGCCTCGGAGAACTTGGTGTTGAGCTTCAGATCCTCCAGGATCTCCTTGGACACGGCGCCGCTCTTGGTGTTACCCATTGTTGGTGCTGTGTCGCTGGTGGTGTTTCAAAGCTATATCGACGTGTGAATCGGTGCTGGCTCACTGTGCTGGCTCACTCCTCTCTTTGTCAAAGTGGTCGACAGAAGACTGGTCCTATATGCTTGGCCTCGGTCCTGGACCGCACCTCAGCCCATGGAGACAAATGCTGTGAAAGAGAGGAGAGAAGATGCTTGGTAAGCTCAATAAGCCAGTCAACCATCAGTGATGTGAGTCTGAGGCATCACAGAGAGGGGTCAACACAGGTCAAAGTAAAAATGTGTGTTTGCTGTGCAAAGTGCCATGCTGCAGCCAGGTGGCACTTCTCTGCTGTTTTAAAATGGTCAGCAGGCCAGCTTGGCAGCAGGCCAGCTTGGCAGCAGGCCAGCTTGGCAGCAGGCCAGCTTGGCAGCAGGCCAGCTCATTGGCACAGAAGAGGGAGGGGGACCTTTTTATGACAGATTAGAGCAGAACTGGTAACTCCAACATTGATGGCGATATAATTCTAAATGTCAGAAGACCCACAGATATTATTATTATTACAACAACAACAACAACAACAACAACAACAACAACAACAGTATTGTAACTGGTGTGTGTGTGTGTGTGTGTGTGTGTGTGAAGCATATGCCCATGGGACTTGTGTGTGTTGTTTGTCCGTGGCCGTCCTCAGAATCACAATCAGCTTAATTGGCCAATAGGACAAGGATTCTTGAACAACTGCAGCAGAGGACAACATGTCTTGACTTCTTGCTTAAGTGTATAGCAGAACTTTGAATGTGTATATAGGCTCTTATGTAAATAAATACAAAGGACATATTTTGACTTTGGTGAACCTGCACAACTTAAACTGCATTTGAACACAAACTTGCTTGTTTTGTTGTAAAAAGTAAAGAAATCTAAGTAATAAAAAATGTCATGATCTTGTATCTGTTTCTCTTGGGGGTGTGTGTAAAAACAACTTACAGTAGGAAGTGTGTTTTTGTGGTTAGAGTGAGCGCGTCTCAGCTCTGCATGAGGTGATCTAGTTTAGTGCCGTACGATAAGGGCAGGCTGTTTCATTGACAGCCTGTCAGGGGGACACCCATGCTCTATATATACATATACTGTTGAATTGGTGTTTGTTTGCTTGTGACATTTTATTCATTGGAGTCTGTCTCACTACAGTGGTGCAGTTGGTGCTAATTAACACTTGGCAATTCCTCATTCAGGCCTGGTGTGTGAAACAAGGCGGAGGAGTCCACCCTCAGGTACAGAGGCGTAGTGGAACATGCCAAGTTGTGGTTTGAGTAGAATCAAATGTATAAATCTATTTTGAGTGTCAGAAAGTTGATCGGGACATTGCAATATATTTGATTGGTCATCCAGTTATTCAGTGATATTAATGTAACAAATTATTGTATTAAATGTAATCCTTGATCTGTTAGTTCTTTAATAGAGAGGCAAAGTGACGCCTACTTCCTGCTTCTGCACTGTACCAGATATTTTTATCCGCCTTTTTTTCCCCCATAGACATTTCGTAAAATGCTTTTAAAATAGTTGTACTTCGTCGAACCAAACGGGTCAGCTAACGCTATAATCGGGAGAGACCATAGAACATTTCACTCGGACCAAAACCTAAAGAAAAATATTTTCTTTAAACCCACGTTTTTTTTAACGTTTTGGTGCCAGTGAAATGTTATGTGATCTCTCCTGTTTCTAAATATATCTGTACCGTTTGGTTTGAACCAGTACAACTATTTTTATAAGCATTTGACCCAATGTGTATGGGAAAATAAATGGCGGATGAAAATCTCTGGTACAGTGCTGAAGCAGGAAGTAGGCGGTCACTTTGCCTCTCTATTAACACTGACAATTGCTTGTCGGTCCTGTGTTAATCCTGTACCTGGCCCCGTATACAATTTGGTGTTAGGATAATTTCTCACTTGAACTGAGTCAATGGGTCCCTAGACATGAAAAATCACCGAGGTGCTTGGACTGCTGCAAGCCAAGGCCGTGTGCAAAGCCCCCATGTGACCTCAAGTGTTGCCTGTACAAGCTCCTCCCCCTCTTAGCAGCCACATGGTTGATCTGAACTGGTGATACTGAGTGAGCATGTTGTGCGTGCGTGCGTGCGTGCGTGCGTCCGTGTGTGTGTGTGTGTGTGTGTGTGTGTGTGTGGTGGGGAAGGGGGTTTACACTTGTCTTGTAACTGGTGTGTTTGTGAAGCCTGGGACTTGTGTGTGTGTGACTTGTGTATGTGTGTGACTTGTGTGTGTACTTGGCCAGCTTAATTGGCCAAGTAGGACAAGGATTCTTGGACATCTGCAGCAGAGGACAACATGTCTTGGCTTCTTGCTGAAGTGTAGCAGAGCTTTGAATGTGTATAGGCTATTATGTAAATACAAAGGCCATATTTAGATTTTTGTGAACCTGTCAACTTGAACTGCATTTAAGCACAAACTTGCTTGTTTTGTTGTAATAAAAAGTAATAAAGAAATCAAAGTAATAAAAAATGTCATGATCTGTTTCTCTTGGGTGTGTGTCTAAAAACAACTTAGAGTAAAGGAAGTGTGTTTTTGTGGTTAGAGTGAGCCCGTCTCAGCTCTGCATGAGGTGACCTAGTTTAGTGCCGTACGATAAGGGCAGGCTGTTTCATTGACAGCCTCTGAGTGTGATTAAAATCATCACATGGTGTCTGTGTGTCAAACCTCCACAACAAATTCACCTTGAGTCAAACTATCACCAGGGTTGAAGGGGGCTTGGGGAAGAGTGTAGCAGTGTGGGCTATGTCTCCAGGGTTGAAGGGGGCTTGGGGAAGAGTGTAGTAGAGTGGGCTATGTCTCCAGGGTTGAAGGGGGCTTGTGGAAGAGGGTAGTAGTGTGGGCTATGTCTCCAGGGTTGAAGGGGGCTTGGGGAAGAGTGTAGCAGTGTGGGCTATGTCTCCAGGGTTGAAGGGGGCTTGGGGAAGAGTGTAGTAGTGTGGGCTATGTCTCCAGGGTTGAAGGGGGCTTGGGGAAGAGTGTAGTAGAGTGGGCTATGTCTCCAGGGTTGAAGGGGGCTTGTGGAAGAGGGTAGTAGTGTGGGCTATGTCTCCAGGGTTGAAGGGGGCTTGGGGAAGAGTGTAGTAGTGTGGGCTATGTCTCCAGGGTTGAAGGGGGCTTGGGGAAGAGTGTAGTAGAGTGGGCTATGTCTCCAGGGTTGAAGGGGGCTTGGGGAAGAGTGTAGCAGTGTGGGCTATGTCTCCAGGGTTGAAGGGGGCTTGGGGAAGAGTGTAGTAGTGTGGGCTATGTCTCCAGGGTTGAAGGGGGCTTGGGGAAGAGTGTAGTAGAGTGGGCTATGTCTCCAGGGTTGAAGGGGGCTTGTGGAAGAGGGTAGTAGTGTGGGCTATGTCTCCAGGGTTGAAGGGGGCTTGGGGAAGAGTGTAGCAGTGTGGGCTATGTCTCCAGGGTTGAAGGGGGCTTGGGGAAGAGTGTAGCAGTGTGGGCTATGTCTCCAGGGTTGAAGGGAGCTTGGGGAAGAGTGTAGCAGTGTGGGCTATGTCTCCAGGGTTGAAGGGGGCTTGGGGAAGAGTGTAGTAGTGTGGGCTATGTCTCCAGGGTTGAAGGGGGCTTGGGGAAGAGTGTAGTAGAGTGGGCTATGTCTCCAGGGTTGAAGGGGGCTTGTGGAAGAGGGTAGTAGTGTGGGCTATGTCTCCAGGGTTGAAGGGGGCTTGTGGAAGAGGGTAGTAGTGTGGGCTATGTCTCCAGGGTTGAAGGGGGCTTGTGGAAGAGGGTAGTAGTGTGGGCTATGTCTCCAGGGTTGAAGGGGGCTTGGGGAAGAGTGTAGTAGTGTGGGCTATGTCTCCAGGGTTGAAGGGGGCTTGGGGAAGAGTGTAGTAGTGTGGGCTATGTCTCCAGGGTTGAAGGGGGCTTGGGGAAGAGTGTAGTAGTGTGGGCTATGTCTCCAGGGTTGAAGGGGGCTTGGGGAAGAGTGTAGTAGAGTGGGCTATGTCTCCAGGGTTGAATGGGGCTTGTGGAAGAGTGTAGTAGAGTGGGCTATGGCACAATGACTTGCTAGAGCAGTGCTTCCCAAAGTGGGGTCGCCTGGAATTCAAATGGGTTCGCCTGAAATTATTATTATTATTTTACTTTTTACACCACACACAATTTAAACCTCCCGAAGAGTATTTGGTTGAAAGATTGACAGGTATTTAAGTTCTGAGTTCAAGTCAGGAGTTTAATGTCAGATGTATTTATTTATTTATTTATTTATTTATTTATTTATTTATTTATTTATTTATTTATTTATTTATTTATTTATTTATTTATTTATTTATTTATTTATTTATTTATTTATTTCATCATCAGGTCGAGTGGGTTCCTCGGGCAATGATGGATCTCCATTCCTCCCTCGCCTGCATACACGTTCCAATTTCTCCTGCAGTCAGCGCGGTGTCTCGCCTTAAAGTGTCCACATATGTTAGTTGCTGTCTTCCCCTTCTTTTAGTTCCGTGTGTCGGCTCCCACAGTACCAGCTTCTGTGCTGCTAGCTCCGGACGTCTATAACAGTGACCAGCAAGCCTCAGCTGCCTGAGTCGTATCTTCTCACTTAGCTTAGGCAGCTCTTGGTGAAGATCTACGTTTGTGATATGGGTGCCAGGGTGGATGTTGAGGGCATGCTGAAGCACCCGCGTGTAGCATCCGTTTAGTCTGTTCTGCCTCTGTTGACTCAAGGTCCATGTTTCAGAGCCATAGATCAACACTGAATCCACGGATGCAATGAACAGGGCAAGTTTGATTTTTCTAGAAAGGCCTGTCCTCCATATGTTGATTGATTGATTGATTGATTGATTGATTGATTGATTGATTGATTGATTTTATTTTTGGGGGCGGGGAGATCAGAATTCTGAGAAAAATGTCAGAAGACTTCTGAGATTCTGAGAGTCAGAATTCTCAGATTAATGTCAGAATTCTGAGATTAAAGTCAGAATTCTCAGTTTAAAATTAGAATTCTGAGATTAATGTCAAAATTCTGAGATTAAAGTCAGGATTCCGAGGGAAAAAGTCAGCATTCTGATTTTAAAATCGAGCTGAAATGGCATCTCCAGGAGATGTGATTGCATATCGTGACATATTCCCAGTGAAACAGGGTAGAGAGGCGGGACATTGTGCGTGGAGGAGTTTGATTTGACTGTTGGAAAGTGGGTGTGTCTGGGAGAGGGACTGGTGTCAGGCGTTGACTAGTCTCAACCAGGGTGGGAATTTAGTCATTTTAGGGGTGTGGCCATCTGGCCTTCAGCATCACATATTTTTTTAGGGCACAAGGCCACATGCCAGGGCACAAAGGTCATTGCTCTGTTGACATCATGAAGAGCGATTTTTCTGAAATGTGTTAAAATGAGTCAATGACACATCCTTTGCATAGAGCAGCTACATTAAACTGAGTGAGGTGAGGGATCTGTGCCTCGGAGCAGCGCGAGACATCAGTTCAAAATAGCCTAATGTATTTTACAGGACAAATCTGAAACCTAACGGTCACGTTTCAATAACAAACACAATATCATGTGAATACAGCCCTGTGCACCCTGTGCTCACTGGCTGGCTCACTGCACCCAGGCAGCCCCAGAGCAGAGGCCTGGGCGGCTGGCCCCCTCTGTCACACAGCCTCCATCTCCCTGAAGCAGAGTGCTGGGTGCCCGCCTTGAAGCTGTGATGAGCCACGCTAAATAACGATATTCCTGGAATGCGAGTTAACGAGCCAGTTACATGTCCTTTGCATTCAACATTAAATGAAGACATTATAGTTCATGTTATGTTGTATGTTACATACTTATTGGCGCAGTATATTCAGATTTATGGGCTGAAAAGTCTGCCCATAGGCAGCCATGTTGTCTGCTCTGAGTTTTTCTCCTAACCATGAAGATTGATTGACAGCTGTCATGTTATGATATTGGTTGAAATTGTGTTGAAATGTGATAGTACTACATGACATCAGCATACTGTAGATATTACAGCATCGTTATGAATGAAGACATGCTGGGTCACTTTTGATGTGAAAAACCAAAGAAATTGATTGATTTTTTTTTGTTAAAAAAGCTGCACTGTATGACCCTATGACCAGGGATGTGATCTAAAGTTAAACAGTCATTTTTCATTTCAGCTCAACTTCAATGTCAGCATTCTCAGATTGAAGTGATTGAAGTTTGAATGTCTGCGGTCCCTTTGAATGTCAAAGTGGGGTCACAAGCCCAAAACGTTTGGGAACCCCTGTTCTAGGGGTCTTTAGGGGGGTACGGTGGTGCAGTGGAGGGGGTACGGTGGTGCAGTGGAGGGGGTACGGTGGTGCAGTGGAGGGGGTACGGTGGTGCAGTGGTAAGCACTGTCGCCTCACAGCTCGAAGGTCCTGGATTCGATTCGCACCTGGGACGCTGTTGGCGCTGGAGTTGTGACCCCCCCCATATCTTCAGTGCCTACTGCCCAGGTGGGCTATCTCGTCGAAAGGGCCTTTCTGTGTGGAGTTTGCATGTTCTCCCCGTACCCCCCAGGGGGTTCCTCCATACATGACCCCCCACTAAAAACATGCAGAAGATCGGCATCCGACCAGTGACGACAACATCTGAAGTTGGTCCAATGATGGTCCAATGAAGGTCCCCGGGCGCTGAAAAGAAATAGCGACCACTGCTCTTGGCCTGCCCCTTGGAGGAAAGGACAAGCCTGGATAGGTCAAATGCAGAGGACATATTTCACCGGCCACTGTCAGCATTGCACCCGCATGCATGTGTTGTAGTGTGTTCGTGTGACAATAAAGACGGGCTGCAGTCTGAAATCGTGTGTTTTTTTTTTTTTTTAAGGGTCTAACCTAACTAGGGGACAAGAACCAAGGTGGAATCAGGCTGACTCACTGCCAGGCATTGGGTGAATCAGATAAGAACGGGTATTTTTTATCTGGGTCATCTAAAGCATAACCCATGACATCACTGTCTCTTCTGAATTCCTATTGGCTAGGACTGGGCTCTTGACTGTGAGGCTGACTGCTGAAGGGATCCGTCGGCCGACACTTTGTCATTCTTTTCAAGTCTGCTTCTAAGATGAAGGTGTTCATTTTGTTGTTGCTCCTTTTGTGTCACGATGCATCTCCAGGTAAGATCACATCTAAAATCTTTCCTATAAACATATGTCACGTTAAGATGAATTATATTCACATCTCTACATGAATACATTTGAGTCTTCCTAGTATGCTAAGTAAAATTGATTATGGATGTGAAGATATTCAAGTTCAAGTAAACGTTATTGTCCCCCGAGGGGAAATTTGTCGTGCAGCCAGGTAAAAACTTTTTCTGCCTGTTGATTTTTTGAATGATGATCACACTCTTGACTCACATCACTCATATATTACTGTATTTCATCTGACAATGTGTGTCCTCTTGGCTCTTACCACCATTTTAGACCTTTTCTTTTCTTTTCTTTTTTGATCATCAAAATAAACACAATGTTAGGACACAGAGACACAGACTGAGACAGCAGGACAGTTTGAAAGTTAATTTATTGGAACAGGGGAAAGGGGAGCTGGGAGTCTTTAGGCCAGGCTGGGCAGACTGAGGCAGAGGGCAGAGAGGGAGCTGGCTTGGCAGACAGGCTGATGAGCTGGTCCAGGGCAGGAGGCAGGCAGGCGAGTGCTGGAGGCAGCACTCGAGCAGGAGTCCAGCTGAGGTTCTTTGAGTATGAGCCGGGTATAGTCGGTTTCAACTCAACAACAGCTGACTTCCTGTTGCAGTGTTTGCTAATAAAATAAGTGACAGGACATAAGAAAGGTTCCAAACTGTTCCCTAGCAACAGGATTCTGTGAAAACCGCCTATATGAAGCGAGCAGATGATTAGATGATAGATGGCAGCTGATGCCTGACTCCCACACACTTGACTCCAACCCTGCAATTAAAGACACACACACACACACACACACACACACACACACGCACGCACGCACGCGCGCACACACACACACACACACACACACACACACACACTCACACACGCTCACACACACACACACACACACACACACACACACACACACACACACGCACGCACGCATGCAGGCTCTCACACACACACACACAAACACACACACACGGTGGCTCAGTGGTTAGCGCTGTTGCCTCACAGCAAGAAGGTTGTGGGTTCGAATCCACCCAGTTCCTCTCTCTCTGTGGAGTTAACGTGTTCCCTGTGTTTGTGTGAGTTTCATCTGGGTGGTCTGGTTTTCTCCAACAGACCAAAGATATGTTGTGTTTGTGTAGTAAGTAATTAATAAAATGTGTAGTACGCAGTATGTGCAGTACATGAGGTATGTAACCTGGGTGTAGAAATGTTAGTATACTGTCATGATGCTATATAAATCCCTTTGAGACATGCTTGTGTTATAAGGTGCTATAAACATAACTGAACTGAACACAGGCAGATGGAGAGAGACTAGTAATAAGGTGTTATAAACATAACTGAACACAGGGAGATGGAGAGACCAGTAATAAGGTGTTATAAACATAACTGAACTGAACACATGCAGATGGAGAGAGACTAGTAATAAGGTGTTATAAACATAACTGAACTGAACACATGCAGATGAGGAGAGACTAGTAATAAGGGGTTATAAACATAACTGAACTGAACACAGGCAGATGGAGAGAGACTAGTAATAAGGTGTTATAAACATAACTGAACACAGGGAGATGGAGAGACCAGTAATAAGGTGTTATAAACATAACTGAACTGAACACAGGCAGATGGAGAGAGACTAGTAATAAGGTGTTATAAACATAACTGAACTGAACACATGCAGATGAGGAGAGACTAGTAATAAGGGGTTATAAACATAACTGAACTGAACACAGGGAGATGGAGAGACCAGTAATAAGGTGTTATAAACATAACTGAACACAGGGAGATGGAGAGACCAGTAATAAGGTGTTATAAACATAACTGAACTGAACACAGGCAGATGGAGAGAGACTAGTAATAAGGTGTTATAAACATAACTGAACTGAACACATGCAGATGAGGAGAGACTAGTAATAAGGGGTTATAAACATAACTGAACTGAACACAGGGAGATGAGAGAGACTAGTAATAAGGGGTTATAAACATAACTGAACTGAACACATGCAGATGGAGAGAGACCAGTAATAAGGGGTTATAAACATAACTGAACTGAACACAGGCAGATGGAGAGAGACTAGTAATAAGGGGTTATAAACATAACTGAACTGAACACAGGCAGATGGAGAGAGACCAGTAATAAGGGGTTATAAACATAACATAACTGAACACAGGCAGATGGAGAGAGACCAGTAATAAGGGGTTATAAACATAACTGAACTGAACACAGGCAGATGGAGAGAGACTAGTAATAAGGGGTTATAAACTGAACTGAACTGAACCCAGGCAGATGGAGAGAGACCAGTAATAAGGGGTTATAAACATAACTGAACACAGGCAGATGGAGAGAGACTAGTAATAAGGGGTTATAAACATAACTGAACACAGGCAGATGGAGAGAGACCAGTAATAAGGGGTTATAAACATAACTGAACACAGGCAGATGGAGAGAGACTAGTAATAAGGGGTTATAAACTGAACTGAACTGAACCCAGGCAGATGGAGAGAGACCAGTAATAAGGGGTTATAAACATAACTGAACACAGGCAGATGGAGAGAGACTAGTAATAAGGGGTTATAAACATAACTGAACACAGGCAGATGGAGAGAGACCAGTAATAAGGGGTTATAAACATAACTGAACACAGGCAGATGGAGAGAGACCAGTAATAAGGTGTTATAAACATAACTGAACTGAACACATGCAGATGGAGAGAGACCAGTAATAATGGGTTATAAACATAACTGAACTGAACACATGCAGATGGAGAGAGGCCAGTAATAAGGGGTTATAAACATAACTGAACTGAACACAGGCAGATGGAGAGAGACTAGTAATAAGGGGTTATAAACTGAACTGAACTGAACCCAGGCAGATGGAGAGAGACTAGTAATAAGGGGTTATAAACATAACTGAACACAGGCAGATGGAGAGAGACTAGTAATAAGGGGTTATAAACATAACTGAACACAGGCAGATGGAGAGAGACCAGTAATAAGGGGTTATAAACATAACTGAACACAGGCAGATGGAGAGAGACCAGTAATAAGGGGTTATAAACATAACTGAACACAGGCAGATGGAGAGAGACCAGTAATAAGGGGTTATAAACATAACTGAACACAGGCAGATGGAGAGAGACTAGTAATAAGGGGTTATAAACATAACTGAACACAGGCAGATGGAGAGAGACCAGTAATAAGGGGTTATAAACATAACTGAACACAGGCAGATGGAGAGAGACTAGTAATAAGGGGTTATAAACTGAACTGAACTGAACCCAGGCAGATGGAGAGAGACCAGTAATAAGGGGTTATAAACATAACTGAACACAGGCAGATGGAGAGAGACTAGTAATAAGGGGTTATAAACATAACTGAACACAGGCAGATGGAGAGAGACCAGTAATAAGGGGTTATAAACATAACTGAACACAGGCAGATGGAGAGAGACTAGTAATAAGGGGTTATAAACATAACATAACTGAACACAGGCAGATGGAGAGAGACCAGTAATAAGGGGTTATAAACATAACTGAACTGAACACATGCAGATGGAGAGATACCAGTAATAAGGTGTTATAAACATAACTGAACTGAACACAGGCAGATGGAGAGATACCAGTAATAAGGTGTTATAAACATAACTGAACTGAACACAGGCAGATGGAGAGAGACCAGTAATAAGGTGTTATAAACATAACTGAACTGAACACAGGCAGATGGAGAGAGACCAGTAATAAGGTGCTATAAACATAACTGAACTGAACACAGGCAGATGGAGAGAGACCAGTAATAAGGTGTTATAAACATAACTGAACACAGGCAGATGGAGAGAGACTAGTAATAAGGGGTTATAAACATAACTGAACACAGGCAGATGGAGAGAGACCAGTAATAAGGGGTTATAAACATAACTGAACACAGGCAGATGGAGAGAGACCAGTAATAAGGGGTTATAAACATAACTGAACACAGGCAGATGGAGAGAGACTAGTAATAAGGGGTTATAAACATAACTGAAGTGAACAGAAGGAGATGGAGAGAGACCAGTAATAAGGTGCTATAAACATACCTGAACTGAACACAGGCAGATGGAGAGAGACCAGTAATAAGGTGTTATAAACATAACTGAACACAGGCAGATGGAGAGAGACCAGTAATAAGGTGTTATAAACATAACTGAACACAGGCAGATGGAGAGAGACTAGTTATAAGGTGTTATAAACATAACTGAACTGAACACAGGCAGATGGAGAGAGACTAGTAATAAGGGGCTATAAACATAACATAACTGAACACAGGCAGATGGAGAGAGACCAGTAATAAGGTGTTATAAACATAACTGAACACAGGCAGATGGAGAGAGACTAGTAATAAGGTGCTATAAACATAACATAACTGAACACAGGCAGATGAGAGAGACTAGTAATAAGGGGTTATAAATATAACTGAACTGAACACAGGCAGATGGAGAGAGACTAGTTATAAGGTTTTATAAACATAACTGAACTGAACACAGGCAGATGGAGAGAGACCAGTAATAAGGTGTTATAAACATAACATAACTGAACACAGGCAGATGGAGAGAGACTAGTTATAAGGTGTTATAAACATAACTGAACTGAACACAGGCAGATGGAGAGAGACTAGTAATAAGGGGCTATAAACATAACATAACTGAACACAGGCAGATGGAGATAGACTAGTAATAAGGGGCTATAAACATAACATAACTGAACACAGGCAGATGGAGAGAGACCAGTAATAAGGTGTTATAAACATAACATAACTGAACACAGGCAGATGGAGAGAGACTAGTAATAAGGTGTTATAAACATAACTGAACTGAACACAGGCAGATGGAGAGAGACTAGTAATAAGGGGCTATAAACATAACATAACTGAACACAGGCAGATGGAGATAGACTAGTAATAAGGGGCTATAAACATAACATAACTGAACACAGGCAGATGGAGAGAGACCAGTAATAAGTGTTATAAACATAACTGAACTGAACACAGGCAGATGGAGAGAGACTAGTAATAAGGTGTTATAAACATAACTGAACTGAACACAGGCAGATGGAGAGAGACTAGTAATAAGGTGTTATAAACATAACTGAACTGAACACAGGCAGATGGAGAGAGACTTGTAATAAGGGGTTATAAACATAACTGAACTGAACACAGGCAGATGGAGAGAGACCAGTAATAAGGTGTTATAAACATAACTGAACTGAACACAGGCAGATAGAGAGAGACTTGTAATAAGGGGTTATAAACATAACTGAACTGAACACAGGCAGATGGAGAGAGACTTGTAATAAGGGGTTATAAACATAACTGAACTGAACACAGGCAGATGGAGAGAGACTTGTAATAAGGGGTTATAAACATAACTGAACTGAACACAGGCAGATAGAGAGAGACTTGTAATAAGGGGTTATAAACATAACTGAACTGAACACAGGCAGATGGAGAGAGACTTGTAATAAGGGGTTATAAACATAACTGAACTGAACACAGGCAGATGGAGAGAGACTAGTAATAAGGTGTTATAAACATAACTGAACTGAACACAGGCAGATGGAGAGAGACTAGTAATAAGGTGTTATAAACATAACTGAACTGAACACAGGCAGATGGAGAGAGACTAGTAATAAGGTGTTATAAACATAACTGAACTGAACACAGGCAGATGGAGAGAGACCAGTAATAAGGTGCTATAAACATAACTGAACTGAACACAGGCAGATGGAGAGAGACTAGTAATAAGTGTTATAAACATAACTGAACTGAACACAGGCAGATGGAGAGAGACTAGTAATAAGGTGTTATAAACATAACATAACTGAACACAGGCAGATGGAGAGAGACTAGTAATAATGTGTTATAAACATAACTGAACTGAACACAGGCAGATGGAGAGAGACCAGTAATAAGTGTTATAAACATAACTGAACTGAACACAGGCAGATGGAGAGAGACCAATAATAAGGTGCTATAAACATAACATAACTGAACACAGGCAGATGGAGAGAGACTAGTAATAAAGGGTTATAAACATAACTGAACTGAACACAGGCAGATGGAGAGAGACCAGTAATAAGGTGCTATAAACATAACATAACTGAACACAGGCAGATGGAGAGAGACTAGTAATAAAGGGTTATAAACATAACTGAACTGAACACAGGCAGATGGAGAGAGACTAGTAATAATGTGTTATAAACATAACTGAACTGAACACAGGCAGATGGAGAGAGACCAGTAATAAGTGTTATAAACATAACTGAACTGAACACAGGCAGATGGGGAGAGACTAGTAATAAGGGGTTATAAATATAACTGAACTGAACACAGGGAGATGGAGAGAGACTAGTAATAAGGTGTTATAAACATAACATAACTGAACACAGGCAGATGGAGAGAGACCAGTAATAAGGTGTTATAAACATAACTGAACTGAACACAGGCAGATGGAGAGAGACTAGTAATAAGGTGTTATAAACATAACTGAACTGAACACAGGCAGATGGAGAGACCAGTAATAAGGTGTTATAAACATAACATAACTGAACACATGGAGATGGAGAGAGACTAGTAATAAGGGGTTATAAACATAACTGAACTGAACACAGGCAGATGGAGAGAGACCAGTAATAAGGGCTTATAAACATAACATAACTGAGCACATGGAGATGGAGAGAGACTAGTAATAAGGTGTTATAAACATAACTGAACTGAACACAGGGAGATGGAGAGAGACTAGTAATAAGGTGTTATAAACATAACTGAACACAGGGAGATGGAGAGAGACACGTAATAAGGTGTTATAAACATAACTGAACTGAACACAGGGAGATGGAGAGAGACTAGTAATAAGGTGTTATAAACATAACTGAACTGAACACAGGCAGATAGAGAAAGACTAGTAATAAGGTGTTATAAACATAACATAACTGAACACATGGAGATGGAGAGAGACTAGTAATAAGGTGTTATAAACATAACTGAACTGAACACAGGGAGATGGAGAGAGACTAGTAATAAGGTGTTATAAACATAACTGAACTGAACACAGGCAGATGGAGAGAGACTAGTAATAAGGTGTTATAAACATAACTGAACTGAACACAGGGAGATGGAGAGAGACTAGTAATAAGGTGTTATAAACATAACTGAACACAGGGAGATGGAGAGAGACCAGTAATAAGGTGTTATAAACATAACTGAACTGAACACAGGGAGATGGAGAGAGACTAGTAATAAGGTGTTATAAACATAACTGAACTGAACACAGGCAGATGGAGAGAGACTAGTAATAAGGTGTTATAAACATAACTGAACTGAACACAGGCAGATGGAGAGAGACTAGTAATAAGGTGTTATAAACATAACATAACTGAACACATGGAGATGGAGAGAGACTAGTAATAAGGTGTTATAAACATAACTGAACTGAACACAGGGAGATGGAGAGAGACTAGTAATAAGGTGTTATAAACATAACTGAACTGAACACAGGCAGATGGAGAGAGACTAGTAATAAGGTGTTATAAACATAACTGAACTGAACACAGGGAGATGGAGAGAGACTAGTAATAAGGTGTTATAAACATAACTGAACTGAACACAGAGAGATGGAGAGAGACTAGTAATAAGGGGTTATAAACATAACTGAACTGAACACATGCAGATGGAGAGAGACTAGTAATAAGGTGTTATAAACATAACTGAACTGAACACAGGCAGATGGAGAGAGACTACTAGGCAGAGAGCATGACACAAAAGCCATTTGAGGGTGCTGTAGTCATATTAATGCTAGCTGAAATCAAACACTTTAATGTTCTGCGTTTAATATGATGGCTAAATAATAAGGCTACATTACATGATGTTGACATTTCAGACAACTTGCCAGCTCCATACTTCATATACTGTAAATTAGCTGATTAGATCTTCTGTTGAGCACACTGAATGTTTGTACAATAAAATGCTATATGAGTTCAACATTCAGTCTAATACCACAATGAGGAGTGTCACTGACAAATTATCAGTGTTGGGAGTAACTTTATTAATTACTGTGACACTGTAATTACTGTAACACTGTAATTACTGTGACACTGTAATTACTGTGACACTGTAATTACTGTAACACTGTAATTACTGTAACACACGCCGCAACTACAGCCCATTGAGATATAATATGAATGGAGAACGCGTCCCTATCTCCTCCCTGTATGGTCTATTGAAGCAAAAATCTTCTCAGATCAGAGAACCAGAGTCTGCGCAGTAGGTCTTTTGGGTTGAAACCTCAGTCTGAGCACCCCCCCCCCCCCCCCCCTCCCTCTATACTTTCTTATATCGTCGCTGTTGTGCCAGGACCTCGAATGTCCCTTTTTTCACTTTTTTACTTTTTGTCATAAATCAGTGCCATTGGTCACCCTTCACGTCTCTGTGTGGTTTTTACCAAATACAACCAATGGAAAAACATTAAAACGAGCTTGTGTGTAAAACGAGCTTGTGAGTAAATCTCGTAACGCCATTCGCCCTCAATCTGTCAGTCAAACCTCGAAATTCATCCCCTACCTCCCTCTGTACCCCCCCCCCCCCCACGCAGGACAATAAACCCGGAAAAGTCACACGGCAGACGTGCTGTGTATCTCTCAAATCGTTTTGACTAATCCTGGCTTCCTCTGATGTTAATAGATCAATAAAATGTTTTCCAGTTATTCCTAGGCTGCAAACTTGTTTTGACATGCAAATCTGAAATATGCAACTGAAACTTCTTGTATGTGTTCTATGTAATCAGGGCAAATCGGAGTGGTTTCTGAAGAGAATAAAGTAATGTTGAAAATTGGTGGTAGAGAGGAAGTGGAAGAGGACAGGAAGGGTAGGATAGGTCCTAGGACGAGCTCAATTGGCTAGCTTTGTACTTTGTCAAATTCCACCCCGCCCCCTCTGTTGCCCACTGTCGCTTCACAAGCCTGCTACGCGTCGTCTGGTCTCCCAGCATGCTTTGCGAGGCGTCGAGCAGCATGTTCAATACAAAGTGGATGGGCAGCAGCGTCAGCCCGCGTCAAACGACGCGTAGATGTGGCTGCACCGTAACGCTTCGTTCACACAGACAACCTACGCCTTGCCTTGCCTCAACCCACGCCTACGCCGAGCTGGGCGTGAACCTGTTACACGCTTTTGCGATCACACCGCACGCCTTTTGCACGCCGAACCTGGAGCCGAGTCACAAGCGCCTCTCCTCTCTCCCGACTGTATTTTTTCACGTGTTGTCAAGAATTGTCATGGGTAGCCTTTAGGTAAAATAAATCGGATATATTTAATGTTCTATTGATGCTGGATATGTATAACCAGGTCTGACTATAGTCGGACATTTTAGAGAGGTGATCTTGCAAGAATATGTGCTGGCAGCCTGGCACAACAACATTGTCCATCTTGCTTCTTCGGTCGCTATTCTCTCTCATGAAGATTTGTTTGCCGACGGGGAGAAAGCCCCACGTGATAGCCACCCGTCAATCTCTCTGTCTCTCTGCTCAACATGTTGTAGTAACTCCATTTTATTTTGAAATTCAGTTGATTTTGCAATTTCCGACGGATATTGTGCGTTTTTCTTTCATGGCTTGACAGAAGAAGCCTGCCTGCACGCGCCTTGTCGGCTTCAAAATAGAACTCACGCCTATTCGATAAAATCGGCAAGGCACAGGCAAGGCGTGGGTACACGCAGGGTTCACGCTCAGGCGGCCGGTGTACACAGCCTCATTGACTAAAACGGACGCCTATTAAAAAGCGTGGGTAAAGGCAAGGCATAGGCAAGGCTTGGGTCGTCGGTGTGAACCCAGCGTAGCCTCTGGCATACTCTTCGCGCACGCGCTGGAGGCGGGGCTCCGGGGAGGGCGCACGCACTCTGCGCAGGCCAAAACAGAACATACTGAAATAAACCTTGCTTGGGATGTGAAATATCCACTGGACAGGCTAAATAGCACTGCTGCCACCACCTTTGTTAATCCGGGGAGGTCCGGTGTCAGATCCCTGAGCACAACCCACATGGACAACGACGTAAGAAAAAGATATATGCTTTAATGGCAACAAATTATAAGAACAGCTATGACGTACCCTGAACAGAGAACCGGCCAGTCTGTAACATTTCCCTCTCCCACAGGTCTGCCCACCTAGCCTACCCACAGCCCTCTGTCGGCGAGACAATAAATTACACTGCACCCCCTTTTTAACACACTAGGGCAAAACACACTCCGGTATTGCAAATAGCGCTAAGTGGCCACACTCGGGTTATTGCCTACTGCTTAACCGCCACACAGGATGTCCCTATAAACATTGTGCACTCGGCCCCACAGGATTCAACCCCCTTAGGTATAGCAGCAGGCACACCGATAAGACACACTGGAATTCACCCTTTAAACATAGGCACACTTTTGGAATTCACCCTTTAAACATAGGCACACTTTACATCACACAGGGTCTCACCCTATAAGTAAGCTATAGGCACACTTTTACATCACACAGGATTTTACCCTATATAGCAGTGAGCACACTACGTCACACGGGATTACCCCCCAGCGAGATCGGCAGTAGGCACCCTTTAACCGTCACGCTCAGCACTTTACACCACATCAGATTCCACCCTATATAAATATAGGCACGCGTTACGTCACACACTGTAAGACGCACACTCAGAGTGCACACAAGCGGAGCAGGGCGGGACAGACCTAAAACTTTCCTAATGTGCCTAAGCTAACTTTCGCCAGTTCTCATGAGACGCAAAGCTGTTGAATCTAAAATCATGTAACACAAATGAACATAGACAACGACTGACAAGACTACCATTCACACAGAACATAAATCATATACATGTTAAAATGACCACTTAACTGGCCGGTGCACAGCGACCCTCCCCCGGGGGGTCTCGGCGAATAGCGCTGGTCCAACCCGGCTCGTGTAGTGAGAGTCTGCGGGGGAAGTGTTGGTCCAGGGCGAACATAGGACGGCCAACGCGTGTCGGACGTCCCAAACCAGAGCTGGGAGCGGGATTGGCACTCCTAATTTCCCCTGCCGATCATTGGCCAAAACAACAAGAAAGAAACCCGTGGCCTACGGTCTTCAGCCGCCGGCAGCACTATCACAGCTACGAACGGCACCCGCCCGCCTCCCGTCCCGTGAGTGCGGTGTTTGTATAGTTAGAGTCTTATTTCATGACGTGTGCGTCATGTACAGTACAAAGACGATGTGCTGCCTTGTGGCGCCGGGCAGTTGTGTCGGGGATGGCGTTTCTCTGAGGCATGTGAAGCTGCTGTACGCATATCAAACCTATTGGACTGTTGCTGACTGTTACATAACTGTCGTTCTCCCATGAAAGTTTGTTGTTTTAGATCACAACTTCTGCATGGGAAGTGGGCGCCTCTTTCAGGCCCCGTTTGTGTGCTCAGTCTCAGGGCGGACACTCAGACCACAAGGCCACTGAGCTGGTTTTGATAAAAGTATCAAAACGCCTGTTGTCCAGCTCAGTCACTATACAGTCTTGTCACTGGTGTGATTGTTATATAGTGCAGTCTATATGAATGGTTCAATTTCTTTTTACTCTGGCACAGACTATTGATGAATGGATGTGCCTGTGTATGTGGCACTGTTTATTTACATATAGCCTATATGCAGTGATTAGCCTAATTTGTCTCTAAAATATAGCACATTTTAAATCTTTTGTGTAACTTGTGAATATAAACTCTTGATTTACCCTCTAAATGTGTGTGCTGCATAGCCTTGTGTAACTGGACTCATCAGTCTCAACATACAGTGTGACATAGGGCTAAATACACAGTCAGTCTTCAGCTCATTGAAGCACTTACATGCATAATGATGGGTTGGGGATTTGGCTCTCAATGGAAAAGCAGTGGGCCCTCCTTGTCTAATAGTAGAGCCTAATTCACACCCTATCAATCATATTAGTGGTTCTCAACCTTTTTACACAAGTACCTGAGAAATTACCACCATATGAATGTATGAGAGGGAGGGGCCCCCGCATACCACCAGTGGTACCTGTACCACAGGTTGAGAAGAGAACCACTGTCTATGTAGAAAAAGTTAGCCCCCGCTGTAAATATTTAAGCCCCCCCCTTAGCCCCCCCCCCCCAGCCACAATTGGCTGGAGCCGCTACTGCTTCCTCGCACATCTTTCCGTGAGGATTACATTGTGATTATGGGTGCTTCTTCCGGTGTAATCCTGTGAATAGAAATATTATTTCACGTAAGGCATCATGCCAGCTAGAAAAAAGATGGACTGTTAGCAAGCCACATATGCTAATGGGAGTGGGTAGGATATAAGCCTCCCCAATATAAGCAAATGTTCAAGAATCCCATGCAGGTACAATGATTTGTTAAAAAAAAATCATTGTAGCCTACCTGAAAATTTGACAGTATGTCTTGTTCCACACTGTGCCACAGCAACAAAATAAAATGGGAATTAATAAGAGAATCAAAGCTGACTTTTCTAAGTAACGCAAAAGTTACTTTCCTAATTAGTTTGAAGTAAATACAGTAACTTAAGTAATTAAATAACTTACTCATAAACAAGTAACTGTAACTAATTACTACTTTTCAGTAACTTGCCCAACACTGCTAATTATCTAGGTATTGTGATGTATTCAAGAAGGATTTAGATTTATGTTTCTAGTAATTTACAACAAACTGGATCTGAACAGTTTCATAATGAGATGTCCACAAATGGTTTCTGGCATGGCATTACAACAAATTATGGGTCACTTTTAAAATTATTTGTGATGTTAAGAAAATAACAGTTTTTGAGGACAAAATTAACTGTCAACCTTTCAACTAATGATTCAAGTTGGTAGTAAAACTGTCTGACAATAGATATAATTTACTGTTTTGGAGTGACATAACTTTACCTTTCTGGTATATTCTAAGTCCCTTATTAGCCCTGTGTTAATACCAACCCTTTACAAAATTAATGAAAACTATTCATTAGGCTACTTTTTGACACAGTTTTTATTTATGCATTTATTTATTTATTTATGTATTTATTTATGTATTTATGTATGTATTTATTTATGTATTTATTTGTATTTATGTATTTATGTATTTATGTATTTGTTTATTGATTGATTTATTAAATTATTTATTTACTTAGTCTCATTTAACTGAGATTGAAATTCTTTGTTGTGTTGTTAGTGTGTATGTTAGCGGACGTGTTGAAAATGTAAAACAAAAGCTGAATTCCTTCCCTGTTTGTCCCACAGTGACTCACTCCCTGAAGTATCTCCGCACTGGATCCTCTGGAGTCACAAACAGCACAGAGTTTGTGGAGGTCAGGTTTGTTGATGGAGTTCAGGTGTTTCACTGCAGCAACACCAAGAGAGCAGAACCCAAACAGGACTGGATGATCAATGCAACAGCAGATGATCCACAGTACTGGAAGAGAAACACTGAGAAGTGTCTGAGTCGCCAGCAGAGCAGCAAAAACACCATTGAGATCTATAAGCGGCTCTTTAACCAAACTGGAGGTTTGTTTATGTTCCACTTTTCACTCCTGGATTGTTCTAAATTAGCAGTGTGATGTAGCATGCGTGCACGTGCGGCGCACACACGCACACAAACAAGCCCTCTACTCGCTCTCCCACACGCTGACAAACACACACTGATCTCTCTCTCTCTCTCTCTCTCTCTTTCATAGATGCATTCTCTCTCTCAGGGGCGGACTGGGATCATAATTCAGGCCGGTCATTAGATAACAAGCAGGCCAGGCCGATACGGGCCGACGCACGCACGTTTGAAGCCAGATTTGGGCTGTTTGAAGCCCAATTTGGGCCGTTTGAAGCCCAATTTGGGTCGTTCGAAGCCAGATTTGGGGCGTTTGAAGCCCAATTTGGGCCGTTTGAAACCCAATTTGGGTCGTTTGAAGCCAGATTTGGGCCGTTTGAAGCCCAATTTGGGCCATTTGAAGCCCAATTTGGGCCGAGTCCAATTTTACAATGAGATGCACCCACTTTAACCCATGAAGTGTAATTTTTACTTCAGACTAACTAATAAAGTAATAAGATCCACTAGTAAACCATTAGGCGGCGCCTGGCCTGCTGTTCAGTGAGAGGCCTGACTGCGAGCACCAAAAAAAAAAAAAAAAAAAAAAAAGAAAAAAGAAAAAAAAATCGCAGGCCAGGCTAGGCCACCGGGCATTTGCCCGACGTGCCCGATTATGCAGTCCGCACCTGCTCTCTCTCTCTCTCTCACCCACCCACACACACGCATGCATGCACGGGCGCGCGCACACACACGTACGCATGCGCATGCGCACACACACACACACACACACACACACACACACACACACACACACACACACACACACACACACACACACACACACACACACACACACACAGGGCTGGGCAATACATTGATATTATATCAATATTGTGATATGAGTCTAGATATATCTTAGTTTGATAGCGTAATATGGCGATACTGCATAAGTGTTGTCTTTTCCTGCTTTAAAGTAAAGTGATGTCATTTTATGAACTTACCAGACTCTTCCAGCTGTTATATTATTGATTGGTTTGTTTTATTCATTGTGTCAAAGCCCACATGGGCTTACACGACACACAGCATATAAAATATACAGTAGCCTACAACATAAGCCATCAGTGGTACAACTAAGGAGACCCAAAAGTGTTTTTTTTCAGTCAGAACACTATGAAAATCATGTTGAGAGCGCTTCCATTGTGCACAAAACACAACGCACGGAGCGTTTTTTTTCTGCTCAGTTTTGTTTTCCCCTGTAGTCTGCTCAGTTTTGTTTTCCCCTGCAGTCGGCTTAGTTTTGTTTTCCCCTGTAGTCGTGTGCAGTACAGATCAGAACACAACGACCACACGGACGGTAACCAGCAGTTTTGTCTGTTTGATGTTGTTCACTGTCAACATGAAAGCCAGATTATTGCTAATTCTGGCAGAAGGGAGGTTGGAGGATCCCTCGGGAGGAGAAAAGGTATAGAGTGAAAATGACGAGCAGCGCGCTTTTCCTCTAATGTTCAACTTTTTTCAGCTTAAAAACGTTCACAGCGCTCCTCCAAAAACAACAGACGTTTAAACGCCAGGTGCGTTCATTAAAAGAGGAGCACGTTTAGCGCGTCCTTACGTAGAGAATTAATGTCAGAAAGATGCTGGCAGCTCCCAAAACGCTTTTGTTCTGAATGGCCCCTAAATCACATGATTTGTCTTTACCCACTTATATCCACATTACTGATGATTATTGATCAAAAACCTCTCTGTGTAAATATGTTGTGAAAGCACCAATAGTCATTCCTACAATATTGTCACAATATTGTTATTGAGGTATTTGATAAAAAATGTTGTGCTATTTGATTTTGTCCATATTGCCCAGCCCGAAACTTCAGTATATTCTAACGACTCAAATGTACAATAACTCTATTATAAAACAAAAGTGAACACATTCACAAAGATGCCAGTGTTACATTCAGTGTTATACTTAAGCAATATATCACGAGAGCTAGTGTGTTGTGATGAATATATCACACTGATAAGCTGTTATCCCACGAGGCCGCAGGCCGAGTGGGATAACAGCTTATCAGTGTGATATATTTCACAACACACGCTGCTCGAGTGCTATATTGCTTTTATAAAAGGGTTCCAAGTATAATAATATAATAATAATAATACTATAAGTCCGACTGGCATTTTATTCTGATAGAGTCAGTTGAAACAATACTGTAAGGCGGGACCTCTAGCAAGAAGATAGACGTGCGGGTGATTTGATTGGATCGTTCTGGAGACTGAAGTCGACATTGGCCAATCCTGGCGCTTGGCTCAGAGCTTTTCCAAAGCCCGACACCAGAGCCGTATGCTGACCAAGTAACGTTACGTCTTATTTAGAAATGCGGGGTTAAGAGTGAGGGCGCGCGAGAGAGGGGTTCAGCCCGCGTCTATTCTTGTACAAATCATCATTTTCTGCGAAGTATTAGTAAAGTTATAAGCGAAGATCGATTCACAAGGATCTGAAAGTTGTCTCCGCCATTTTGTTTTTGAGGTACTTTTAGTAAGAGAGTTGCGCCATCATGCGTCCATAATGACGACTAGTGACCCTCCATACAGCAGATCAGGAGAAAGCTGTTTGTCTCGAGCGCAGCACTGCCATTTAGTAAGAGAGTTGCCATGGTAACCAATAACCCATGGCCATGGGTTATTGAACTCGGTTACTGGAATTATACAATGGCTGTGAACCAATCAGATTGCTTGATTTGAGAGAGCCATTTTATAATGTGCAGTATAACACGCACACACACACACACACACACACACACGCACACACACACACACACACACACACACACGCACACGCACACGCACACGCACACGCACACACACACGCGCACACACACACACACACACACACACACACACACACACACACACACACACACATCATAGGCCAACCTTTCTCCATCAACATTCAGCTGTTTGATACTGAGGGTTTTCCTTCTCTCTCTCTCTCTCAATTCAATTCAATTCAAAGGGCTTTATTGGCATGATAAGGTGCATCTTACATTGCCAAAGCATACATTAGCAACACTTAGCAGTTACAAAGAATCAAAAACAAGACATTTTGTTACCCAGTAACATAAATCACAAAATCTGAAGATATTCAAAGAGGAAGACACAAGAGAATTAAATGGAATGTAATAGTATAGAATATAATAGAAGACCATTGTTGACCGGAATCTATTCAGAATAATAACAGAACAGTAATAAACGGGCAGTTAAATGGTGATAGTGCAAAATAGTGAGCAGTTACAGCATATTAACAAAAATTCACAGAATCTGTAAATAACCGTTGTTATTTTGAAATCTTCAGAAGAGAGTGAAAAACAAAACAAAGCAAAGAAGAATAAAATATAATAGAATATAAGCAATAAGCAAAAACGAGACATTTTGTTACTCATTAATTATAGGTCACAAAACTGTGACCTAAGTAAAATACGATAAAATAAAAGATTAAATCAAAGCAATAAAATAAAAACAATCACTAAGCTAGCTAGTTCAGCCAGATGTGGACGGCTCTCCTGTCCACTGGCTGTCCCTCAGCTGCTGGCAGCTCCACACATAATGGGCTGCTAAGACGGTGCATTCGGGTTTCTCTCCAAGGAGGTATTGGAGTGCAGATGTGTCTGTGACATTTTTGAATTCTTTGTATATCCGGTTAATTTGGGGGGTGAATGACGCTCTAATTTCTTTATATTTGTCACATTTTAACAGGAAGTGTAGCTCTGTCTCCAGTTCTCCTTGGGAGCAGAGTGAACACAGCCTGTCCTCTCTGGGCAGCCAGGTCTGTCTGTGTCGGGCTGTTTCTATTGCCAAGCTATGATCGCTGAGTCTGTATCTGCTCAATGTTTTCCTCAGTTTTGGGTCAGTAATAGTGGTCAGATAATCTGCCACCACGTACTCTCGATTTAGGGTCAGATAGCAGTCTAATTTACTTTGGGTTTTTGTGGTATTTTTCCAATAGGTATAGTTTTCTTTTTGATTTGTGATCATTTGGTTGGGCCAGATAGTCTGAGGGCTGTCCTGAGTTCGGGGAGGGTTGGGAGTCAGTCTCAGGACCAGCTGGCTGAGGGGACTCTTCTCTATGCTTTTCTCTTGGCTTTGTAATGCTTGGTGGTGGTAGGAGGAGGGGTCACTATTTTTGAGGTGTCTGTAAAATGTGATGGCTCTTTTTTGAATGTCGATTAGAAGGGGGAATTGGCCAAGTTCCGCTCTGCATGCATTATTTGGGGTTTTTCTTTTGGAGTCAAAGGCCTTTTCAAAATCTATGAAGTAGGAGAAAATTTTTGATTTATTTTGATTTACATGTTTTTCTATGAGAGTGTGGAGGGTGTAAATGTGGTCTGTTGTTCGATGATTCTGTAGGAATCCAATTTGGCTTTTCCTCAGGATGTTGTGGTCACTGAGGAATTGTTGTAGTCTATTGTTGATAATTGAGCAGAACATCTTCCCCAGGTTGCTGTTAACACATATCCCTCTATAATTGTTCGGGTCAAATTTGTCCCCATTTTTAAAGATGCATGTTATTAATCCTTGGTTCCAGATGTCAGGGAAACAGCCCACACTCATCACCATGTTGAATAGTTTCAGCAGGGCCATGTGGAGTGTATTGTCGGCATATTTGTCCCCTTGAGTTTTTCAGGTCATACCTGTCAGAGAGAAGCTTTTGTGTCAGCCTGGGAGACGCTGTATCCTCTACGGCATCTCTCCACAGCGGGGTGCCCCAGGGCTCAATCCTTGGGCCTATTTTATTTATGCTGTATTTGCTCCCCTTAGGATCTATTTTTAGAAAACATGGTGTCTCTTTTCACTGCTATGCGGACGACAGTCAGATTTACTTTCCTTTAAGACGAAACAACCCTGACTCCTTAAATCCTTTGTTTGCATGCTTGGATGATGTGAAAGCATGGCTGTCTCTAAACTTTTTGAATTGTAATGACAGCAAAACTGAAGTCATGGTGTTCGGTCCCAGCAATGCGCATCTGATTTCTCCTGTTGATCTGGGCCCCCTCGAACCTTTTGTGAAGCCAACTGCTACCAATCTAGGGGTGAAAATTGATTCTGACCTCAAGATGGACAAACAGATAAATGCTGTAGTCGGGAAGAGTTTTTTCCAGCTTAGGAGGCTGTCCAAAGTCAAATCGTTTTTATCTCGTCCTGTCTTTGAAACAGTCATACATGCTTTTATGACCTCCCGCCTCGACTACTGCAATGCCTTGTATGTTGGTGTCAGCCAGGCCTCCATCTCTCGGCTGCAGTTAGTTCAGAACGCCGCTGCACGTCAGGGAAGCTCCCACTCTGCTAGTGTTTAAAGCACGCCTCAAAACTCATTTTTATTCATTGGCTTTTTCAGCCTGAGTGTGTTAATCATTTTATGTGACACTTTGTTCTTTGTTTTTGTACTGTATGATTGTGGTAGGCCTATGCTATTCGTTTTTGACTTGTACAGCACTTTGTTTTCAACCTTGTTGTTTTTAAACGTGCTTTATAAATAAAGTGGATTGGATTGGATTGGATATTTTATCATTTCGTTGAGTATACCATCCACACCACAGGCCTTTTTGGCCTGTAGAGCCTTGATTTTATCTTGTAGTTCTCCTTCTGTAATTGGGAAGTCTAAGGGGTTTTGTTGATCTTTAATTATTAGTTCTAAAAGTTCTAGTTTTTTATATATATCTTTTTGGGCCGAATTAGGTGTGATTTCTCTGTATAGTTTCTCAAAGTGATTTTTCCATGTATCTCCATTTTGGATTGCTAATTCTTCTTTGTGCGGTTTGTTTAGATGGTTCCAATTTTCCCAGAATTTGTTAGATTCTAAAGCTTCCTCCATTTCAGTGAGTTGCTGCTTGATGTGCAGCGTCTTCTTTGATCTGATGGTGTGATGGTATTGTTTTAGGGTTTGCCAGTATTGAAGCCGGACTTCCTGGTTGTCCGGTTCTCTGTGTTTCTGGTTTGATAGTTTCCTCACTGCTTTTCTTAGATGTTTGCATTCAGAATCATACCATTTTTCATCATTGTCCTTTTTGTTTTTGGGCTTTTGTGATTTCTTTAGGTTAGCCATGGTGGCCAGATTGTCAAAGATGGAATTTATGTCCCTCACTGCCCAATTTACTCCTTCTTTGTTGTGGGGATATGTCTCAGTGAGGAATTTGTTTAATAATGATTGGGTTTTGTTGTTGCCAATAGCCTGCTGGTAATGACTTTTGCTGTTTTCAGACCATTTGTAGGGTTGTTCAGCTCTGTGTAGCTTGCTGCCCTTCTCTGCTATGTGGTGAGTTTGGGTCTGTTTTAGGTACAGGGTGATTCTGCTGTGGTCTGATCGGGGGGTTAAAGGACTGACTGTGAATGCCCTGAGGTGCACTGGATCTATGTCTGTTAGCATGTAGTCAACAGTGCTACTGCCAAGATGAGAGCAATGTGTGTATCTCCCATACGAGTCCCCTCGTAGCCTACCATTGGCTATGTACAGACCCAGCGATCGACAGAGCTGCAGTAGTTGTCTTCCGTTTTGATTGGTTGTTTTGTCATAATTGTTTCTGGGGGGGTATGAGGGTAGGGGGATGCTGATGTCTGGCACATGTTTGTCCCCCTGGTTGCTGATGTTGTCAGGCGCTGTGCCTGTCCTGGCATTGAGGTCTCCACAGATCAACACCTTACCCTGGGCCTGGTAATGACTGATGTCATCCTCTAGCATGGAGAAGCTCTCTTCCTTATAGTATGGGGATTCTGATGGGGGGATATATGTTGCACATAGGAATACGTTTTCTTCCACCGAAATTGTTTCTTTTTTAATTTTGAGCCAAATCGAGGATTCTTCTCTTTTCACTATGTCTATGGCATGTATAAGGTGTGTTTTATACCAGATCAGCATCCCTCCCGAGTCTCTGCCCTGAGTGACTCCCTTTAGTTTGGTTGATGGCACTATTATCTCTCTGTACCCTGAGGGGCAGCCAGTGGACTCCTCTCCTCTACTCCAGGTTTCTTGCAGAATGAAAACATCTGGATCTCCTAGTTCTCTAATGAAGTCTGGGTCCCTGCTCTTGTTCCCAAAAGCAAAGGACCTTAGACCTTGAATGTTCCAACATGCAACAGTAAAACACTTGGGTTCCATGAATAAATGTCGCTTTTGTTTCTTGTTTTTTAAAATGGGATAAACAACAACTCCTGTGCTATACATCAGGTTTAGTAATTATTATTCTTATTTTACATTGTGTGTGTGCGTGTGTGTGTGTGTGTGTGTGTGTGTGTGTGTGTGTGTGTGTGTGTGTGTGTGTGTGTGTGTGTGTGCGCGTGCGTGCGTGCTTGCATGCGTGTGCGTGTGTGTGTGTGTGTGTGTGTGTGTGTGTGTGTATGTGTGTGTGTGTGTGTGTATGTGCGTGCGTGCGTGTATGCACGTTAGGGTGGTAAGTGATCTACATCACCATTCTGGCTTCAATTCCCATCAGATGGGAGCAGAGGAAGCACAGCATTTCCTCAATGTTCTTCAGTCCAGTGGGTGATGTAGCTGCAGTAGAAGTGGGGAGGGTGGGGGGCTGTGCTGGCCTGCTCAGAGCTCGGGCATAGTTTGGGCTGCCTGGTTGTCGCTCCTGTGGTAGGGGTGGGGCTGCGTTGAGGGGGATGAGGGGTGCAGGTTTGTTGTGAGGGTGGTTGTAGGATGGCAGTCTTGGCAGGAGGGGCTCCGGCCTGTGGGATGGTGGGATGTAGCTGCCCGGGGTTGGTCTCTGCTGAGCGGGGTGTGGGTGATGGGGTGTGTGGGTCTGCTGGTGGGGTGCTGGTCTTGGTGGAGGGCCTCTTCCTGCAGGTTCGCGGGTGTGCCGCCCTGGTCTGGGTGGGATGAGTGCTGGTGATCTGTTGCTCCTGTGTGAGGTGATGGGGTTCCGGTTGAGTGCAGCATCCTTCAGGGTCCTGGCGAAGGCTGGGACTGCCGTTTTGTGAAGGTGCACGTGGTCATGCAGACTGCCTAAGTCCAGGGTTGGGTGGCACACCAGGTGGACATTTCACTGCATGAAATTCCTACTTTCCGGGACTTTGTAAAATCGGAAAAATCGGTAACGCTTTAGAATACAGCCCGCAAATAAGCATGTAGTTATAGTATAACAACGGGGTTTAGGGCTGTAGTTATAGTCTAACTACGGGGTTTAAGGAGTGAATTATAAGATCTGTACTTATAGTCTAACTACGGGGTTTAAGGAGTGTAGTTATAGTATAACAACGGGGTTTGAGGAGTGTAGTTATGGTATAACAACAGGGTTTAAGGAGTGTAGTTATGGTATAACAACGGGGTTTAAGGAGTGTAGTTATGGTATAACAACGGGGTTTAAGGAGTGTAGTTAGAGTATAACAACGGGGTTTAAGGAGTGTAGTTAGAGTATAACTACGGGGTTTAAGGAGTGAAAAAATACTTTAACTAGAGGGTAACAAGATCTGTACTTATAGTCTAACTACGGGGTCGCGGGCTGTATTATGAAGCAGGGGACAAATGTTTGTACTTATAGGCTAATTACGGGGTACCACACTGTACTTACAGGGTAACTACGGGGTTTAAAGAGTGTAGTTAGAGTATAACAACAGGGTTTAAGGAGTGTAGTTAGAGTATAACAACGGGGTTTAAGGAGTGTAGTTACAGTATAACAACGGGGTTTAAGGAGTGTAGTTAGAGTATAACAACGGGGTTTAAGGAGTCTAGTTAGAGTATAACAACAGGGTTTAAGGAGTGTAGTTATGGTATAACAATGGGGTTTAAGGAGTGTAGTTAAAGTATAACAACGGGGTTTAAGGAGTGTAGTTAGAGTATAACTACGGGGTTTAAGGAGTGAAAAAATACTTTAACTAGAGGGTAACAAGATCTGTACTTATAGTCTAACTACGGGGTCGCGGGCTGTATTATGAAGCAGGGGACAAATGTTTGTACTTATAGGCTAATTACGGGGTACCACACTGTACTTACAGGGTAACTACAGGGTTTAAGGAGTGTAGTTAGAGTATAACAACGTGGTTTGAGGAGTGTAGTTAGAGTATAACAACGGGGTTTAAGGAGTGTAGTTAGAGTATAACAACAGGGTTTAAGGAGTCTAGTAAGAGTATAACAACGGGTTTTAAGGAGTGTAGTTAGAGTATAACAACGGGGTTTAAGGAGTGTAGTTAGAGTATAACAACGGGGTTTAAGGAGTGTAGTTAGAGTATAACAACGGGTTTTAAGGAGTGTAGTTAGAGTATAACAACGGGGTTTAAGGAGTGTAGTTAGAGTATAACAACGGGGTTTAAGGAGTGTAGTTAGAGTATAACAACAGGGTTTAAGGAGTCTAGTTAGAGTATAACAACAGGGTTTAAGGAGTGTAGTTATGGTATAACAATGGGGTTTAAGGAGTGTAGTTAAAGTATAACAACGGGGTTTAAGGAGTGTAGTTAGAGTATAACTACGGGGTTTAAGGAGTGAAAAAATACTTTAACTAGAGGGTAACAAGATCTGTACTTATAGTCTAACTACGGGGTCGCGGGCTGTATTATGAAGCAGGGGACAAATGTTTGTACTTATAGGCTAATTACGGGGTACCACACTGTACTTACAGGGTAACTACGGGGTTTAAGGAGTGTAGTTAGAGTATAACAACGTGGTTTAAGGAGTGTAGTTAGAGCATAACAATGGGGTTTAAGGAGTGTAGTTAGAGTATAACAACGGGGTTTAAGGAGTGTAGTTAGAGTATAACAACAGGGTTTAAGGAGTCTAGTTAGAGTATAACAACAGGGTTTAAGGAGTGTAGTTAGAGTATAACAACGGGGTTTAAGGAGTGTAGTTAGAGTATAACAACGGGGTTTAAGGAGTCTAGTTAGAGTATAACAACGGGGTTTAAGGAGTGTAGTTATAGTCTAACAACGGGGTTTAAGGAGTGTAGTTAGAGTATAACAATGGGGTTTAAGGAGTGTAGTTAGAGTATAACAACGGGGTTTAAGGAGTGTAGTTAGAGTATAACTACACTCCTTAAACCCCGTTGTTATACTCTAACTACACTCCCTAAACCCCGTTGTTATACTCCAACTACACTCCTTAAACCCCGTTGTTAGACTATAACTACACTCCTTAAACCCCGTTGTTATACTCTAACTACACTCCTTAAACCCCGTTGTTATACTCTAACTACACTCCTTAAACCCTGTTGTTATACTCTAACTACACTCCTTAAACCCCGTTGTTATACTCTATACACTCCTTAAACCCCGTTGTTATACTCTAACTACACTCCTTAAACCCCGTTGTTATACTCTAACTACACTCCTTAAACCCCGTTGTTATACTCTAACTAGACTCCTTAAACCCCATTGTTATACTCTAACTACACTCCTTAAACCCCGTAGTTAGACTATAAGTACAGATCTTATCATTCACTCCTTAAACCCCGTAGTTAGACTATAACTACAGCCCTAAACCCCGTTGTTATACTATAACTACATGCTTATTTGCGGGCTGTATTCTAAAGCGTTACCGAAAAATCTCCTCTTTGTGGGTCTTTGTAGCACTTTGCCGCCATCACAGAAAAACTCCACATTTTTACCACAAATAGGTCGGCAGTTGACCCCCCCAGCCCCTAGCCTGTGGGAGGCTTTCACATGCAAATGACAATCCTGGTCCTGGATGGGGGGGGTGGGCTATTGACTTAATAGGTAACACCTCAGGACAATGGCTGGTGTGTGAGTGCCTCTGTGATTGTGAGAGAAATAAACTTAAAATAGGAGTGGGCTATAAATGGGTAATTTTTTGTTTTGCTTAGGTCTCAGTTTTTTTGTATTCCATTTGCCCTATCTCAACATGAAATGACAAAATTTTTGGCTTCAGGTCCAAGAAAAAAGTGTGCAGGGCACAAATCCAAGATGACCACCGTTTTCCCTGAAAAATCACATTTCTAGCCATAACTTTGTCATTTTTGGGTCTTTTTACTTGGTTTTGGTGTCTAACCCTATGTTTTGGGGGTCAAGCAATCTATTTATGCATCTAGAAGTAGTCACAAACCATCATATATTGAGTTGACAAAAATGACAAAGTTATGGCTAAAAATGTGATTTTTCAGGGAAAACGGTGGTGATCTAGGATTTGTGCCCTGCACACTTTTTTCTTGAACCCCAGGCCAAAATTTTTGTCATTTCATGTTGAGATAGGTCAAATGGAATAAAAAAAAAACTGAGACCTAATAAAAATGACCAAAAAAGTGTTTTTGACCTCTGTATAGCCCACTCCTACTTAAAAGAAGTAAAGTGTTAGATCCCAAAACAATATCTGCTTTCACACACAGTTGAGGGCCGGATTGAGATGGTCCAGGGGCCGCAAATAAATAAATGATGAAATGATACATTCCCTATTAACAATCAGATCACTTTCAAGATTTTGTGCCTAGGTCCCCCGTCTGAAAAGATGTTTACTTTAGATGTATGAAAAGTCAAAAAAGTGGCGACAAGATAGCTCAGCAGGCCAATATAAACAGTAAATAGAAAAAAGGAGCTTCTTGATGCTTATAGAAGGATTTAATAAAGAAGTAATGTACAGTTATGCCCTCTAACGTGACGAGCTCCTGTGGCGCCCTGTGATTGGTCAAGTCCGTCCCTGTGATTGGTCAAGTCCGCGATGACGTTACAAGCTCGTTTCCAGCCTGCCCCGGAAGCCCACATTTTCTTATTTTATTTTATTTCTTTATCTTCCCTGAAGCCTCTGGTTTTCATAGAGAACTTCTCCCAAATTAAGTCCCACTCTAATAGGTATGTAACGTTTTATTCTCTCTATTTTATAATTATTTTCCTTTGGTTTAAAAGTACACTGTTGTGCTAGCGAACGTGTTGGTCCAGCTTCCATGGTGTGGATGTTTCTCATTTTGATTTCAAACAGTGTTATTTGTGTGTTAAGCTATAGCTTTTGTGTTAGCTGCTAATGCTAACAAAGGCATGGAGCTCCCACTCCGTGGATCAATATACAGCATGTGCCGATATGGCCATTTTGCGTTATTATTTATTATTCCAATAATGACATTTTAGCCGATAAATATTTTATTTGCTTTGGAAGCGTGCTCGTGACATCACAAGCAGCTGCGCGAAACATGGCCGCTCCAGTGTGTGGCTGTTCGGTTTCAGTTGATAACAAAACAACGCTATTGCAATTTGCAATACATGTCCCGCAAGGTTTCTGAGATGAGGGGGAAGTCTGAGCTGGCGTTACGTTAAACCAAACATGGGGGGGAAGCAGCAGATTTGTTTAGCGTTAACATACAGTCAATGACATTAACGTTAGCTGTTGTGGTGGCTAATGTTAGCTAGCTGGTTGTGGCCTAGCTTGTAGTTCAGCAGGCAGCGGTCCTCAAGCTTGTTGTGACCAAACATCCCCACATTTAAAGCACTTCATACTCCCAGAGCTGGCGTAAACTGTAGAGAACCTCATGCTTTACCCGAAATGAAATGTCCAGGGTTTCTGTCTTAACTCCAAAAGCAACCCGCTAACGTAACATTACATGTAAGCTAACGTAGCTAGCTAGCTGCTGGGCAGTCATTATCTAGTTATAATGTATAGAGACCAATAATAAAGAAAACAAATGCGCACATTTACATAAAAAAACACCAGTCAACATCACATTGCGTTTTTATCTAGAGGGAGCATTCTTCAGTAAAAAGTGAAACGACACAGATACTGTATGATGGCTTATAGTGAGGCTTTCCATGCCTGCCCCATTCACAGAACTGACCCCAATGCAAAATTCAGACGGCCCATTTAGTTGCCAGTAACATGCCAATAAGAGTCTAAATTACCATGTCTCTTTTGGTTTATCTGCAGACTAAGCGCTATGGCTTTTGGTTCTATAAAAGCCTTTATTTTTTGTATTGACTATTGAGGGATACACTTGACTAAAACAATCATATTATATCAGAAGTTTTGTTTGTTTTGTGTTCACAATAGTGATGTCAGTTAGAATTGGTTAGGTCAGAGCTATGGAATATTAAATCATCCATCTTTGCTCACTACATCTGCGCTTTCTTTTTTTTACCCCAGGTGTGCATAAAATACAGGTTAAGAACTTATTTTTTTAAATACAAAAATGTGAAATAATTATCGGTTTATCGTATTGGTTATCGGCCAGGAGAAGCATATATTTATCGGTTATCGTATCGGCTGTAAAAATCCATATCGTGCATTGCTAGTTCTAGGTCATGTGTTCTAATGTTTATGTGTGTTTTATGTACGTTTTCTGTTATTCTTTTTGTAGTATGGAGAGAGAGATGGAAGTCCCCAAAGTGAAGAGAAAAAGACCTCGGCAAATCTGTGGGCATTGTGACAACGAGCTTTCTCATAGTCAGTATCATGATCATAGAAGACGCTTTTTCATTAATGGAGTTTGGGAGATACAATCCAATTGTGCTGCCGCTAATGTGGTATCAGATGCTGCCGTACAGCACCGGTCCACACATCCACCAGATTCAGTCCATGGTAAGATAAGAATAGTTAACCGCTTTTATAATATTCTTGTAGATCCACTTTGATTTCACACTTTCTATTCATGTGAATAATAATGTTCAGAGCAGAGGTGCCAAAATTATTTAATCTGTATGGACGGTTGTGGTCCAAAAATAAATGGTGTTCAGTTGTATGCATCAATAATGAGTTTTGCGTGGCTTGTTATGTCTTCTAGATTAAATGGCAGGTGACCAAAGCATTCATCTCTTTGGAGAGAGTGGAGGGACATTGAGTGGGACTTTTGGGTCAGAAAATGGTAAGCAGCGCAATGTGATAATTGAGTTACTGTAGGCTTCCTGTGCAGATCTGCAATGTCTGGGGACATATTACAAACATATCGCCCAGGTGACCCAGCCGAGGCTTGTAATAATAATAATCATTAAAGAAAAAGTCTTAAATTCAACTTGTTCAAACTTGTAGATATCCACACCAATAGCTGTTCAGCATGGGTACGATTTCAATCCACTCTCTTCATAACAAACTATGTTCTTCATAACAAAAGTGTGCTATACATTGGGCTGTATAAAAGTAAATAAATCTGTTCTGTTCTCTATTTCATTTGTCTTCACAGATTGAGCCATCCACACAATGTGGCGGTGACCTCATATTTGATGGGAGCCCTGGCTGCGAGTGCAGACTTCTACACTTTGGACCACGATGTCCTTCTGAGTAAGTAACTTGGGTTCAGTGGTCTAATTTGTGTCAGTTTAGGGAACCACTGCTCTAGTGTGTGTGTCTATACATATCAGTAGCCTATATTTTATATACTTATATGGAAATGTAGAGAGACAAAGACATGGCGCAGTTCTGAAAGACAATTTTGTATTTGTAACATATTCATTTAATATTTTTTTTCAGCTGCCTGTAAGACCTGGTTTGAGAGTGTTAGGAGACGATTCCGGTACACCCAACCTGGGCTCAAGGAGAAGGGGAACGCTGCAAAGATTGCATCGCGGAGTCGAGCCAGAAGATTGAGGGTAAGATCCAAAATACCTATTAGCAACAAATAAATACATTTGAAAAACTTAACAGCAATGTCTCTTTCCCAGAAGTCATGACCTGGTTATTCAAGATCATCCACAAACCTTGTTATGAGCCGTTACATGTAGGAACTATTTACTTTAGACCGAACTACACCCACTAGCTGCTAGCTAATTGCTACATGGCAGCTAGCTAGCAGCTGTGGGAGTAGTTTAGTTAAAAGAAAATAGTTCCTACATGAAGCTGCTCATAACTAGGTCTGTAGATTATCTTGAGTATCCGGGCCATTATTTCTGGAAAGAGGCATTGCTGTTGAGTTTTTATAATGTATGTTTCTGCCATTTTGAGCACCACAAGCCAAGTGCCATCTAGTTATATTGTATTGGAGAGAAGGCAGACATCTCTAAAACTCAGGCAACTAACACAAAACAATGTAGATGATAAATAGCACTACAGGTAAGACGAAAAATATGTAATTTTAGGGTGAGCTGTTCCTTTAACTTGAAGGCATTTGTTTTGTTACTGCAACACGTAACAAACTACTTATTTGCAGTTTCTGACTGTGTGCGTTTCTGTTTACAGCTCTACACACTGAGGACAAAGGTGCTGACGGACTTGGAAAAGGATATGTGGAGGGGCGTCTGTCACGACTTTATGTCCGATGAAGAGGATGGCAATGCAGATGGTGTAAATGTGTGGATGGTGCGGCGTCCGTATTTTCGCAGTCAGGAGCTGGGTAACTTGTGTGCTGTGCTACAGGAGAGACTGGACGCAGCCTCCCACATGACACCCCGCCCACCGCGTCTGCAGGGACCATCTTCAGGAAGACGCCAACCCCAAAAAATCAAACCAGATGCCAAAAGACATTTGGCATCTGAACAGTAAACCGTTCACGAGCATCGGCACTGGACATTGGCGCTGGCCAAAAAGCCCTGTTTGGTGTGTTGTGTGTGTGTGTGTGTTTTTGAGTGTTTGCATGTAACACTCATCTTAAGCATTTATTTTGAATTTGGGCAAGGACCCCTGTGTGCAGTGTTTTTTTTTCTAATTTTCTGTGTGGTGTTCTCATCTTAAGCATTTATTGAATTGTGGTGTGTGTGTGGTGTTTTTATATTAAAGCATACGCTTTTCTACCTATTTCTCGAATTATGTATTTTTTCTCTCTCTCAATATTGCAGTGTGGAAAATACCAACATTACTGTCTTTCAGAGGCTATTGCAGGCTCATTTTTAGAATAGAATAGAAGACCTGTTTTAGATTTAGAATGTAAATGGTCTATGAAATAAATAAATTAATGTAATTTCACATAACTTGAACACATCCATCCAGATTCATTTGGGTCCTTCATAGGAAATAATGTGAGCACCTCTGCCTTATAGGGTAACAACAATAACATGAAAGTATTTCCAGTAAGTGCAGATTTTTATGTAGGCTTATGTACACACAATTTATTATTATGAAAATCATTTTATTAATAAGGGGGGGGGGGGGTTCACTGTTCTATATAGCCATTGGCTCATGGCTGATCTATCTGACCAATCGGTTGATTGTGTTTGTAGTTTTCATCCAATGAATGGCCAATGAATGGCTTCCCATGGCCAGGGGCTGTCCCAATGGATGTCGCCCCTGGTCATTCATTGGATGAAAACTACACAAACAGCTACAAATACAATCAACCGATTGGTTCTACATCCTGGCTGTCTCCAAACTGATAATTGGTGTCATCACATTGAAATGCACCTCTGAATGCCCCCCTCAGAGATGATAAGTGCCCTCTGCCATGGTACCATTCATATGAATGGCCCATGCAGGGTGTGAATGGCTGGTATGGTTCCTGGGTTTTAGTTGACTGGGAAAGAGGGGGGAAAGTACAACCAAAGTGTCCGCAAATTGAGCACTTTGTGGTAATTTACTTGCCTGGAAAGCAGGTTTTTCATGCAGTGTTTGGTTTGAGGGCACAGTCTCTAGAGATGCTGACGTTGATCTTGTGGATGGTGTCTGGGTGGAAGTCTGTTCGCTGCAGCAGGGTGGAGATGGTCACGCGGGAGTTGGGGAAGGTGGTGGAGGCTTTTTCTATCACTGCCCGGAGGGCGGTAGCCACCCCTTCCTGCTGCGTTCCGAGGTCATTTGTTCCTGTGTGGATGATGATGTGGGTGGGGGAAACCTAGTTTTTCCACACTCAACAGCTCCATGGCTCTCTGGGTGTTTGGGCACCAGAGCTTAGTCACTCTGTGTTTAGGGAAGAGTTTATTTTTGTCAATAAATTTCCCATTCGAGTCAATGAGGATTACCACCTCTTCCTGTTGTCGGTTGCTCTGGAGGGTGTTGTCATTTCCTGGGGGGAGGCTTGGGTCTCTATTTGGGGGGGGGGGGGTTTGGGGCGGGGGGGCAGTCTCTATCTTGGAGGTGGGGGGAAGTGTTTGGGGCGGGGGGGCAGTCTCTATCTGGGTGGTGGGGGGAGGTGTTTGGGCCAGGGGGGCAGTCTCTATCTGGGAGGTGGGGGGAGGTGTCTGAATGGGGGGGGGGGGGGGGGGTTGTGTCTGTCATGGAAGTAGAGGGGGATTGCTGGGTGTATGACACCTTGTCTGTCTGAGCCAGGGCCAGGGTGTCAGTTGTGGGGTTGGGTGTCTCTCTCTTTTTATCCTGTCTCATCTCTCTCACCTCCTCTCTCATTGCAGTTAGCTGGGCCATGCAGCTTTCTTTGTCTTCCTGTAGCTGTTTAACCTGGGCCATGCAGCTTTCTCTGTCTTCCTGTAGTTGCTTAACCTGGGCCATGCAGCTTTCTCCGTCTTCCTGTAGCTGCTTAACCTGGGCCGTGCAGCTTTCTCTGTATTCCTTGACCTCGTTCCTCAGTGCTGCTAGCTCTTTTCTGTACTTCTCTGTCTCCTCTTTCCTCTCCTTCTGTTGTGTTTTGTTGCTGTGGCCCTGGTCTGCTTTCTGCTCTGGGTGGGGAGAACTGACTGCCTGTCTGAGCTGCACTATTTCTACCTCCAACTGGGTGAACTTTTCTCTCAAGGTGTGAAAGTCGTTCTGTATTGTGTGGTCTGATGTGTCGTCAGTGGGGGGTTCCCCTTGCCCCATGTTCTTTTGTTCTTGCTGGTCAGAGCTGTGACTGGCGGAGGAGGGGTCTTCAGTGGCGTGGGAGACCTTCTCTTGTGCTCTGTTTTTTATTAGTTTGAAATCTTGTTGACAGTTTACAGTGGTTACGACCTCCTCCTTGTCACTTATCTTCAATGTCTTGCCTTCTGAGAAACCTGCTTTCCTTACTGATCCAACGTATTGATCCAAGATAGCCTTATGCCATGCCGTAGTGTCCTCTGTGTAGAAGATCAAGTTGCAGGTCTTTGCCTCATTCTTATATAGATCTGCATAGAGAGTGTCGGGGTTGCCCGTTAGCAGTTTATGTTTGTATTGGTTGCGGGCACTATCGTTGGTGACTTCTTTAGGGTATATGATCTTGATGGCCCCTAAACTCACCTCTGCTCCAGCCTTTGTGGATCCCATGTTTGAGAAGTGTGTAGTCCAGTAAAGTTGGTTTGGTCTTTTCCCAAGTGATTTTCTTCAGTAATTTCCTAATTTCAGTGGATGTCTTGGGGTTTCTCCAAAGTATATCCAAAGTATATCCAAAGTGTTGTTGTTTATCTCATCCCAAATTGACAAAAAGCAAAAAAAATTCAGGAGCTCAGCTCATTTTCATGTTGCTGCAGCCTCTGCTGCACTCTCTCTCTCTCTCTCTCTCTCTCTCTCTCTCTCTCTCTCTCCCTCTCTCTCTCTCTCTCTCTCTCTCTCTCTCTCAGGTGTCCACACCCTCCAGAGGATGTATGGTTGTGAATGGGATGATGAGACAGGAGAAGTTAAAGGGTTTGATCAGTATGGCTATGATGGAGAAGACTGGCTGGTGTTGAACATGACAACATGGACATGGATCGCTGCTAAACCAGAGGCTGTCAGAACCGCAGAGAGCTGGAATAAAGACACAGCTAAGTTAGCAAAGAAGAAGAAGAAGAAGAAGTATTTTTCACAGACCTGCATTGATTGGCTGAAGAAGTATGTGTTCTATGGGAAGAGCACTCTGCAGAGAACAGGTAGAGTCACATGACCTGATGTAGTTTCATCAACACAACAATGTTCATCTGTCTCTTCTGTTTCTAATGTACAGAAACATGACAGTGAATATGAACCAACACACACACACACACACACACACACACACACACTAGCACACACACACACACACACACACACACACACACACACACACACACACACACACACACACACACACACACACACACACACACACACAGGGTTACATGTGTATCTTTGTATCTCTTTCACTTTCAAGTCACTGAGCTTTATTGGCATGAAAAAACAGGGCTTATTTTGTTTATTTGTATTTTGACACCGTACGTTGATGGATTTGCAAAAGGCTGCGCTCAGCTCACCATATAAAATATGAGCTTGTTGAACGGTGCAACACTGCAGCTGAAGGACGTAGCTCACCTGGCTTGTTGTGTTGGGAGAGCCCAGGTGATGCATCTCCATCTTTCAGACAGCTCAATTGATGTGGTTGTGTGAAGACTCCGTGAAGATCATCCTCAAGAGTTCACGTACACAGAGACAGGACCAAACAAAAAGGCTCAACAAAACTATGATAGGTTATCGTACACTCTTGCTCCCGGGACCGCCATCTTAGGTGAGGGCACGGGAGAGTGAGCCCCTGCCCACATCACTATGGGCCTACAGCAGGGATACTCAACTTGCTTTGCCCGGGGGCCACTTTCGTGAAATGATAGAAGGCCAGGGGCCAGTTAATAAACAATCTACATTTTTCTGTAGCGGATTGTAGGTTTTTGGGGTGTCAGCCGGAATTTAGTCTGACAATGTTGTGCACACCGGATAGTTAGTTAGGTTAAGTTAGTTAGGTTAAGTACATACATAAGTGCCTGGGTAGCGAGCAGACGGCGGTATGTGACAATTGAGCAGCTAAATCATAGATTATTGAAAGATATTCCATATATTCCAGACTGAAATGCTCTAACAGAAGTGGAGTATTAGCCAGAATGACATGAACATTTGGACACTTATTCAGCGGGTATCTTGCGTTGCAGGTGCATTGTATTTTTATTTATTTTATTTTATTTTTTGCAATTCCATCGCGGTCCACACAGGGGGCACCCGCGTGCCGCAAGTTGAGTATCACTGGCCTACAGTATATGGCCCAACTACGGAAGCCTACATGGACAAAGACTTCTGTATCACAAGCTAATGTCACCTCCTTTGATAAACAGCCAAAAAATATAAAACATAAATACTGTATCTATCATACATGAGCTGAGAGAGGTGACTGTAGTACTAGTCCATGTCTGTCTCTGTTTGTCAGTCACAGTGGTCAGATATTCTGCCACTGATGTCAGTTTAGGTCCAAATAATTAACACTCCATTCTTTTTAAGATTATTTTGGGGCCTTTTGCCTTTATTTGATATAGGACAGCAGGCAGACAGGACAGGTGGAGAGAGAGAGAGAGAGAGAGGATGACATGCAGCAAAGGACTACGGGTTGTATTTGAACCCGGGCCGGCCGTGAGGAGGACTAAGCTTTTGTGGTCCCTGCTCTGGTGAACCACCAGGACGCTAGTCTCTTAAAACCGATGGTGGCTCTCTCAATTTCTAAATGCTTCCTCCTAAACATCTGTAATTTGAGCACAGAAAACTTGGTCAAAACAGAAAGAGAAGCTCAGGGAAAATAATGAGCGATGATCGGGGGATGTCCCGGATGTCCCGTAAAGGCGGGACATCCGCTCGTATTTCTGTAATCACCTGCATCGGTTCAAACTTCCTCCAGTCTGAAGCCCCCCCCATCCCCCATCCCAACTTCCTTTGTCCATGTTCTGTAGGTGTGACATACAGACTGTTTAAGCTGCATTCGCAGAATGAGAAGAACAGTCTGGCTTGAGAGACTATGATGCCCCCGTACATTTCTGTGGTGTCTTTCCAATAAGTGTTCAGTTATTTTTGTCTTGTTATAATGTGATTGGGCCAGATAGTCTGTGGGCTGTCCTGAGGCTGTAGGGTTGGTTGAGGTTGAGGAGCTGAGTCTCAAAACATGCAAATATGTTGCCTTTTCTGTCATTATCCCCTTTTCTGTCTGTCTCAATCTCACTCTACCTTTCTCTCTCTCTCCTCTCCTCCCCTCCACTCGTTCTCCTCTGTTTCTCTCCCTCTAACTCCCACCCTCCCTCTGTCACCATCTCTCTCTCTCACCCCTTATCTCCCTCTTCACAACATCCCTCTTTCTGTTTCACTCTCTCCCTTCTCTACCTCTCCCTCTCTCTTCTGTCTCCATCTCTCCCTCTGCATCTTCCACCCCTCCCACAATTTTTCTCCACTCCCTCCTTGCATTGCACCCCCCCCTCTCTCTCTCTCCAGTTCTTCCCTCGGTGTCTCTCCTCCAGAAGTCTCCCTCCTCTCCAGTCACCTGCCATGCTACAGGTTTCTACCCAGACAGAGACATGTTGTTCTGGAGGAGAGATGGAGAGAAGCTTCAGGACCTCATGGGCCAGGGAGAGATTCTCCCCAACCACGATGGAACCTTCCAGACGAGCGTTCAGCTGAACGTTTCATCAGTCAAACCTGAAGACTGGGGGAAGTACGAGTGTGTGTTTCAGCTCACTGGTGTCAAGGACATCATCACCAAACTGGACCCAGCAGTGATCAAGAGGAACCCATGTAAGAGTGGTCTCAGAGCTGATAGAGATTTGGGGATTCTTTGTTGTGTTTGTGAACAGTTGGGTACTCTCAGTCTCAACAATACAATTGCATAGTATCAACTAATGAGACCCACGCATGTTAAATGAACCAAACAGAAACGTGTGTTTCAGTATAAAATATATAGAAGTTGCTTTATTTGAATTCAGATAAGTGCTATTGTTTAAAATCAACTAAGGCGAGAGAGAGGCACAGACGCACCGGAGCAATGTGACTATACTACCACCAGGGCCAGGGAGTAGACGTGAAAATAACTCAGTGCACTGCAAACCAATTTACACACGTTAGTGAGTCCAAAGTCCAAACCAAAGTATGAAGTAAACTAAACACCGATGCTATCTCCTGCTCATACCAGTGAACCAACAGAGACTGCTTCCCCCCGGCAATGAGCCTGAAACCAAGCAACAGCATTAAAAAAGGATATAGGGCAATCAAACAAAATAGTAAGAATAAGGCTATGTTATTGCATCAACCCAACTACAAATTCTCTCTCTCTCCATACATATATATATATATATATATATATATATATATATATATATATATATATATATATATATATATATATATATATATATATATTTATATATGTATTTATACAACAGGTAGTTCCAGCCGGGCAATTTGATTGGACAAGAGGGATCCTACCAGTGCCGATATTTCACGATAACGCACTTCACTGTGTGTAGATCACTCCGCTTCACATGCAGCTGCCCTAATCAACAAAACGCTTCACATCAATGTGTATGACAAAAAGTAGACAGCCTGCAATTAATTAGGCTGATTAGGTTACATTTTCGGCAAAGCAGAAAGCTGAGGGGACTATTTTTGTTGGTGGAGGAATAAATAGAGAAATCATATACTGTATTTTCTCCACTTTTTGCCATTTTTTTAATCAGCTTTGTTTAATAGAACTGTTGTATAAAAGCAATATCACACTTGAGGTCGTGCTGTTGTTGTCTAATATCGTCACTGCTGTGATTCAGTCGTAGGCACGAGGCCACAGGCACAATTGTATTATGCCCTCAGTAGCTCACAGGTGACATTGATTATCTATTGGGCAGGTCCTACCTGTCACATGTTGTTACACATGTATTTAAAAAATCTAACTCAAAAGCTGAGTTTCTTCCCTGTTTGTCCCACAGTGACTCACTCCCTGAAGTTTCTCAGCACTGGATCCTCTGGAGTCACAAACAGCACAGAGTTTGTGGAGGTTTGGTTTGTTGATGGAGTTCAGGTGCTTCACTGTGACAGCAACACCATGAGAGCAGAACCCAAACAGGACTGGATGATCAACACAACAGCAGATGATCCACAGTACTGGCAGAGGAGGACTGAGGAGTGTCTGAAGAGCCAGGAGATCTTTAAAGCTGAACTGGAGATTGTGAAGCAGCTCTTCAACCAAACTGGAGGTTTGTTTATGTTTGTAATTCTGCTGATTTTTTTTAACTTGGTTGTAAATTAGCAGAGATATGTAGCCTCCATTACTCTCTCTCTCTCTCTCACACATGTGTGTGTGTGTGTGTGTGTGTGTGTGTGTGTGTGTGTGTGTGTGTGTGTGTGTGTGTGTGTGTGTGTGTGTGTGTGTGTGTGTGTGTGTGTGTGTGTGTGTGTGTGGATAGACTGTGTGTTGGTCGCAGTGGTAAAGAGGATAGTGACTCTGTTGGGATCTGTTTGACAGCAGTCTCTGCCACCCTCTGTCTGTCTCTCTCACATCATAGGCCACCTTTCTCCATCAACAGTGTTCAGCTGTTTGATACTGAGGGTTTTCCTCTCTCTCTCTCTCTCTCTCCCTCTCTCTCTCTCTCTCTCTCTCTCAGGTGTCCACACCGTCCAGTGGATGTCTGGCTGTGAATGGAATGATGGGACAGGAGAAGAGCACTCTGCAGAGAACAGGTAGAGTCACATGACATGATGTAGTTTCATCAACACAACAATGTTCATCTGTCTCTTCTGTTTATAATGTACAGAAACATGACAGTGAATATGAACCAGCACACACACACACACACACACACACACACACACACACACACACACACACACACACACACACACACACACACACACACACACACACACACACACACACACACACACACACACACACACACACACACACACACACACACACACACACACACACTGTACATGCAACTGGCATGTTTTTGTTAACTTTACACACATCTTTGTCTTTCTATCTCTCTTCCTCTCTTTCTTTTCTCTCTCTCCCTCTTCCTCACTTGCACTTGTTTCTGTATCTCTCTCTCTCTCTCTCTCTCTCTCTTTCTCTATTAAATTATTGGAGCAAAGTAACTGCACACCTGTGACAGTGACTTTGTAGTTGTCGAATGTAGTCACAAATCTGTATCAGTGGATCTGAAGTCACAGAGAAATCTGCTTTACAAATGTACTGATACAGATGTGTGACTATGTTCTACAACTATAAAGTCACTGCCACAGGTGTGCAGTTACTTTGCTCCAATAATACCATCATATTTCTCATACCCGTCACCCTCTCTCTCTCTCCCTCTCTCTCTCTCACTCTCTCTCTCCCCCCTCTCTCTCTCCCTCTCTCTCTCACTCCCTCTCTCTCTCTCTCTCTCTCTCTCTCCAGAGCTTCCCTCGGTGTCTCTCCTCCAGAAGTCTCCCTCCTCTCCAGTCAGCTGCCACGCTACAGGTTTCTACCCTGACAGAGCCATGTTGTTCTGGAGGAGAGATGGAGAGAAGCTTCAGGACCTCATGGACCAGGGAGAGATCCTCCCCAACCACGATGGAACCTTCCAGACGAGCGTTCAGCTGAACGTTTCATCAGTCAAACCTGAAGACTGGGGGAAGTACGAGTGTGTGTTTCAGCTCTCTGGTGTCAAGGAGGACATCATCACCAAACTGGACCCAGCAGTGATCAAGACCAACAACCCAGGTAAGACTGGGATCACAGCTGATGGAGGAGGAGAGACACATTTAGTTTACTTCTTACAACTGACTTGCAGTGCATGTTTTGTTGTTGTTACTGGACCGTTTCTCTCCTTGTTGTGTTTTAGTTGTAATTTTATTTTCTGCTATCCAGATGATGTTGACGACAACGACGAGGGCAATGATTATTATTATTTATTTCTTTTTTTACCTTTATTCATGCAGGGAGGGCCATTCAGAGCGAGCTTTCTTTTTCAAGAAAGAGCAACATATACAATAATACAATTACAAAAAAACCTAAGTAACCTTGTATATGTGGCTACATCTAGTTTTAGATGGTATCTATTTAGTTACAGCCTGTGTTTTCTCATGCAGTGTAGCTTCTATACTGTATGCTGTTCCCTGACAGCTCCATAGTTTGTTCCTCCTTGGAGGTCAATCTGGCCTCAGTCTTGTTTGCCATACCAACATTTGGACAACCAGACAGTTTTGAACTCCATGAGAGTATTGAAGGCAACCAAACATGCTGGTCGGTTCACTAATGCTGCCTTCAAGTGGGCTAGTGTTTACCATGAATACGAGACCGAAAGCCGTGTACACAACATGCTCGGCATTCAAGTGGTTACGTCATGCAGATGTGCAGTTGACTTGAAGCCACCAAGGCTAAGAATGTATCTAACACTAGCTAGCGAGCAGCTAACTAATATAATCCATAATGACGGAGAGAAAAAGATGAGACTGTTGAGAATATCAACATGTTCCTCAGAAATAATATAAAATTACTATGAAAAGCTCTATACAGCTAAAATGTCAATATATTTAGCTTCCATCTACCTCCATGGTGTCTGCCATTTTGTGAAAATGTCACAAGTCGTGAGCTTCGACGGGTTCAAAGTCTTCAGAAAAATTCCACATACCAAGTTGTGAATACCACATGAGGGGGCCGGTCAAGTGGATTTACGCCATATTCATGGTGAATACGAGCCCACTTGAAGGCAGCAAGAAACACATTAGCTGTCACTGTTTGTCTGAGTCACATGACCTCCTGTCCATCCTCCATCTTTCTGTCTTTCTATCACTCTCTCCCTTCTCTGTTTTCTCTCTCTCCCTCAACCTCTTTTCCTCTCACTCGCTCTCACCCCCTGCCCCCTCCCCTCTCTCCCTCTTTCTCATACCTCCTCCCCCCTTCTCTCTCCAGTTCTTCCATCGGTGTCTCTCCTCCAGAAGTCTCCCTCCTCTCCAGTCAGCTGCCACGCTACAGGATTCTACCCTGACAGAGGCATGTTGTTCTGGAGGAGAGCTGGAGAGAAGCTTCAGGACCTCATCGACCAGGGAGAGATCCTCCCCAACCACGATGGAACCTTCCAGACGAGCGTTCAGCTGAACGTTTCAACAGTCAAAGCTGAAGACTGGGGGAAGTACGAGTGTGTGTTTCAGCTCTCTGGTATCAAGGAGGACATCATCACCAAACTGGACCCAGCAGTGATCAAGACCAACAGTAAGACTGGGATCAGAGCTGATGGAGGAGGATAGACACATTTAGTTTACTTCTTCACCTGATTTGTAGGGATGGGTATTGAAGCTTTAACGTTAACGGTTCCCTTATTGGTACTGGAGAAATTAAGAAAATATATTTCCTATTTATAATTGTTTCATAAATGTTATCTTGCGCATTTTATCTCACCAACTCCATAAGAGATGCCCATGATGTGTGTTTTGCTATTTCGGAACCAGAAAAGAGATCTTCTTTCTAGGTTGCTTTCTCTCTCCGTCAGCAGCTTCCAGTCAGCAGCCTGGCTGGAGAGGAGAGGAGAGGAGAGGAGAGGGGAGGGGAGGAGAGGAGAGGAGAGGAGAGGAGAGGAGAGGGGAGGAGAGGAGAGGAGAGGAGAGGAGAGGAGAGGAGAGGAGAGGAGAGGAGAGGAGAGGAGAGGAGAGGAGAGGAGAGGAGAGGAGAGGAGAGGAGAGGAGAGGAGAGGAGAGGAGAGGAGAGGGGCTGGGTGGGGCGGGGCACAGCACACACACACACACACACACACACACACACACACACACCATGGCCGGCCCATCTCTGTCTCTGATTGGCGCAGGAGACGAGAAGAGACGCAGGATAGGATAGCCAAGCAAATGTGATTGGATCAACAAAGTTTGACGCTAGGCCAATCAGAGGCTGAGAAGGGCGGGTCATGCCTTCGCTATTCTGGGGAAGAAATATTGCGCACGTCACAGAGACGCAGATGATTACTTAACTTCTGGTTGAAAGGTCAACATGTGTAAACAGTCCGGACATTTTATTTATTGATCAATTGTTATTTATTGTTATAAGTTCTTCTTGAAGGGTGCTGGGCATGCCTTCACTGTAAAAAAATAATAATCAAAAAGGACACTTTGGGCATCAGGGGGAAGCGGGCAGGTACTCCTCCTAGCGCCCCCCTCTGCACGTGCCTGACACATACATACACACATGCTGAAGGCAAAGCAGGCAGGAGACCACAGCTCACAAGTGAAAGGGAAATGGCAGAGAGGGAACGAAGCGTTCAAAAGTGTTTGTACTTCACTCGAGTCATGGTGACAATTCACGTTGTCACAAGTGCAATGAACAATTTGTCTAAACACTTAAAGTGCATCAAGTACAAACAGAGAAATGCACAGTTTTCGACAAGCTAGCTCACACAACTTCATCATCTGTCAATAAAACCCTGGTCATGTTACCCCATCCACATTATCAGTTAACTATGTGAACATGGTCATGATTAAGACAAGACTAGTAAACCTTATCAGTTAACTATGTGAACATGGTCATGATTAAGACAAGACTAGTACACCTTATCAGTTAACTATGTGAACAATGTCATGATTAAGACAAGACTAGTAAACCTTATCAGTTAACTATGTGAACATGGTCATGATTAAGACAAGACTAGTAAACCTTATCAGTTAACTATGTGAACAATGTCAAGATTAAGACAAGACTAGTAAACCTTATCAGTTAACTATGTGAACATGGTCATGATTAAGACAAGACTAGTAAACCTTATCAGTTAACTATGTGAACAATGTCATGATTAAGACAAGACTAGTAAACCTTATCAGTTAACTATGTGAACATGGTGATTAAGACAAGACTAGTAAACCTTATCAGTTAACTATGTGAACAAGGTCATGATTAAGACAAGACTAGTAAACCTTATCAGTTAACTATGTGAACATGGTCATTAGGGGTGTGCCACCTTAGGCACCTCACGATTCGATTCGATTACGATTAAGGGTGCTACGATTCGATTATTAAACGATTACGATTAATCACGATTTTCGATGCATCTTTTTCACCAAACAGGATTTTTTTTAAGCAAGGTATATTTGTCAGTATCCATTTAAGTAGTATCCAATTAAAGTAAACAAACAAATGTACCTCCATTATCTTCAGTTGCGACTGAAGTCCACGCATCACATGTTACAGCCACCCTGCATGCTTTCTTCAGTGATTCCAGTTTCCAGTACTTCGGTTTTGGTCTCGTTTTACAGTTAAGGAACTGCTTTCCGGGCGAAATACCGTATTTTTTGCAAATAAAGCAAAAAGAATTGCAAAAAAAAAAAAAAAAATGCAATTTTTTGCAAATCGATAATCGAACATTGTGAATCGATTTTAATCGTCACGTGACTAATCGCGATGCATCGATTATACGATTAATCGGCACAGCCCTAATGGTCATGATTAAGACAAGACTAGTAAACCTTATCAGTTAACTATGTGAACATGGTGATTAAGACAAGACTAGTATCAGTTAACTATGTGAACATGGTGATTAAGACAAGACTAGTAAACCTTATCAGTTAACTATGTGAACATGGTGATTAAGACAAGACTAGTAAACCTTATCAGTTAACTATGTGAACATGGTGATTAAGACAAGACTAGTAAACCTTACCGGTTAACTATGTGAACATGGTGATTAAGACAAGACTAGTAAACCTTATCAGTTAACTATGTGAACATGGTCATGATTAAGACAAGACTAGTAAACCTTATCAGTTAACTATGTGAACATGGTGATTAAGACAAGACTAGTATCAGTTAACTATGTGAACATGGTGATTAAGACAAGACTAGTAAACCTTATCAGTTAACTATGTGAACATGGTGATTAAGACAAGACTAGTAAACCTTATCAGTTAACTATGTGAACATGGTCATGCTAAGACAAGACTAGTAAACCTTATCAGTTAACTATGTGAACATGGTGATTAAGACAAGACTAGTATCAGTTAACTATGTGAACATGGTGATTAAGACAAGACTAGTAAACCTTATCAGTTAACTATGTGAACATGGTGATTAAGACAAGACTAGTAAACCTTATCAGTTAACTATGTGAACATGGTGATTAAGACAAGACTAGTAAACCTTATCAGTTAACTATGTGAACATGGTGATTAAGACAAGACTAGTAAACCTTATCAGTTAACTATGTGAACATGGTGATTAAGACACAACTAGTAAACCTTATCAGTTAACTATGTGAACATGGTGATTAAGACACGACTAGTAAACCTTATCAGTTAACTATGTGAACATGGTGATTAAGACAAGACTAGTAAACCTTATCAGTTAACTATGTGAACATGGTGATTAAGACAAGACTAGTAAACCTTATCAGTTAACTATGTGAACATGGTCATGATTAAGACAAGACTAGTAAACCTTATCAGTTAACTATGTGAACATGGTGATTAAGACAAGACTAGTAAACCTTATCAGTTAACTATGTGAACATGGTGATTAAGACAAGACTAGTAAACCTTATCAGTTATGTGAACATGGTGATTAAGACAAGACTAGTAAACCTTATCAGTTAACTATGTGAACATGGTGATTAGGACAAGACTAGTAAACCTTATCAGTTATGTGAACATGGTGATTAAGACAAGACTAGTAAACCTTATCAGTTTACTATGTGAACATGGTGATTAAGACAAGACTAGTAAACCTTATCAGTTAACTATGTGAACATGGTCATGATTAAGACAAGACTAGTAAACCTTATCAGTTAACTATGTGAACATGGTGATTAAGACAAGACTAGTAAACCTTATCAGTTAACTATGTGAACATGGTGATTAAGACAAGAACCTTATTAGTTAACTATGTGAACATGGTCACGATTAAAACAAGACTAGTAAACCTTATCAGTTAACTGTGTGAACATGGTGATTAAGACAAGACTAGTGAACCTTATCAGTTAACTATGTGAACATGGTCATGATTAAGACAAGACTAGTATACCTTATCAGTTAACTATGTGAACATGGTGATTAAGACAAGACTAGTAAACCTTATCAGTTAACTATGTGAGCATGGTGATTAAGACAAGACTAGTAAACCTTATCAGTTAACTATGTGAACATGGTGATTAAGACAAGACTAGTAAACCTTATCAGTTAACTATGTGAACATGGTGATTAAGACAAGACTAGTATCAGTTAACTATGTGAACATGGTGATTAAGACAAGACTAGTAAACCTTATCAGTTAACTATGTGAACATGGTGATTAAGACAAGACTAGTAAACCTTATCAGTTAACTATGTGAACATGGTCATGATTAAGACAAGACTAGTAAACCTTATCAGTTACCTATGTGAACATGGTGAGTAAGATAAGACTAGTATCAGTTAACTATGTGAACATGGTGATTAAGACAAGACTAGTAAACCTTATCAGTTAACTATGTGAACATGGTCATGCTAAGACAAGACTAGTAAACCTTATCAGTTAACTATGTGAACATGGTGATTAAGACAAGACTTGTATCAGTTAACTATGTGAACATGGTGATTAAGACAAGACTAGTAAACCTTATCAGTTAACTATGTGAACATGGTGATTAAGACAAGACTAGTAAACCTTATCAGTTAACTATGTGAACATGGTGATTAAGACAAGACTAGTAAACCTTATCAGTTAACTATGTGAACATGGTGATTAAGACAAGACTAGTAAACCTTATCAGTTAACTATGTGAACATGGTGATTAAGACACGACTAGTAAACCTTATCAGTTAACTATGTGAACATGGTGATTAAGACACGACTAGTAAACCTTATCAGTTAACTATGTGAACATGGTGATTAAGACAAGACTAGTAAACCTTATCAGTTAACTATGTGAACATGGTGATTAAGACAAGACTAGTAAACCTTATCAGTTAACTATGTGAACATGGTCATGATTAAGACAAGACTAGTAAACCTTATCAGTTAACTATGTGAACATGGTGATTAAGACAAGACTAGTAAACCTTATCAGTTAACTATGTGAACATGGTGATTAAGACAAGACTAGTAAACCTTATCAGTTATGTGAACATGGTGATTAAGACAAGACTAGTAAACCTTATCAGTTAACTATGTGAACATGGTGATTAGGACAAGACTAGTAAACCTTATCAGTTATGTGAACATGGTGATTAAGACAAGACTAGTAAACCTTATCAGTTAACTATGTGAACATGGTCATGATTAAGACAAGACTAGTAAACCTTATCAGTTAACTATGTGAACATGGTGATTAAGACAAGACTAGTATCAGTTAACTATGTGAACATGGTGATTAAGACAAGACTAGTAAACCTTATCAGTTAACTATGTGAACATGGTCATGCTAAGACAAGACTAGTAAACCTTATCAGTTAACTATGTGAACATGGTGATTAAGACAAGACTAGTATCAGTTAACTATGTGAACATGGTGATTAAGACAAGACTAGTAAACCTTATCAGTTAACTATGTGAACATGGTGATTAAGACAATACTAGTAAACCTTATCAGTTAACTATGTGAACATGGTGATTAAGACAAGACTAGTAAACCTTATCAGTTAACTATGTGAACATGGTGATTAAGACAAGACTAGTAAACCTTATCAGTTAACTATGTGAACATGGTGATTAAGACACAACTAGTAAACCTTATCAGTTAACTATGTGAACATGGTGATTAAGACACGACTAGTAAACCTTATCAGTTAACTATGTGAACATGGTGATTAAGACAAGACTAGTAAACCTTATCAGTTAACTATGTGAACATGGTGATTAAGACAAGACTAGTAAACCTTATCAGTTAACTATGTGAACATGGTCATGATTAAGACAAGACTAGTAAACCTTATCAGTTAACTATGTGAACATGGTGATTAAGACAAGACTAGTAAACCTTATCAGTTAACTATGTGAACATGGTGATTAAGAGAAGACTAGTAAACCTTATCAGTTATGTGAACATGGTGATTAAGACAAGACTAGTAAACCTTATCAGTTAACTATGTGAACATGGTGATTAGGACAAGACTAGTAAACCTTATCAGTTATGTGAACATGGTGATTAAGACAAGACTAGTAAACCTTATCAGTTTACTATGTGAACATGGTGATTAAGACAAGACTAGTAAACCTTATCAGTTAACTATGTGAACATGGTCATGATTAAGACAAGACTAGTAAACCTTATCAGTTAACTATGTGAACATGGTGATTAAGACAAGACTAGTAAACCTTATCAGTTAACTATGTGAACATGGTGATTAAGACAAGAACCTTATTAGTTAACTATGTGAACATGGTCACGATTAAAACAAGACTAGTAAACCTTATCAGTTAACTGTGTGAACATGGTGATTAAGACAAGACTAGTGAACCTTATCAGTTAACTATGTGAACATGGTCATGATTAAGACAAGACTAGTATACCTTATCAGTTAACTATGTGAACATGGTGATTAAGACAAGACTAGTAAACCTTATCAGTTAACTATGTGAGCATGGTGATTAAGACAAGACTAGTAAACCTTATCAGTTAACTATGTGAACATGGTGATTAAGACAAGACTAGTAAACCTTATCAGTTAACTATGTGAACATGGTGATTAAGACAAGACTAGTATCAGTTAACTATGTGAACATGGTGATTAAGACAAGACTAGTAAACCTTATCAGTTAACTATGTGAACATGGTGATTAAGACAAGACTAGTAAACCTTATCAGTTAACTATGTGAACATGGTCATGATTAAGACAAGACTAGTAAACCTTATCAGTTAACTATGTGAACATGGTGAGTAAGACAAGACTAGTATCAGTTAACTATGTGAACATGGTGATTAAGACAAGACTAGTAAACCTTATCAGTTAACGATGTGAACATGGTCATGCTAAGACAAGACTAGTAAACCTTATCAGTTAACTATGTGAACATGGTGATTAAGACAAGACTAGTATCAGTTAACTATGTGAACATGGTGATTAAGACAAGACTAGTAAACCTTATCAGTTAACTATGTGAACATGGTGATTAAGACAAGACTAGTAAACCTTATCAGTTAACTATGTGAACATGGTGATTAAGACAAGACTAGTAAACCTTATCAGTTAACTATGTGAACATGGTGATTAAGACAAGACTAGTAAACCTTATCAGTTAACTATGTGAACATGGTGATTAAGACACGACTAGTAAACCTTATCAGTTAACTATGTGAACATGGTGATTAAGACACGACTAATAAACCTTATCAGTTAACTATGTGAACATGGTGATTAAGACAAGACTAGTAAACCTTATCAGTTAACTATGTGAACATGGTGATTAAGACAAGACTAGTAAACCTTATCAGTTAACTATGTGAACATGGTCATGATTAAGACAAGACTAGTAAACCTTATCAGTTAACTATGTGAACATGGTGATTAAGACAAGACTAGTAAACCTTATCAGTTAACTATGTGAACATGGTGATTAAGACAAGACTAGTAAACCTTATCAGTTATGTGAACATGGTGATTAAGACAAGACTAGTAAACCTTATCAGTTAACTATGTGAACATGGTGATTAGGACAAGACTAGTAAACCTTATCAGTTATGTGAACATGGTGATTAAGACAAGACTAGTAAACCTTATCAGTTAACTATGTGAACATGGTCATGATTAAGACAAGACTAGTAAACCTTATCAGTTAACTATGTGAACATGGTGATTAAGACAAGACTAGTATCAGTTAACTATGTGAACATGGTGATTAAGACAAGACTAGTAAACCTTATCAGTTAACTATGTGAACATGGTCATGCTAAGACAAGACTAGTAAACCTTATCAGTTAACTATGTGAACATGGTGATTAAGACAAGACTAGTATCAGTTAACTATGTGAACATGGTGATTAAGACAAGACTAGTAAACCTTATCAGTTAACTATGTGAACATGGTGATTAAGACAATACTAGTAAACCTTATCAGTTAACTATGTGAACATGGTGATTAAGACAAGACTAGTAAACCTTATCAGTTAACTATGTGAACATGGTGATTAAGACAAGACTAGTAAACCTTATCAGTTAACTATGTGAACATGGTGATTAAGACACAACTAGTAAACCTTATCAGTTAACTATGTGAACATGGTGATTAAGACACGACTAGTAAACCTTATCAGTTAACTATGTGAACATGGTGATTAAGACAAGACTAGTAAACCTTATCAGTTAACTATGTGAACATGGTGATTAAGACAAGACTAGTAAACCTTATCAGTTAACTATGTGAACATGGTCATGATTAAGACAAGACTAGTAAACCTTATCAGTTAACTATGTGAACATGGTGATTAAGACAAGACTAGTAAACCTTATCAGTTAACTATGTGAACATGGTGATTAAGAGAAGACTAGTAAACCTTATCAGTTATGTGAACATGGTGATTAAGACAAGACTAGTAAACCTTATCAGTTAACTATGTGAACATGGTGATTAGGACAAGACTAGTAAACCTTATCAGTTATGTGAACATGGTGATTAAGACAAGACTAGTAAACCTTATCAGTTTACTATGTGAACATGGTGATTAAGACAAGACTAGTAAACCTTATCAGTTAACTATGTGAACATGGTCATGATTAAGACAAGACTAGTAAACCTTATCAGTTAACTATGTGAACATGGTGATTAAGACAAGACTAGTAAACCTTATCAGTTAACTATGTGAACATGGTGATTAAGACAAGAACCTTATTAGTTAACTATGTGAACATGGTCACGATTAAAACAAGACTAGTAAACCTTATCAGTTAACTGTGTGAACATGGTGATTAAGACAAGACTAGTGAACCTTATCAGTTAACTATGTGAACATGGTCATGATTAAGACAAGACTAGTATACCTTATCAGTTAACTATGTGAACATGGTGATTAAGACAAGACTAGTAAACCTTATCAGTTAACTATGTGAGCATGGTGATTAAGACAAGACTAGTAAACCTTATCAGTTAACTATGTGAACATGGTGATTAAGACAAGACTAGTAAACCTTATCAGTTAACTATGTGAACATGGTGATTAAGACAAGACTAGTATCAGTTAACTATGTGAACATGGTGATTAAGACAAGACTAGTAAACCTTATCAGTTAACTATGTGAACATGGTGATTAAGACAAGACTAGTAAACCTTATCAGTTAACTATGTGAACATGGTCATGATTAAGACAAGACTAGTAAACCTTATCAGTTAACTATGTGAACATGGTGAGTAAGACAAGACTAGTATCAGTTAACTATGTGAACATGGTGATTAAGACAAGACTAGTAAACCTTATCAGTTAACTATGTGAACATGGTCATGCTAAGACAAGACTAGTAAACCTTATCAGTTAACTATGTGAACATGGTGATTAAGACAAGACTAGTATCAGTTAACTATGTGAACATGGTGATTAAGACAAGACTAGTAAACCTTATCAGTTAACTATGTGAACATGGTGATTAAGACAAGACTAGTAAACCTTATCAGTTAACTATGTGAACATGGTGATTAAGACAAGACTAGTAAACCTTATCAGTTAACTATGTGAACATGGTGATTAAGACAAGACTAGTAAACCTTATCAGTTAACTATGTGAACATGGTGATTAAGACAAGACTAGTAAACCTTATCAGTTAACTATGTGAACATGGTGATTAAGACAAGACTAGTATCAGTTAACTATGTGAACATGGTGATTAAGACAAGACTAGTAAACCTTATCAGTTAACTATGTGAACATGGTGATTAAGACAAGACTAGTAAACCTTATCAGTTAACTATGTGAACATGGTCATGATTAAGACAAGACTAGTAAACCTTATCAGTTAACTATGTGAACATGGTGAGTAAGACAAGACTAGTATCAGTTAACTATGTGAACATGGTGATTAAGACAAGACTAGTAAACCTTATCAGTTAACTATGTGAACATGGTCATGCTAAGACAAGACTAGTAAACCTTATCAGTTAACTATGTGAACATGGTGATTAAGACAAGACTAGTATCAGTTAACTATGTGAACATGGTGATTAAGACAAGACTAGTAAACCTTATCAGTTAACTATGTGAACATGGTGATTAAGACAAGACTAGTAAACCTTATCAGTTAACTATGTGAACATGGTGATTAAGACAAGACTAGTAAACCTTATCAGTTAACTATGTGAACATGGTGATTAAGACAAGACTAGTAAACCTTATCAGTTAACTATGTGAACATGGTGATTAAGACACGACTAGTAAACCTTATCAGTTAACTATGTGAACATGGTGATTAAGACACGACTAATAAACCTTATCAGTTAACTATGTGAACATGGTGATTAAGACAAGACTAGTAAACCTTATCAGTTAACTATGTGAACTGTCTGAACTTCTCACAATTGCCTCATCCCTCTCCTCCCGTCTACTGCTCCTCGGCGACTTCAACATTCACATCGACTCACCAACCTCCAAGTTCACCTCTGAATTCACCACCTTACTGGACAACTTCAACCTCACCCAGCACGTCACTTTCCCCACCCATGTCAAAGGCCACATCCTCGATCTCGTCTGCTCCCTCAATCTACCAGTCCACAACATCCATCCGTCCCCATTCCCTCTGTCAGACCATAGCATCATCCAGTTCACTGTCCCATCCCCAACCCCACGTCCACAGATCCTCAGGCAAATCACCTTCCGGAAAATAAAATCCATTGACCCCCTCCAACTCTCCGATCTGATCTCCAACACTCTCCCCCAGGAACCTCCCCCCACCTCACCTGATGATCTCACAAACAACCTCAACAACACACTATCTGCTTCCCTCAACCTGCTGGCCCCTCTCAAAACAAAAACCGTCTCCTTCACTACCTCTGCACCTTGGTTCACACCTCAACTCCGCACACTCAAACAGACCGGCCGCCAATTGGAAAGACTCATCATGAAAACACCACTCACCGTTCACCTCGAAGCCTACAAACTCCACCTCTCAACTTACAAAGATGCCCTCACTGCCGCCAAGTCTGTCTATTTTTCCTCCATCATCAACGATCCCAGCCGTAATCCCAAAACCCTCTTTTCCACCGTCAACAGCCTCCTCAAGCCCCGCACCGACGCCTTCCCTACCTCCTCATCTGAACAATGCACTGCTTTCCTTCACTTCTTTGCTGACAAAATCACTACCATCTACCAATCACTGTCCCCTCTGTCCCCCCCAGCTGCCCCTACCCCTGCTTCTCTCCTCTCCATCCCGCTTGCCTTACCTAGCCTCCCCCCCCACCGCCGTCTTTCCCGGTTCACCCCTGTCACTGCCTCCACCGTCTCCAAACTCATCAGCTCATCCAAACCCACTACCTGCTCCCTTGACCCCCTCCCCACCCCCCTTCTTAAATCATGCCTTCCTGTCATCTGCCCCTACCTCACAAACCTCTTCAACTCCTCACTCTCCCATGGCACTGTCCCCTCTGCTTTCAAAACTGCTGCTGTCACTCCCATCCTCAAGAAACCTGGTCTTGACCCATCCTGCCTCAATCACTACCGGCCTATCTCCAACCTCCCCTTCCTCTCAAAAACCCTGGAACGCATAGTAGCCACCCAACTTCAACACCACCTGCACTCCAATGACCTATTCGAACCCCTCCAATCTGGTTTCCGCCCCCTCCACAGCACTGAAACAGCACTCCTTAAAGTCTTCAACGACCTCCTCACCTCTGCCGACTCCGGATCCCTCACCATCCTCATCCTCCTCGACCTGAGTGCAGCCTTCGATACCGTGAACCATAACATCCTGCTCTCCAGATTGGAAGATCTCGGTATCGAAGGTACTGCACTCAGGTGGATTCACTCCTACCTCTCCAACCGTTCTCAGTTCATTTCCCTACACAACCACTCCTCTGCTCCCTCTATAGTTTCACACGGTGTCCCCCAAGGTTCTGTACTCGGTCCATTTCTGTTCATCACTTACATCCTCCCCCTCGGTCAGATCCTCCGTCACTTCAACCTGGACTTTCACTGTTATGCCGACGACACTCAGATCTACCTCAGCACCACCTCCCCCCACAACCCACCCCTCTCCCACATCAACTCCTGCCTGTCTGCCATTAAATCCTGGATGCAAGAAAACTTTTTACAACTCAACAGCAATAAAACAGAACTTCTCCTCATCGGCTCCAAGTCCACTCTCTCCAAAACCAACAACCCCACCCTCACCATCGACAACACCACTGTTTCCCCTTCCTCCCAGGCACGCAATCTTGGTGTCATCATTGACCCCACCCTTTCCCTTGAACCCCACATCCGTCAAATTGTCAAATCCTCCTTCTACCACCTCCGTAACATTGCCAAAATTCGCCCCTCCCTCTCACACTCCACTGCTGAAACTCTCATTCACGCCTTCATCTCCTCCCGCCTGGATTACTGCAACTCACTCCTCCACGGCATCAACTCCACCCTCATCAACAGACTCCAACTGGTTCAGAATGCAGCAGCTCGACTCCTCACCCACACCAAATCCTGGCACCACATCACCCCTGTCCTCAAAGAACTCCACTGGCTTCCCATCCCCTACCGCATCAACTATAAAATCCTGGTCATCACTTACAAAGCCCTTCATAAACTGGCCCCCCCTTACCTCACAGATCTCCTCTCCCCCTACCAACCCTCCCGGTCCCTCAGATCCTCCTCAGCCGACCTCCTTTCCACCCCCAAGTCCAAACTCCGCAGCTTTGGGGACAGAGCTTTCTCTCGGGCAGCTCCCAGACTCTGGAACGCCCTCCCCCAAGACATCAGAACATCAGAGTCCCTCACAGTCTTCCACTCCCGCCTCAAAACCCATCTCTTTTCCACCGCCTTCCCTTAGTCCCTCTGCTCCCTCCCCCTATCCTTGCTTGTGTGCTGTCTCTGTCTACTGTCTTGTCCCACCACTATCGCCCCCCCCCCCCACATAGTACTCAGTGTTTAGTGTAATCTCTGTCGTTATATGTTCACTAACGTCTCCCCCCGCCCCCCTCAGTGTTTAGTTTTGTTTAGCCTATTGTAAAGCGTCTTTGAGCCCTGGAAAAGCGCTATATAAGTCCCATCTATTATTATTATTATTATTATTATTATTATTAACATGGTGATTAAGACAAGACTAGTAAACCTTATCAGTTAACTATGTGAACATGGTCATGATTAAGACAAGACTAGTAAACCTTATCAGTTAACTATGTGAACATGGTGAGTAAGACAAGACTAGTAAACCTTATCAGTTAACTATGTGAACATGGTGATTAAGACAAGACTAGTAAACCTTATCAGTTATGTGAACATGGTGATTAAGACAAGACTAGTAAACCTTATCAGTTAACTATGTGAACATGGTGATTAGGACAAGACTAGTAAACCTTATCAGTTATGTGAACATGGTGATTAAGACAAGACTAGTAAACCTTATCAGTTTACTATGTGAACATGTTGATTAAGACAAGACTAGTAAACCTTATCAGTTAACTATGTGAACATGGTCATGATTAAGACAAGACTAGTAAACCTTATCAGTTAACTATGTGAACATGGTGATTAAGACAAGACTAGTAAACCTTATCAGTTAACTATGTGAACATGGTGATTAAGACAAGAACCTTATTAGTTAACTATGTGAACATGGTCACGATTAAAACAAGACTAGTAAACCTTATCAGTTAACTATGTGAACATGGTGATTAAGACAAGACTAGTAAACCTTATCAGTTAACTGTGTGAACATGGTGCTTAAGACAAGACTAGTAAACCTTATCAGTTAACTGTGTGAACATGGTCATGATTAAGACAAGACTAGTAAACCTTATCAGTTAACTGTGTGAACATGGTGATTAAGACAAGACTAGTGAACCTTATCAGTTAACTATGTGAACATGGTCATGATTAAGACAAGCCTAGTATACCTTATCAGTTAACTATGTGAACATGGTGATTAAGACAAGACTAGTAAACCTTATCAGTTAACTATGTGAGCATGGTGATTAAGACAAGACTAGTAAACCTTATCAGTTAACTATGTGAACATGGTGATTAAGACAAGACTAGTAAACCTTATCAGTTAACTATGTGAACATGGTGATTAAGACAAGACTAGTATCAGTTAACTATGTGAACATGGTGATTAAGACAAGACTAGTAAACCTTATCAGTTAACTATGTGAACATGGTGATTAAGACAAGACTAGTAAACCTTATCAGTTAACTATGTGAACATGGTCATGATTAAGACAAGACTAGTAAACCTTATCAGTTAACTATGTGAACATGGTGATTAAGACAAGACTAGTATCAGTTAACTATGTGAACATGGTGATTAAGACAAGACTAGTAAACCTTATCAGTTAACTATGTGAACATGGTGATTAAGACAAGACTAGTAAACCTTATCAGTTAACTATGTGAACATGGTGATTAAGACAAGACTAGTAAACCTTATCAGTTAACTATGTGAACATGGTCATGATTAAGACAAGACTAGTAAATCTTATCAGTTAACTATGTGAACATGGTGATTAAGACAAGACTAGTATCAGTTAACTATGTGAACATGGTGATTAAGACAAGACTAGTAAACCTTATCAGTTAACTATGTGAACATGGTGATTAAGACAAGACTAGTAAACCTTATCAGTTAACTATGTGAACATGGTCATGCTAAGACAAGACTAGTAAACCTTATCAGTTAACTATGTGAACATGGTGATTAATACAAGACTAGTATCAGTTAACTATGTGAACATGGTGATTAAGACAAGACTAGTAAACCTTATCAGTTAACTATGTGAACATGGTGATTAAGACAAGACTAGTAAACCTTATCAGTTAACTATGTGAACATGGTGATTAAGACAAGACTAGTAAATCTTATCAGTTAACTATGTGAACATGGTGATTAAGACACGACTAGTAAACCTTATCAGTTAACTATGTGAACATGGTGATTAAGACAAGACTAGTAAACCTTATCAGTTAACTATGTGAACATGGTGATTAAGACAAGACTAGTAAACCTTATCAGTTAACTATGTGAACATGGTCATGATTAAGACAAGACTAGTAAACCTTATCAGTTAACTATGTGAACATGGTGATTAAGACAAGACTAGTAAACCTTATCCAGCTGTTATAGTGATTTCCTTTCAGCCCTTGGTTTAAAGTGTGGGTCCTGCGTTGCCGCCCATGTGTGTGTGTGTGTGTGTGTGTGTGTGTGTGTCTAGGTGCGCTCGTTGTAATTAAGCTAGCGTCCCAAGTGGGCGGGGTGAACATTAAAGCAGCATGATTCAAACACCACCCCGTCATGAAAGAGAAGGCATCTGACAAAGCGAGCCTGAAATAAAAGCAAATTTATACTCACTGCGGAGTGTCCGGTGTCCGCGGGGTTCATGGCAAGACCGTTCTCTCCGCAGAGGCACATCCTTTTATGGTAAATACGGTAGGAGTGCAGTGTCTGCAGAGAGCGGAGAATCCCCCTTCAGGCTTGTGTTTTTAGCGAGAATGCAAATGTAACATCAGTTCTTCCGTGTGTGTTCCTGATTTATATTGGCAAATAATCAATCCTAGTGCAATTCTAGGCTATTTTCAGTTTGTTTTTAGCAAGTAAGTTTGTTGTCTTCTTGTTTTTGTGCTTTGCATTTCATTTTTTCGATCTCAAATCATTTTTATTGACGTAGTAAATTGTAGGCTATTCACTCTAAAATGGGCCCTCTCATGACTGTGAGAAAAGGATCATGTTGCTCCCTCACTCATGTGGCGATGCTCAAACCCGTTCATTTTGCACTGATTTCGCCGGTCACAGTTTGTGGAGGCTTCTTCCCTATACAAACCATAGCAAACATTAGCCAATCATAGCCTCAGAATTGACTGCACGAGCTCGCGGCGGGCTCCGCAGAGTAACATTTTTTGAGAGGAGCGCGGAGATCCGTGCGCGGAGATCCGAGCCTGTGCGGAGCGCCGCGCTCGCCGCACAGAGCCTCCGCTCCGCGAAAACCGGACACTCCGCAGTTAGTATAAATTAGCTTTAAGCGGAACCTTTCTGTTCCTGACTGACTGAATGCATGACTCACCTCATAACAGCCTCTCTTGACCACGCCTGCTTCACACGTGTTAAACATGTCAATCAAAAGCTGAGTTTCTTCCCTGTTTGTTCCAGTGACTCACTCTGTGAATCTCCAGACTACATCCTCTGGAGTCACAAACAGCACAGAGTATGTGCAGGTTTGGTTTGTTGATGGAGTTCAGGTGTTTCACTGTGACAGCAACACCATGAGAGCAGAACCCAAACAGGACTGGATGATCAACGCAACAGCAGATGATCCACAGTTCTGGAAGAGACTAACTGAGTGGTGTCTGAGGGAGCAGCAGATCTTCAAAGACAACATTGAGATCTATAAGCAGCGCTTTATGCAAACTGGAGGTTTGTTTATGTTTCACTTTATTCTGCTGAAATGTTTTTCATCCTGCTTTGTTCAGAGAGATGTAGCCTCCATCACTGATACACACACACACACACGCACGCACGCACGCACACACACATGCACACACACACACACACACACACACACACACACACACACACACACACAAACCCTCGCTCTCCCACACACTCACGAACACACACACACACACACACACACACAAACCCTCGCTCTCCCACACACACACACACACACACACACAGAGATCCTCTCTGTCTCTCCCATAGAGACATTCTCTCACTCTCTGTCTCTCACGTACACACACACACACACACACACACACACACACACACACACACAAATATGTACATTTTACATCATTTTGGACCATTATTTATGACCATATATGTGTAAACATTTGGAAAAGCCAGAGCAGATAATCAATGAACAAAAAGCGTAAAGGGAAAACTTGCTAAAGTACAGTCGTCCACTGGGGACGATTGATTTTATTTGATTTGGCTTATAGGTGGTGACCAAAACCACTTGGTGCTGTACAACCCTGTACACTGATTATCTCTCTCTCTCTCTCTCTCTCTCTCTCTCACACACACACACACACACACACACACACACACACACACAATAGGCCAACCTTTCTCCATCAACAGTGTTCAGCTGTTTGATACTGAGAGTTTATCTCTCTCTCTCACTCTCTCTCTCTTTCTCTCTCTCTCAGGTGTCCACACCTTCCAGAGGATGTATGGTTGTGAATGGGATGATGAGACAGGAGAAGTTAAAGCGTTTCATCAGTATGGCTATGATGGAGAAGACTTGGTGGTGTTGAACATGACAACATGGACATGGATCGCTGCTAAACCAGAGGCTGTCATCACCACAGAGAGCTTGAATAAAGACACAGCTCAGTTAGCAGAGAAGAAGTATTTTTCACAGACCTGCTTTAATGAGCTGAAGAAGTATGTGTCCTATGGGAAGAGCTCTCTGCAGAGAACAGGTAGAGTCACATGACCTGATGTAGTTTCATCAACACAACAATGTTCATCTGTCTCTTCTGTTTCTAATGTACAGAAACATGACAGTGAACCAGACACACACACACACACACACACACACACACACACACACACACACACACACTCACTCACTCACTCACTCACACACACACACACACACACACACACACACACACACACACACACACACACACACACACACACCACACACTCTACAGGCATGAGTAATCGAACACTGAGCATTCCTCTAACAGTCCAACATAACAGAGCACCGATCGATCAAATCCACCACAGTCTCTCTTTCAATTTCAATTCAATCAGCTTTATTGGTTAGAAAAGATAGTGCTTTTATTGCCAAAACACAAAAATACAACAATAAAAATATATATGATACATGTGTTTACGATCAAAAATACATGTAGGGGAGAACCAGGATGAACGGCTCACTTTTTTCTATGTTTCTCTCTGCACAGAGATGCAGGAACCATACTTCATTATGAACAAGAGACACTCATTCTCTCCCACTAAACCACGTTTTTCGACTTTGGTGAACGAGTCGGACGCAATCAGGAAGTAAACTGATTTTGTGCTGATCTCTTCACACCGGTGTCTGTCAGGCCGAACGTCTCACAGGAGGAGGGCGAACGCACAGGTTGGATAAATGGACCACAAAGCGAGTACAGAGGTCACATTTCTGGCATCTAACACTCACTGATGCTTCAGTTGAGTCCTCTAAGCACGTTAATCTCAAATCAATGTATCATGTTAAAATGTCAAAACTGTCTGAAATTAGTCCAATGCATCAAACTCCTTTGTGTATAATCACGTAGGTTAACTTACACATCACGTCCATTCCACCTCCAAATCATGTGTGTCATCACTCAAGCTAAGTTATCCTGTCACTCTCTTAACCCTGCAGGCATTTCCAGCAAACAAAAGCAAAATAAATACATCTTTACTAACAGAGCGACAAACAACCACCATTGTAAAATATTTAAATAATTTAATAACAGACTGTCTCCCTCCATGTTTTGTTAGCCAGCACCAAGCAGAAGCCTGCATTTAAATCAAACCTTCACTGATAGTTAGCCTACAGATAGATCTAGCAGACATACATTTACAATAAAACAAATAAACAGCCGTACAAATGGAAAATACTCCCATTTTGTATTTTTTACTTACAAAGTCAAGAAATGTCTTTTTGGTTTGATCTCCGGTAAAAGTGGTCAGGACAGAAAACTTTCTGGACTACAAGCGTAACAAGATAAAAGGTCCAGGTTCACACTTCGCACCCGCCCCTCTGATGCGTTCATCCCAGTTCTCTACTATACGTTCAAAAAGCTGAATAAAGACGACATTATAACTCAAATGACAATAATTCAACAAGCAAACAAACAACAACAGTCAATAAGACAAAAGAAAAATATCTGGCGGTGTTTCACGATGTCCCTGAAGTTGTGGCAAGAAGCCAGATGTTTACTATTGAGCTGCCAATATGCAGCAGCAGCAGTTTGTTTTTTCTCCTAACAGGTAATGGAGTTTGTCCCTTTCTGATTGTCTTTCAAATTATTGATATTTCTGTCGAATTTTGTGGAAGAATAATGTTCTCATTTCTGCACATTTGTTAGAGTGCAGTAAAAAGTGTGTCTCTGTCTCCACTGTCTTCTGTGAGCACAGTGAACACAGCCGGTCCTCCCTGGACAGCCAGGTCTGTCTGTGACGACTGGTCTTTAGGGCCAGTCTGTGTCCACTGACTCAGTACCAGTGAGGCTGATTCCATAATATGTGAAAGAACAAGAATACCAAGGCTGTAATCAACTGAAGGACGTTGCTCACCTGGCTTGTTGTCTTGGGAGAGCCCAGGTGAAACATCTCCGAGTTATCAGCTCAGTATATTTGGTTGCGTGAGGATGAAGATAAGAGTTCACATACACAGAGACAGGACCAAACAAAAAGGCTCAACGATTATCACACACTGTTGCGCCCGGGACCGCCATCTTAAGTGAGGGCACAGAGAGTGAGCCCCTGCCCACATCACTATGGCCTACAGTATATGGCCCAACTACGGAAGCCTACATGGACAAAGACTTCTGTATCACAAGCTGACATCACCTCCTTTGATGAACAGCCAATATGAAACATAAATATCTATCATACATGAGCTGAGAGAGGTGACTGTAACACAATGTCTTTCTCTGTTTGTCATCAGTCAAGGTGGTCAGATATTCTGCCACTGATGTCTGTTTAGGGCCAAATTAACCTCCATTTTACTTTGAGTTTTTGTGGTGTCTTTCCAATAAGTGCTGTATTCAGATTCAGATTCAGATTCAGATTCATTTATTAAGGACTGCACAACAAGTCGGCAGAATTTGCTTTCGGTACAGCAATTGTTAAGCACATGAATGTGTCAGCATGAGACATTACAGTACATAGACAGACATATGGCAACATAAATACAGAACATTCAACATATACATTGCTGGAGAGGTATGCAGTGAGGTTTCAGAGGTGAGTGGAGTTCAGAAACCTGATGGCAGTGGGGAAAAAACTGTCTTTGAATCGTGTTGTTTTGGTGGAAATTGATCTGTAGCTGTTCTTTTTGTCTTGTTATAATGTGATTGGGTCAGATAGTCTGTGTGCTGCCCTGAGACTGTAGGGTTGGCTAAGGTTGAGGAGCTGAGTCTCGCTAATATTTGGCATTTTCTGTGACTATCCCCATTTCTGTCTGTCTCAATCTCACTCTACCTTTCTCTCTCTCCTCCCCTCTCCTCTCTTTTTCTCTCCTTCTAACTCCATCTCTTCCTCTCGCCCCATCTGTCCCGCTTCCCAACATCACTCTTTCTGTTTCACTCTCTCCCCTTCTCTACCTCTCTCTCTCTCTTCTGTCTCATCTCTCCCTCTCATACTTGTTCCCTCCCTCACTCACTCACTCCCTCCTTGCACCCCCTCTTTCTCTCTCCAGAGCTTCCCTCAGTGTCTCTCCTCCAGAAGTCTCCCTCCTCTCCAGTCAGCTGCCACGCTACAGGATTCTACCCTGACAGAGTCATGTTGTTCTGGAGGAGAGATGGAGAGAAGCTTCAGGACCTCATGGACCAGGGAGAGATCCTCCCCAACCACGATGGAACCTTCCAGACGAGCGTTCAGCTGAACGTTTCATCAGTCAAAGCTGAAGACTGGGGGAAGTACGAGTGTGTGTTTCAGCTCTCTGGTGTCAAGGAGGACATCATCACCAAACTGGACCCAGCAGTGATCAAGACCAACAACCCAGGTAAGACTGGGATCACAGCAGATATCTTTTGTGTGTGTGTGTGTGTGTGTGTGTGTGTGTGTGTGTGTGTGTGTGTGTGTGTGTGTGTGTGTGTGTGTGTGTGTGTGTGTGTGTGTCTGTGTGTGTGTGTGTGTGTGTGTGTGTGTGTGTGTGTGTGTGTGTGATATTTATTGGGGGGGGGGGGTCGATGCAGACAGCATGTACTGTATCTATGTACAAGTATGAAAGTGGGGGAGAGTAGAGTGGAAGATGCAGACAGAAGAGAGAGGGAGAGATGTAGAGAAGTAGTTGTGTCATTTCAGGTGATTCTGTGACCGTGGAGAGCGCAGGTTTGTTTCTCAGTGATTTGTCATCTATGAAGGTTAAAAAACAGATTTAATTCAAAATTTTATTTTTGGGAAAATGTGGGCAACTTTTGTGAGAGCCATAAATCCAAAATTGGTTATGTTGGAAATTATGTTTTCAATGGTTTGGCCCACAATGCTGCAAAGTACAGTACATGGTTTCTTGGACTTTTTTGGGTCAAAGAATTCACAATCGATGATTTGATGATTTGACCTATTTTAACTTATTTTTTACCTTTAAATCCAAGATGGCCACCGATTTTCAGCTCCAAAAGGTTGATTTTTCAAACTCGTCGCAGAGCCGTCATATTGGGCTCTAATCAAAGCTCTGGTCATGCTGAGTTGAGTCATAAACATTGAAAAAAGATGTAAGTACACAGAGGTCATCTCAGAGGTCAAAAAGGTCAACATTCGTGGTTCATGAGACACAAACCTTCGCTCTCTATCGTCACTCATTTCTGAATTAATTCAATTTCACTGAATGATTATTGGAATAGATTGTAGGGATCAACTGATATGTGTTTTTTTCAGGGCCGCTAGCGATACCGATGATCGCTGATTAAAGAGACCGATAACCGATATAGTAAAGATTAAAATCTTGGTGTAAAATTTAGAATAACTTGAAATGGATTTGATCCAACTGCAATATTAATTGAAAATATTAACATTATTAACATTAAGCAAAGTATTGTTGCTGTGTGTGTTGTCTGTGTGTGTGTGCATGTGTGTGTGTGTCTGTGATGCTTGATGATGCGCCACAGTTCTGACATAGGTCCCCTTCATCACCTGCTCCTCTCTCTTTCTGACTTGCTTCTCTTTCTCGCTCCCTCTCTCTCTCCCCTCTTCCCAACTCTCCCTCTAAGTCTCTCGCCCAGGTGCCTTCCTGGTTGTGGCTGTGTCTGTGACTGTGGTAGTTGCTGTGCTGCTGGCTGTCAGTCTGCTGCTGCTCTACAAATGGAAGACAAAGAGGGAAAGTGACGGTGAGTTATCTTCCCAGTCCACCCTGTCAATCATCTTCCAGTACACACACACACACACACACACACACACACACACACACACACACACACACACACACACACACACACACACACACACACACACACACACACACACACACACACCTACAAACACACACACACACACACACACACACACACACACACACACACACACACACACACACAGACAAATAACCTAAACCTTTGTACTGTCTGTCCACAGGTTCGAACACCAGGCGAAACTCAGATGCCAGAAACTTGCAGGTAACTTTCTTTGTGTCCATTTTCACTCTTTGTCAGTTTCCACCATGACTCCACTGTGTATGAAAAAAAAATTGTTACAATTCACAGATTGTAACTGTGATGTTTGCATGCATTTCTAATGTGAGGAAACCAATGTCAACATGTTGAGAACATGTAAACTCTACTGTTTATATTGAGCAATCCATACAGTCAAGGTCTAATAGTTTTTTAGGGATTTTTTGGGTTTGTTTTATCTTTACTTTTCAATTAAGCCTTCAGAAACAGTACCGGGTTGTAGATATAAGGGCAAGTTGTCAGTCTACAATAGCGTGCTTGGCATCGCTGGAAAGTAGAAATTCCGAGCTTTCCAATTACCTTAAATGCCCCACGATTGGAACAATCCAACGTCCGCTATTTCTGGAGAAACATAGCAGTCAAACTTCACATTTTTACAGTCACACTGACATAAATCTCTGTTCTTACGAAAATATTTCACCAAGGTTATTTTCGCCAAAAGGCAGGTTTGAGTTACTCACATTTCTATAGACGGTTTTAACTTGACAACAAAAACATTCTAAATTGAACCCCCGCTCACTTCCTGTTGCAGTGTTTGCTATGGACATAAAAGAAAAAAAAACATTCAAGTGCAGGACTGACCATTCCGTGAAAACCGTCTATACAGCTGAGCAGCGAAAACAAAAGTAACGATGTCGAGTGAATATTTCTGTAGTTTGCCGAATGCTGAGAAAAAGGATGCGCTCTGGTGAAAACCGTCTATAGGTTTGAGACTCATTAGTTATTACTGACTGACACTGACTTATAGTGGGCTTTGCACCTAGCCTGGATAAACCCAGCCTCCACATGACCTCCATGTACTATCAGTCACAAAGAAACGCTACAGACATAGTCTGTGACGTCACGTTGAAAGCTGGGTTCACCCAGGCTGCTGTGCACCAGCCATTCCAGTCCAGATCAGGACAAGCTACCAACGGAGGCGGTCGCATTTTCTCCTCGTCTCCCTCTCCAACTCCCTTTCCCTCTCCCCCTCATCCCTCTGCTTCTGCTACCCGGAGCCAATCTTGCATTTGTCTCTTCGAAACTACAAATATGGATTATATGGCTGGTCTCTCGAAACGAAATCGATAAAATTATTGTGGGGTCCGGGGAACCCCCCCCCCCCCCTCTGCCCAGACGGGACTTCACCGCGGGATACGGGAAGACAGCAGTCATTGACCCTAGGCTGCACGTCATGATAAACGAGATGAGCGGGGCAGTGAGTACTTGGACTATTGCGATTTCTGATCTGAATCGTAAAAATGGATTACTTCTTGAAGATATCACTGCCACTGCGCCGAAGTGTTTAAAACCGAGGATCAGGACTGACTCGTGTGAGGAATGTTGTTGATCCTACACCCACCGGGGAAAACCAAAACAACAGATTTAATCTGGCCACCTGCTAAGCCGTCAAGGACACTAGCAGCAAAACTCTCCTGAAGCCTTGAGTGCAACCTGCATCTCCAACGTCACCCCGCCCCGACATCTGACGCCTGAACTCTGGACTAAATTGCCATCTCCACAGCAACGCTGTGTTTAGCCGGTGGAGGCTCAGACCTTACACACACACACAAACACTCATGGACCCCTCCCGCCCCCCTCCCCTAAACCCCACCCCCCGCCTCCAGCAACTTCCCCCCGCTTTGCAACCCCCCCCCCCCCCCCCACCCCCCCCACCCCACCCCCCCCTTCCCTCCCACGATGAACCAAACCGGCGCTGTAATGGCAGCCTCCCTGGTGTCGTGGTGTGGGTTGTCTTTGCTGGTAACCCTGTACATTTACAACAAATGTATCTGTATTGTATAATATTGAAGTGTGCCTTTATTACTTTTTAGTAACTAGTAATAATGTGAATTCTGAGTTATTTATATGCTTTGTCCAATCCAAATTGCTGGCGCTGTTCAATGGCGACCCGGTTTTGCTCTCCGACTCTGAGAGCGAACCATGCAGAATTTCGCTCGTGATACTTGTACCATGAAGTGACAATAAAGTTAATCTCAATCTCAATCTCAGATGGACTGGAGCTCTATATGGTTAGTACTCAGGCCCATTGTCGCCATCTGGTGGCTGTTTTGAAGTTCTGACAGCTAAGAGTCTTATACCATTCAACTCCTTCGATGTCAAAATCCCCTAACCACTACCAGTTCACTACGAAGTGTCACTCCACTTCAAGTTACACTAGCAGACCAGTTCACTACCAAGTGTCACTCCATTCAAGTTACACTAGCAGACCAGTTCACTACCAAGTGTCACTCCATTCAAGTTACACTTGCAGCTGTGGAAGAAGAAGGTGGGTAGAAATGAAGTGAGAAATATGGGATGCCACTCTACCGGAATAATTGGAAGATTGGAATCACCATGGCAACCGATAGATGCCATGATCCATCCAATTTTATGAGAACTCTAATAACATGTTACTGTCACTGTAAACACATCACATCCAATAAGAATGACATTTGAGGTAAACTGGACTACCCTTGTTTGACATAAAGGCAATTATTGGTTTAAGTCAAGCGACCTTATGGACAAAATGATATTCTCATTTCCCCCCCGTTATAGAATAAAGGACTTGTACCGATGACACTTAACACTGACATGCTGCCATCTTGGATTTGATAACAATCCTAAGGCTTCAGGTCCATCTTCCACCACCACCTATTCAGATACATGCAAGATAGAGGACTGTTTCCATGGCTACCACTGTATTTCAGGTGTGCTGTCATGTTCTCACTTTGCTAAACTTCATATTGTTTGTTGCAGATTCCTCTCTATGAGAACTCTGCTCCAGCCTCCAGATCCCAGCCAGACTCCACCTACCAGCGCTCCAATCCAGCAATCATGGATCAGGACCACATATACTTTACTGCCGAGCCAGACTCCACCTACGAGAACCTCAATCCAGCCACCATGGATCAGGACCAATCACACTCTACTGTCAACCCAGACTCCACCTACGAGAGCCTCAATCCAGCCACCATGAATCAGTACCAAACACACTCTACTGCCGAGCCAGACTCCACCTATGAGAACCTCAATCCAGCCACCATGGATCAGGACCAAACACACTCTACTGCCGAGCCAGACTCCATCTACCAGATCCTCAGTCCAGCCACCATGGATCAGGACCCAACATACTCTACTCTGGAGCCAGCATCAATCTACCAGAACTTCAGTCCAGCCACCATGGATCAGGACCAAACATCCTCTAGTCTCGAGCTAGACTCCAGCTACCAGAACATCAGTCCAGACACTGTGGATTAGGACCAAACATGTTCTCCTCTGGAGCTAGACTCCACCTACCAGAGCCTCAATCCAGCTACCATGGACCAAACATACTCTGCTCTGGAGCTAGACTCCACCTACCAGAGCCTCAGTCCAGCCACTATGGAGATCTACTCTCAAACAGACAACGTAGATAGCAGCAGAGTGCTGAGATGCTAGAGATTGTATCTGTACCTGTATCTGATGATACAAATCTTTGTATTTGTATAAAATGTTCCGCTCTTATATCCTGTTGAAACAGGATGTTTGGTCCGGTCATAACACAGGGAGGGATCATTCAAAAGTGTAAACCAATGGGAGATCAGTTACAGAAAGAAAGGCAGTTTTATAGGATGGGAGGGGTGGAGGGATTGTTCAAAAATCTGTGATGTTCTATTTCACACAGCAGGGCTCCATTGCTACAGCCACTCCTACGAGTGGATCAGCACACTTGCATACACATACTCAACCAATCAGGATGAGCCTAATCAACCTTATGATCCATAAAAAATAAATAGGTGCTGGTCTCACTCACCAGCATCCACTTTTCTTCTGCACCTGATAAACAAGTTAGCCTGGGATTGCATCATCTGGACTCAACAGTGTTGGATACGGGCCGAGCTGCGTCGGTCTGATCCGGAACATCCCGGCGGCGCCGACCTGTCAGATTACAGCAGCTGCAGGGCTTTTCCCATGATGAGACACGGGCAGTGCTCAGCTCATTTGAAAGCCATCTACTTCTGCATTCCCCTGGAATTGAGCTCTGCTGTGATGAGGGTGAGGTAGGCGATAAAATATATATTTTAAATGTCTACATTCACTGTGTCACTGGTGTGATCAAACCATTTTAATAACTCCAGAGCCTTGTACAGTTCAAAAGTCCCTATAGGTATGAGTATTTTCAACTTGATTGCAATCAACAAGTTTTCTTAAGCAATTCATCAGTCTGCTGCATGCGGCGGTGCATGAAGGCTGCAACATGCTTTTTGGTAGCAAAGTGTGAAGTCTGAAAGAATTGTCTTCACCTGTAAAGACTTGCAATGCCAACTATTATCTATTCTATGCTGTCCATATCACGGATGTAAATGACATATTCAAAACCCAGCTGGGTATATCTGAGAGAGAGAAAGAGAGGGAGAGAGAGAAAAACATTGTTACTTTTTTTATTCAAATGTATTCTATTAAGCTATAAACATTAATGGAATATTCTGACTCTGTAACAAAATGTTTTTCTTATAGAAATGCTGTTAAATCTAAAAAAAGAAAAGAAAAAAAAGAAGTTTGCATGATCGTCATCTCTTATTTTCATTTGATCTTGTTGTATTTTCCTCCTTCAATTTCTCACTCTTCTTTATTTGATTGTATCTGCATTTTTTATTATTTTATTGTAATTTTTTAATTAGCTGTAGTTTGATTTTTTATGTAAAGCGCATTGATTGATTCAGCCATTAACAATCATAACTTCAAGTGTCTATTGTTATGCTAGTGTAATCTCATCTTTATTATCTGAATGCATTTTGAGAGATATATATATATATATATATATATATATATATATATATATATATATATATATATATATATAATAATGATTGGATTTATATAGCGCTTTTCTAGACACCCAAAGCGCTTCACAGAAATCATTATTCATTCACACCATTCGTACCAGTGGTGGTAAGCTACGGGTGATGTAGCCACAGCTGCCCTGGGGAAGACTGACGGAAGCGTGGCAGCCATTTCGCGCCTACGGCCCCTCCGACCACCACCAACATTCATAGACATTCAGACCCATTCATACGAGGCAATGAGGGTTAAGTGTCTTGCCCAAGGACACAACGACAACAGCTGGGAGGGAGCGGGATTCGAACCGCCAACCCTTGAGTTATTGGCCGACCTGCTCTACCTCTCGAGCTAATGCCCGTGATATATATATATATCACGGTTGTACTACAGTATTTTATGATATATTTTAATAATCACCTTTGTAATATAATTCTTGTTGTACAGTTAATGGATATTGATTGAAGTAATGAAGTAATTGATCTGATTAGTTGTAATCAAATTGCATTGATCTAATCCATTCCATCAGTGTTTTACTGACTGTAATGGAACAGATTATTGTAATCCCATTACAAGTAATCCATTATTTCTTCCTGCCAGGTCACTTCCTCTCTCCTGTTTTTGGACATTGTTGTGAACAGAAGAGTCACAGATAAATTCTGTGTAAGATCTTTTCTGTTTGACTGGGATGGATGAGCAACATTTCCTTGAAACCATCCATCTTAATGTTTAGTGTCACAAAGCACAAAATGACCAGAACATACCTGCAGGGTTTGGTACTGCTGTCTATATCAGGTGCTGAGATTTCTCATTTTCAAAACTCACTTTATGGGCCGTATTGGAACAGAAACTCCCGACCCGTTAGAATTTCAAGTCACATCTTCAACTGTTTCAGTGACGATGCTGCAAGTGAGCGATCACTGTTGCAACACATTTCAGCTGTAAAGAAATGCCTTTCTTCTCAAACTAAAAAAGGCAGTAAAAGCGTAAAAGAGGATAGGCCTACTTAGCTTGATGATATGCTATATTCCCTCTTCAATTTTCCTTTTGATCTGCAGCTCTAATTCATTAATTTATGACTTAATTGTGAAAATCTGACTTTTGTATGTGTGTCAATTACTGACCGCTGTCACTCAAAGGGATGGGGGTGCAATTCCTGCTGGTCACCTGTAGAGAGCAATAAAGCTCATAGATCAGTTCCAAACCTTTTCCAAATCAGGGCCCACCTGAACATTTCAAAACTTTTTGTGGTCCACCTCCAACCCCATAAAAAAATACGGAGGCTAAATAATGTGTTCTCAGAGCACTTGTTATCTTCCACAGTCACTAACACAGCATCTGAAACATGTTGCAGCATTTTCACTGTTACAATTTACAAGGAGCTGTCCATCAGCAAGTTTTTTCAATTTGTTTAATGTAAAATAATATATATATATATACGGTATATAATTCATTTGGCGGCCCACTTGCAATACCTCCACAGACCACAGGTTGGGAATCACTAGTGTAGATGATTTAATGCCCCTTTAATACTGAATATAAGTGCAGTAATATGTATAATCTGCTGTCAGTAGCATATCTTGCTCTATTATGTGCCATCCTGTTGTTGTCTTTACTATCTGTAATGTCTTGTCTCAGCACCAGTAACACAAATTACAAATTCCTGGCTGTACATTTGTGGTATTTCATCAATAAAGTTAATCTGATTTGAATGACGGTGTGATTGGAGGTCTATTTCAAGTGAATATATTGTTTGGTTTTGGAAATAAAATAGAGCTGAGAAGTAATCCAGAAGGTTTTACAGTTCATAAAAATGTTTTTTATTGAAGTTGATAACAGAACAAGACCACTGCTGAAATCAATGATACTCTCATCTAAAACTGACACTATGAAAGAAAACAATCATGATAAAACATCAACACCATGGCCATGTAACAGAGGAGCAACTGTCCTGATATAAATGAAATGTTTTTGACATGTGTAACATTCATATTTGTGTGTATTTCATTACAGGTAACAGAGACATTACAGTTGATATGTAGATCATCTGTATATTAACACTGACAGATCCAGGTAGCACAATTTGACTCAAGCTGAATTTACAGAACATATCCAAGGCATTGGTCCATGACATCTTCAGACCTCCAGAACAGAAAAAGCCATGAAAAAGCCTGTGAAGATAGCAGAGAGAATGGAAGAGAAATTAATACAAACTGTACTGACAACAGTCTGGAAAAACACAATCCTGCCTTGACTTATTCACCATACCTGACGCATTTTATGTTATTACTCCATACTGAATTCCTAGGTCTTTATTAAGCCTATTGGTCAGATTTGAAGATCAGTGAGAAACAGCCCATGAAAAAGTCACAATGAAACACCATTATGTGCAGTACTGAGTGCGGTTTCACTCTCACTCTCTATCAGCACAGGAATAGAATCACCAAACATGTTTTTACTGAATGTAAACAGGTGTTTCAGTCTCACTCTATAGCACAGGAATAGAATCACCAAACGTGTTATAACTGAATGTAAACAGGTGTTTCACTCTCACTCTATATCAGCACAGGAATAGAATCACCAAACGTGTTATAACTGAATGTAAACAGGTGTTTTACTCTCACTCTATATCAGCACGAATAGAATCACCAAACCTGTTTTTACTGTAAACAGGCATTTCAGCTCCGCCCTACAGCCTACTTTGTGCTGCTTTATCTGTCTCAACACAGCACAACATCGACTTGTTGAAATGACTAAAAACAAACGGTTACAAATCAAAGTTTTATCACATGGGTCAAGAAATGTGGTGAAGACACAGCTCAGTGTTACTTACTTTTATTTGATTTCTCTCCCTGTCTCTCCTACAAAGCGGGAGTTACGCGCTGCTAGAAAAATCTTCAGGTATACGTGCTAGCGGTTGCCTCGCCCCAGACCGGCCCAGGGCGATGCCATCATATTTGCCTCGCACCCCCTCGCCTCTGGTTCACTGGAGTGACCATGAATAGGCCTTTAGTCGTTTGCGTTGCCGGCCTGGATTGGAATCTGACCTGTGGTCCTTTGCCGCATGTCATCCCCTCTGTTTCTCCCCACCTTTCCTGTCTGCCTACTGTGTCCTATCAAATAAAAACGCAAAAGCCCCCCCCCTAAAAAAAACAACAACAACAACAACCACCCTTAACTACCCCATGAACATCATGCCCATGACGGGATACAAATGCAAACTCTAATCCTAATCAAATACATGAAACGACTGTGCGTTTACAAACAAATGAGAAGTCATGTGTGTTTTTTGAAGACTTTACATTATTTTTCCATGCTGAGCTCCAAACTCACTGCAGGATTCCCAGAAACCTGAATATTATGATCATATTCATGTTAGCTTTGGCAAATTTCCTGCATACGAGCATCCTCACCTGCTAAGCCCCGCCCCCTCCTGCAGCATCACAGGTGGCTCCTGTAGATGCGGATCTTGCGGCTGAGGTTGCGGGCCAGTCGGTCCACGGCGCTGCCGATGTGTCCCAACTCCTTGCGGGACGTGAGGCCCTCGATGTTCCCGCTGTACCACAGCACCCATCCGCCCAGAGACATCAGCACCAGCAGAGCACCTGCACAGACCTCAGGTCAGTCTGGGAAACACTCACACACAAGATACATCCAACTACAACAGGGGTGTCAAATATAGGGCCCGGGGGCCAAAACCAGCCCGCCAAAAGGTGCAATCCGGCTCACAGGATGACTTGGCAAAGTGTAAAAATTGCACTGAGAAGTCCTTCAATCTGATGTGATGCACTTGTGAAGGTAAAGAGGTGCCAGGTTTCAGGGGCAATTTAAATATTAAACAGCCTATTAGTGCTCAAACATCTCTGTAGTTGTGATAACATGGAGATAATATCACCATTGATTTTTCTGAGCCACAGTAGATGTAGTCATGTGAAAAACAACTTACAAATGTAACAATAACATAATCTGGATAGAGAGCATGTGAAACTGTGATGCTCAACGTCTGTAGTTCTGATTACCAGAGCTGAATAACATGGAGATAAGATCACCTTTAATGTTTCAGACCACAATACAGTCACATTTTTACAATGTGATGTATTGAATTTCAATGTCACTTGATAAAGGCTTTAAAATGAAATATCTGCATCAACCTGAAACAAACTCTCTGACGATAGAACACGCCGATAAAATGACACTTGACGCTAACCCTATCTCTGGGAGAGCATCATCCAAGTCTGTCTAAGCAGGATGAATCTTACTTTTGTTTGAAAGAAAATATTACATAAATAAAAATAGCATGTTTTACAGAACCAAAGATGAAGTACTTTTCTTATTTCACCCACGAATGTGTCCATTTCGAAAAGCATTGTATTTCTCCTTTCTTCTTGCTTGCGATAAGCTCCCACCTCAAATTCACAAGCCCAGCACAAATCTTTAGAATTTGGTCCAATTTGCGTACCAAGGTGATTGGCACAGTCTGTGACAGGATCTTATGAACCTTCAGACGGTGTATTGTGCGCTCATCGTGAATCCGTGCGTGAGCTATGCATCGTGTGTGGGTCACCTTGTCGCTGGTAAGCTGGCATCCTTTCCATGTGAATGCAGGCATGATCAGCTTGACTCCACGTTCCTCCAGCAACTCCTTAATGGTGAAGCCACCATCCCTAATCACCTCATCACGAAAGCGCAAGTGCTCTAGAAACCCTAAGTTCTGTGTCATATACTTATCACTACATTAAGGAAATGAACATAACACCAGAGGGAGCAGTTGCAACAAGATACTTCACTGTGTTGGTGTGGTGGCATAGTAGTGGCTATAGGATTTGCTTTGTGAGTCAAGGTTTTGGGGTTTCTGGAGAACAGTTTATGTACAGTATTACACATGTTGGGCCAGACATTTCAATGAACACTGACATTGAATGAAAGACATTTAGAGTGAACATTGATATGGTGTAAGAGACATGTATGTTTGAATGCAATACATTTGAGGGGACACAAACCCCCACATTCCAAGCACCCGGCCATTTGAGTTCACACACCCATGATAAAACAGCAGGGAAGGGAGCCATTCCTTTGTTTTCGAAGATTGACAAAAGGACAGTCAACTCTCCTGACTGTAAGTGAGATAAGGTGAGCCAATCAGAGTGCCTCACCACAACAAAGACACACCCTGCACCTCACATTATATACAGGGTTGAAGCCCCAAAATCTTCAGTTCCTACGCAGCCTAGCTGCAGACAGGTCCTCCTCTCAGAAGTTCTAAGTGACAAATCGTCGCGACAGGACGTGTGGTTTAGCTCGAGACAAACCGCCCTTCCCCCCTCCTCGCAGCCGAGCAGCAAGGCTGCATCCAGGCCTGACGAGACTGCATCAGAGCTAAGCGAGCTTTGGTATCCTGAACCCGATCCGCGTCGCCGCGACCAGGCGAGTGCCTTCAACCCGAAGAAGCGAGCTGTGAGGCCCTCCTTTCACCACCGAGACGACAGCAGATCCAAAGAACCCGGCGTGGCCAGCCGAGTTCGACTGCCTGCGCTCACTCCTCCACCTCCGCCTTCCTGCCTGCGGACACACGCTAGACGAGCAACCCCCCCCCCCCTCCGTGCCGGAGGAACCTTGCGAGAACCGACCATAACAAATCGCTGCACACGCGTGTGTAGGACTGAACACGCAGCCAAGTAAGACTGAATTGATCACTCAAGTCCGGGCTTAGAATTGTTTAGAGTTAGATGATATATATCCATAGATATACATGATTGACTGATATGATACTGTAAATGAATCTGTGACTGTTGTGTCTGACTGTAATGGTGCTCATACATGCATTACTGAATCCGAGTGTTTACACGCTAGCCATTTAATTCTTCACCGATCCCCGGAGTGGATCTAAGATAGCCAACGAGCCGAGAGGAACTTAGTTCGCCAGTTCAAAGCCGGTTAAAACTAACCGTGGTGAAGTAAGCGCCTCGCGGCCCCGTTTTTACCTAGACAGCGTTATTTCTCCCCCACGGGCACGTGCGTAAGCGCGTGCACGAACCCTTTCCCTATAAAAACACACACATAGGCTGCCCTCCATCTTGGGTCAAACACACACCCCTTTGTCATCCATCTTGTGTCGGCCTACCACTCCAGGTCGGCCATTTTAGGTCGAGATCGGTATAGTTTCCCAACCACTCACCCACACACACACACACACACACACACACTCTGCCTCCCTCTAGTGTCCATCCGATGCCTTACACTTTTCATGCAGAGAAATATAATCACCTCACGTTTCCCTCCAATTGCAGTGAAGTGTTTTAGAATGTAACTTCGTTATAACTGAAATTCATTGACTGTATTGCCAATACCTCTTCTTTATTTTATATATAATAAATAGTGTCAACTTTTATTAGAATTCAACTGTTTCAGAGTGATTTTGTGATGATTGCGGTGAACTTCTGCCTAAGGATTAAGAACTCCCCCACTTCAGATAAGACTAAAAGTGATTCAGATTAGGTCCTGCAACTGCAGGTGGTGCCCCTAGGTTAATCCTTATCCAGGATTACATAATTAATATTTTAATAATTTTATGAAATATTAATAATTTTCGGATTATTAATATTTTATTTTACCTAACTAAATTCACCCAAATAACGAGCACAACATTTGGAGCCCCGCCCGAGGCATCTTTCAAGCAGAATTTACCACAGATATCACAATTTTGACTGAAACACTGAAACTCCCAAATTGCATTGTGTAACCACTGAGCGCATGCCAAGCTGCTGAATGCTAGTAACCTCCCAAAACAGCTTCCAGCCAGAACTAGCGGAGCCAGACAGAGCTACCACCGCTCAGACTGACACAGATTCAAACTGACACAGACGATCTAACACAGTTCAATCGTTTTGATTTAAGAACCCCTTATTTCAAGCTTGCATAGCTACTAACTCCTAACATTAGGCAACGACAGTTGAATTAAAACCTGCTTATATTTAAAATTCAACCATAGGACTTCCGCAAACACAGTTTGACTACAAGCCTATTTACGTTGCCTCTCAAATACAAGTTATTTGACATTCAAGCTACAGGTACGAGCTCCACCTAAGCTTAAAGAAAAGTGCACTGACCAGCAGGTAAGATGTCAGAGCACAACAGCCAGAGTGCTGCTGCAGAGCACTCGGCCCCATCCGACCAGCTGTTACATGAAGCGCTCATGTCAGCGGTTCCTCCTGAGAGAGGACAGATCGAATATCTGCGGAAGCTCACAGAAGAAGAATGTGAGAAAATGTTGGAAGGAAAAGCAGCCGCCATGAAAAGGGCAGGTACGGTAAACTGCACCATGCTGTCAGAGCTGCTTTATCTTGTTCTCCACAGAGAAACCTTTCACAGAAAAACCAACACACAGCTGCATAACCGAGCAACTGAGTTGGACAGGCAAAATGCGTGCCTGGAGGTCTCAAATGAAGACCAAGAGAGGACAATCCAGGACTTGGAAAGGAAACTGCGAGCAGCCCAAGCAGATTCTGAGGAAGAGGGTGATGGAGAGGGAGGCAATGACGGTAAGCGTGAAACCGACAAGCCTCCGTTCTCGTCCACCCCCCACCAGGTCCCAGGAGAAGAGAGGCAGGTAAGTCTGCCTCCACAAGCGTCCTCATCGCACGGCGTCCAGACGCCGGCTGCACCGCGTAACGGGTTCGGTAGTGGAGCCGAACCCTCGCCATACGACATTGACACGCCCGTCGTACTCGGGTCCCAGCCCAGTGAGGCCAGGGGACCCAATATGCTTTATCTTGTTCTCCACAGAGAAACCTTTCACAGGAAAACCAACGCACAGCTGCAGGAACGAGCAGCTGAGTTGGACCAGCGAGCAACAGAGTTGGAAAAACAAAAGGCGGACCTAGAGAGCGAGGAGGAGAAAAGAAAAACAGGTAGGTATGGAGCCAACCAGCTTGCGTGTTCGTTCCCTCACCGACAGGTCCATAACCAGGGGCCACAGGTAAGCCCGCCTCCACAGGTATCCTCATCCCACGTTGCCCAGACGCCTGCTGCACCAGCGCTATCGCGCAACGGGTCCGGTGGTGAGGTCGCACCCTCACTATATACCATAGACACGCCCGCCATGCCCGAGTCCCAGCCCAGGGGGGTCAGGGGACCCCACCCCCCATACGAGTCCACGCTCGTAAGGCCGTCGCATAGGCATGAACAAGGGGGGTCGCTAACCCGTGAGAGTGGCCACAAAAAGGCCGCCTGGGGACAACCACACTTCGAGGACAGTAGGACCGAAGTCTCCCCCCCACCAGAGGAGGGGGGGAATAGATACAGGCGCGACCATTCCCCGCACCCATGCCCGGACGACTGCCCCCCGCCCACAGGGCGGCGGGCAGACAGAAAGATCCCCGAGAGTACTTCAGGCGCTTGTCAGCAGCCTACTTCCAGGGTAGAGGCCCCCCCATCGAGGGGGGGGAGGGAGATAGGGATTTCCTCCTCACGTACATGTCAAACCTGCACGAGAGCATACGCTCCGGTGTAGAAACTCATTGTAGGCTCCTCCAGTCCACACTGAGCTATACGCGACAGTACGCACAGTTGGCATGGGAAGCACGACCCAAGCCAACCAGGAAACACCTAGAGAGCCCCCAAGTCTACTCAGTGGAAGACTACTCTGATGAAGAGGAAGCCCAGCGTAGAGCAGTTTACAGCGTAGAGAAGCCAGTACCTGACCGTCTCACCCTAGAGGGCGACGAGGTGCCCCAGGTCCGGAAGCCAACCGCTCCTCGACGCCCTGCACCCTCACGCTTAAAAGACAGACAGCCCAGCCATCGAGGTAGGGGTAGGAAGCAGGGAAAGGGGGGGAGACCCAACCAGGGACGGCCCTGGCAGAACCAGGAGTGGGAACGAAGTCAGCCAGGGAACTCCTACCACCCCAGTCAAGGACGGTCCTGGTACAACCAGGACTGGGTACAGAACCAGTCAGGGAACTCTTACTACCCCAGTCAGGGACGCCCCTGGCAGAACCAGGACCAGTCAGGTAAGAAATCACACAAACCCAACCAGCATAAGAACCAGTCAGGGAGCGACACCGACGGTAGGGACAGGCAAACAACCGCGGAAGACCAGTCGACCCGACTGCTGAACGCTTTAGCTGACACGGTAAAATTGTTCTTTGATAAAGACAAACCAGCTGGCTCCCCGCCGGAGCCAGACAAAACCCCGGTCGCATGACTCGGGGGGGAACCTCCGCCACCTGCCAAAGTTCGCTTTGTCAACAGGCGGAGGGGACCCCGAAGAACCAGATCCCTTCCTAAGTCTCCTTCTCAGGCTTCACCAAACCGTCCTATTCTAACTTTCATGGGCAACCTTGTCCGCAAGGGCAACGCCCATCATATCTACACCCCAGTGGTGGTAGGGGGGTGCACTCGCACCCTCGCCTTAGTGGACACAGGAGCCTCCATCAGCTTGATGAGTGCCAACACCTTCGAGAAGGTCTGCATAGCCATGCACGCCACCAATAGGCCACTTCGGATCGAGCCTTGTGATGTTAGCATCACCAGCTACACACAAGACCAAACCCCCATTGCTGAGCGTAATCTGCTGGACATCACCTTCCAGGGGATGACTATACACCACCCCATTCACATCAGCCCTCTCGATACCGAACCGCTTCTCATTGGCCAGGATCTCCTGGACCAGCTAGTCCCAATCATCGACTGCTCCAGCAATCGCATTTGGGCTCAGGTTCAAACGCCAAAGCCATGGGCGTCACCTGGCCGCCAGCCTAGCACAGACAGACAAGTCGCTGTCATCAAGGAAGCTGGCGCATCGCTGCCGGCACGCAACGTTTCCACCGCTAGCCCTGAGCTGTACCGCCGCCTGTGCAAACAGGAGCGGCTGCTCCCCGCATTCTCCGCAAAAGAAACCCGCACGTCAGTTCCCGCTCGAACCGCGAATGTTCCCATACGCCTGGCCATCAGCCCAGGACAGAAACTGCCTGGCAGGCAGGCATGCTCCCAGCCGTTGCCCCGGCACAGAGAACAAAACATGACGATGCGCGGCACTCCTTTCTTTAAGTTGGACAATCGTTCAACCAACACTCTGGTGCAGAACCCGACGCATGCACCTGACCCAGCGCTGATGCGGCAGCCACTGGGAGTGTCAGTTAACAGCTCGTACACACCTCCAAAGGGGGGGGGGGGCAAGCCCCACCACAGAGGTAGTGAACGAGACTTAGTAGGGTAGCCAGGATAGGTGCATGTCCACTCACTCCGATAGTATGCACTAACCACTAACCTAGGCTACATAGAGCCCTACTGCCAGTAACTCAGACTCAACCTCCATGCCTTACAGACTCTAACCAGCATAGTACGAGAGGACAAGACCTATGTGCACGCGACCAGAGACTTGACACAAGACCCTACAGGGAGATATCCTCCTCAGTCACCAGTCTGAGTGGGGGTAACATACCCCCCTACCTAGTCTCCCTATCTCTGGTTGAACAAATCTTAAAATCCGCCACGACCACCGTGGCCTAGCCCTCTCAGGTACACTTGGCATATAGTCTTGGCAGTGCAATCCCAATTTTCATAGATCTACAGCATCTAGAAATAGGATCCCTTGTCAACCTACCAATCATTGAACCGCAGAACATGTAGGCTAAAACACTGTCACACAACCGCTATGACACGGTCACTAAACTGAGCCTATGAATCAGACGGTGTTCTACACGGTCCCCCGAGGGACCAGTCTAGTTCAGCCCCAAGGCAACTGGACCCCCATTCACCAAACATGTAACCAGGTCATTACACTACCTCACACTCCTTCTCTCCCTTCCCCTTATGCAAATCGTGTAAAAACGAAGAGCTAAGTGACCAAGACAGAGAAGCGGGCCCAGGCCCTGCCTAAGAAACTTGAAGTATGACAATCTGAATGTATTGTTGTGTGTGATGTAGTATAGGATGACAATCTGAATGTATTGTTTGTGTGATATAGAATGATAGAATAGCTTGAGAAAAGTCCTGCCCGGACACAGGTGATCAGCCCGGACATGAGCCCAGATAGGACCTAACGAACTTGCTCCTTTCAGCCTCACGGACTAGGCAACCAATGGGTCGCCACCCGCAGGCCGCATGGCCCTGGAGATGCTTTAAAGACTGTGCCAGAACACACCCTTTCAACCATCGGGGGGATGTTGGGCCAGACATTTCAATGAACACTGACATTGAATGAAAGACATTTAGAGTGAACATTGATATGGTGTAAGAGACATGTATGTTTGAATGCAATACATTTGAGGGGACACAAACCCCCACATTTCAAGCACCCGGCCATTTGAGTTCACACACCCATGATAAAACAGCAGGGAAGGGAGCCATTCCTTTGTTTTCGAAGATTGACAAAAGGACAGTCAACTCTCCTGTAAGTGAGATAAGGTGAGCCAATCAGAGTGCCTCACCACAACAAAGACACACCCTGCACCTCACATTATATACAGGGTTGAAGCCCCAAAATCTTCAGTTCCTACGCAGCCTAGCTGCAGACAGGTCCTCCTCTCAGAAGTTCTAAGTGACAAATCGTCGCGACAGGACGTGTGGTTTAGCTCGAGACAAACCGCCCTTCCCCCCTCCTCGCAGCCGAGCAGCAAGGCCGCAACCAGGCCTGACGAGACTGCATCAGAGCTAAGCGAGCTTTGGTATCCTGAACCCGATCCGCGTCGCCGCGACCAGGCGAGTGCCTTCAACCCGAAGAAGCGAGCTGTGAGGCCCTCCTTTCACCACCGAGACGACAGCAGATCCAAAGAACCCGGCGTGGCCAGCCGAGTTCGACTGCCTGCGCTCACTCCTCCACCTCCGCCTTCCTGCCTGCGGACACACGCTAGACGAGCAACCCCCCCCCCCCCCCCTCCGTGCCGGAGGAACCTTGCGAGAACCGACCATAACAAATCGCTGCACACGCGTGTGTAGGACTGAACACGCAGCCAAGTAAGACTGAATTGATCACTCAAGTCCGGGCTTAGAATTGTTTAGAGTTAGATGATATATATCCATAGATATACATGATTGACTGATATGATACTGTAAATGAATCTGTGACTGTTGTGTCTGACTGTAATGGTGCTCATACATGCATTACTGAATCCGAGTGTTTACACGCTAGCCATTTAATTCTTCACCGATCCCCGGAGTGGATCTAAGATAGCCAACGAGCCGAGAGGAACTTAGTTCGCCAGTTCAAAGCCGGTTAAAACTAACCGTGGTGAAGTAAGCGCCTCGCGGCCCCGTTTTTATCTAGACAGCGTTATTTCTCCCCCACGGGCACGTGCGTAAGCGCGTGCACGAACCCTTTCCCTATAAAAACACACACATAGGCTGCCCTCCATCTTGGGTCAAACACACACCCCTTTGTCATCCATCTTGTGTCGGCCTACCACTCCAGGTCGGCCATTTTAGGTCGAGATCGGTATAGTTTCCCAACCACTCACCCACACACACACACACACACACACACACTCTGCCTCCCTCTAGTGTCCATCCGATGCCTTACACTTTTCATGCAGAGAAATATAATCACCTCACGTTTCCCTCCAATTGCAGTGAAGTGTTTTAGAATGTAACTTTGTTATAACTGAAATTCATTGACTGTATTGCCAATACCTCTTCTTTATTTTATATATAATAAATAGTGTCAACTTTTATTAGAATTCAACTGTTTCAGAGTGATTTTGTGATGATTGCGGTGAACTTCTGCCTAAGGATTAAGAACTCCCCCACTTCAGATAAGACTAAAAGTGATTCAGATTAGGTCCTGCAACTGCAGGTGGTGCCCCTAGGTTAATCCTTATCCAGGATTACATAATTAATATTTTAATAATTTTATGAAATATTAATAATTTTCGGATTATTAATATTTTATTTTACCTAACTAAATTCACCCAAATAACGAGCACAACACACAAGTTGTGTTGGGAAACCTGTCTTTAAATTCCTGTGGCAATGTGGCCTTGATGGTGTCCCTCGGTAGCCATGGTACGAGGAGCTTGCTCTGCTCTGCCACGATAACTATCCACAGGCCAACAGTTTTGCTGACCAGACCCTGTGAGATTTGAAAGCGCCGTTCTAAATCCGCCATGACAAAGTTTTGTTTCAGTTTAATTCAGCAGGGGTGTCCAAACTTTTTTGAATGGGGGCCAGATTAGATCATGTGAAATTACCGGGGGGCCGGCCAGCTGCTTCTCGCATCATATGGGTTATAGAAATAAAAATAATAATCACATACAATACGATTGTACTTGAAGGATTTTGTTTACCATCTAAAAACATTAGTTCTGCCTGTGTTGTTCCTACTTGGTGCTTGTCTACAAACTGTATGATAGTGCTGTCATCTAGGTGAACGGGAAAAATGCTCATTGAAGTTGCTTGATTAACCAATAGTGTGTGGAGGGCCACATATGGTATTTTTTGAGAGACAAGGCGAGGGCCACTTAAGATCCATCAAAGGGCCGCATCAGGCCCCCAGGCCGGACTTTGGACATGCCTGAATTAGGGGAATCAAAATTGGATCTACTGGTGCCATGGACAGTGAGGCGGGGCAAAGATCCGAAGACAGGACACAAGGGTATGAAATGCACTGAGAGGAATACCTGTATATAACAGATAAACTGTACCATCTCTAAGCAGGCTTTGTGCAATAGGCATTGAGTTTTCAGTGGATGATGCTAGTGCTAAGGTCATGCTCATGGTACTGCATGCAATAGTGGGGCCTTTTGAGTAAGTGTGGTCCTCCTTTGCAGGGTCTTTCCACTGAGTCTGGGCATCACGGTGTGTTTTTGCACTCTCCTCCACTTGATACACTCACCTAGGGAAAGCAAGCAGAGTGGCAGACAGTCTCAACAGAATGATCAACTTATCTTCACAGCAATAAATGTAACAAATTAACTAATTTTGCCTTCAGAAGGCAGCATTTTTTGATAGCATGCTGTAGGCTAATTACAGTCCTTGCCATTTAGTAACTTACTAACGCCAAGTCAGTGATTGAAATTGTAACTTGACGTTTGCCATCAACAAAACTCAGCAAATTAAACAACAACAACATCATCATAACGTGGCCTAGCGGGTGCAGTGTTTTCATCAGTCTTCCTCTTAAGCGCTGGACGCAGCCCCGGCACCACGAGCGGGCACTAGGGGGCAGTGCCCGCTCACTTCTCCACTGTGCCCGCCCGCTTCCATGAGAGGGAATTCGCATATTTCCCCCAGCATCCCTTGTTGCTTCCAAACTTCTTACATGAAAGTAACTAACCAAATTAAATGAGTGGTGGGTGGAAATAATCATTAGCGTATTCTTAGTTAAACGTGCAGTTTTGAAACATTCAATAAAGACAAATTAAAGATAGACTGTGACTCGACACCCTAAGTGATGCACACATGTTATGAGAGTGGTATATATACCCATTACATCAATATACGTGTTAGTGTAGAATGGTTAGTTCCTTGCTCTGCTCTCCCCTAGCGCTGGCTCTGCGGTAACGTATCACGCAGTAGCTAAAGCTCTGTTTTCTTATTTCATTATTGGGGGGACATATTTTATCAGTGCCCCCCTGCTTAAGGCTTGTGCCCCCATTGGATATCTGGTCTGGCGCCGGGGCTGGCTGGATGTCTCTTCTTCTGTGGTCTGTCAGCCCAACCACAATGTGGGGTGTTGGTTCTCCTGGGTGGGTGTTTTTACATACAGGGTCTTTGGTGGTTTATTTACATTTAGATTCTCCAGCCAGGCTCTTTTCTCTTCTTCTTCTTTAGGTAGATGGTGGAAACGAAACCATCTGCGACATGGACAATCTGTGCCTTCTATTGAGATGTGTGCTCATAGCACTCCTGTTTTAGCCACAGGTTTAGCTTAGCCTGATTGTAGCTACAACCACGTACTGCGCACGTAGTGCCCGACCTCCGGAGGGACATGTTGGATTACGATCAACTGAAGCTTGTTTTATGGTCGCAGCGCCGAGCCAGGCGCGGGGGAGGAGTGAGGGCCGGCAGCCGAAAATGATGTCAATTCGTTGGCCGCGCCCCCCGCAGCCGCACAGCGCGTACCTGAAGATTTTTCTAGCAGTGCGACCTCCGCGCGGCTTCTCTCCAAACATGGACGCTTTCGAGCCACTGCGAGCCCTGAACACTGAGCTGTGTTTTCACCACATTTCTTAACCCATGTGGTAGGCTAAACTTTGATTTGTAACTGTTCATTTGTAGTCATTTCAACAAGTAAATGTGTTGTGTTGAGAGAGATTAAAAGCAGCACAGATTAGGCACGGTGGCCTAATCGGGGGCACAGTGGCTCAGTGGTAGAGCTGTCGCCTCACAGTCAGAAGGTCCTGAGTTCGATTCTCGCCTGGGACACTGTGGGCGCTGTGGTTGTGTTCCCCCCCATATCTTCAGTGCTTACTGCCCAGGTGGGGTATCTCGTCGTAAGGGGCTTTCTCTCTGTGTGGAGTTTGCATGTTCTCCCCGTGCTCCCCCAGGGGGTTCCTCCATATATAACCCCCCCACTAAAAACATGCAGAAGATCAGATCGTCATCGTCATCCGACCAGTGACGACAACATCCGAAGTTGGTCCCCGGGCGCTGTACGAGAAAGCGACCACTGCTCCTGGCCTGCCCCGCGGAGGAAAGGACATGCCTGGATGGGTTAAATGCAGAGGACACTTTTCACCGGCCACCGTCAGCATGAGTGTGTTGTGGCCGCATGCATGTATTGTGGTGTTCGTGTGACAATAAAAGACGGGCTTGTCCCGTTACGAGAGAGGCTATCAGGGCTGAGAACTGATACGGCTATTCAGTAAAAACATCAAGTTTGGTGATTCATTTATGTGCTGATATACGGTCGTTTGAGAGTGAAAAGCGCACTCAGTACTGCACATAATAGCGTTTCATTGTGACTTTTCATGGGCTGTTCATTACCATTGTACAATGTAACATGTTGATCACTTGGCTGCCATAGTGACTATAAAAGCATCGGCCCCAGTGCGGAGTCCGCACGTGACCTGCGGAGGTCTGCAAGCATGCCAGTGTGCAAGCATGCGCTCTGGCATGCTTGGGCTCTGGCAGAAACATAAATCGGCGCCTATAACTACAGTAACTCATCCTGTTCTAACTTCTAACTGTTCAACAGATGATTCCCTCAAGCAGCGGGTTCAACTGCAGGGTCAAAGGTGATGGCCAGCGGCTGTAAGGCGGGGAAGTGCCCTTGGTGTTTCTCTGTGTTCTCTTGGCAGCGGCTGCGGTCGCTCTCGGTCTTCTCTGTGAGTCTCCACTGGCTTCCTGTATACATTGTGCTGAGATGGCGGTTTTGATACATGTCAGCATGAAGGAATGTGTTGCACTCAGAAAACAATGTTGAGAGACACACTGTTTAGAGTAGGACAAGCAATCAAAAGAGAAACTGAATGGCAAATGGCCTGCATTTATATAGCGCTTTCATCCAGGGGCGTCAGTGTCATGCAAGCCAACAATCCGAGGGGGCGAACTATGGCATGGGCGGCCCTGTGGGCGGCGCCGAATTTTTGGGGCAAAAAATAATTTTGGGGGTTGGAAGCCAGATTTAGCGGAATATCTCATTTTAAATTAACAGACTAAGCAGGTGTAACCATAAGGCTATTTTCCAAACTGCTCAGCCTCCTGGAAAGATCCATAATCACCAGTACATTGCCACTGCCCAGGCTAGATGGACTTGACAAAAAAGGGAGACCACATGTTTCAAAGCAATGTAACACAATGTTTATTTTGGCTGGTATTGCCTTTTCAGAAGGTAGCAATCTTTTCTCTTCCATTAGTCTCATCTAGTGTCCTCTAGAGCAGGGGTTCCCAACCTTTTTTGTGCCAAGGACCGGTAGATACATGGAAAAAAAAGTTGTGGACCAGTTGTCAATTTGAATGGTTTTACTTACATTTTACTCACCAGGTGGTGACAAAGGGTAAATAACAGCCTTTTGTGTTGTACTGTATGTCGCCTACAGTATTTATGTTTTTGTTTTAACTACAAACATAAATAAACGTCAACTTAAAACTATGTTTCAACTACCACACACAGCCTATAATATTATAACCTATGTTTATTTAAAAAAAAATCCTCTCAAAAAAAAATCTGACGGGGCCCCTCAGTTACAATGGGCATGACGCTTCTGCTTTCATCCAAAGCGCTTTACAGTGAGTAGGTACATTCACCCATTCACAAAGACATTCGTACACAGATGACGGCAAGCAGATAGCGTGCTGGCACACCATCGGCAGCAATTTGGGGTTCAGTATCTTGCAAGGACACTTCGACATCAAGGTCAAGGTCAAGGTAAACTTTATTATCCCATAGGGAAATTCAGGTGGTCAAAGGTGCAAACATGAAAACATATATGCCACTGTCTCTGACTTGTCTTATCACTATACTGCCTTATGCTTGTTGTGTCTCTTGTTGTTTTTGCACCCATATGCCCTGTTATATTTGTACTATTTGCACTATGTTGTAAACGGAGTCCACAGCACAAGAATTTCACACGTGATACTTGTACCATGGAGTGACAATAAAAATCTTGAATATAGAATATAGAAACATAATAATAAACCATAAATCACATGAGGACATCGAAGGTGCAAAAATAAAGCATGTAAAAGCATAAAAACATTAAATCACGAGACCTAGAAATTTCAGTTTTGTGCACTACATGTCTCCATGCAGCGCGCGCGCACACACACACACACACACACCCACACACACACACACACACACACACACACACACACACACACACACACACACACACACACACACACACACACACAAGATAAAACATGAGGCTACAGTGCACTGTGCATACAGGTAGTTATCATCGCCCTAACATATTAAAAAGGAGGAACAAGAAACAAAAGACAGGCTATTAAGTTCTGCGTTTACTTTTTGTGCTGTCTTGTTCATTTAGCACTCTGATTGCAGATGGAATAAAGGACTTGCTGAACCTCGTGGTTCTAATTTTCCTTTGCAGCATCCTTCCTTTGCCCCGGTGGCTGAGTTGGAACTTGCTGTGTAAGGGGTGAGCAGGGTCATTGATGATGCGTTTGGCCTTGCCCAGAATGAGATCTTTAGACAACTGGGCAGCAGACGTCTGATCACACCCGATGACCCTGCTTGCCAGCTTAATCATCCGCTGCAGCTTAGCTTGATCTTGGTTGCGCATGTTCCCAAACACACAGATCAGGCCAAAGGACACGATGCTCTCCAGGACGGGGACTGCCCCCTAGTCCGATACCTCACGAGTCCGATACCTCACGAGTCCGACACCTCATGGTTTTGGGTTAGGGTCTGGGGGAGGTTAGGTTTAGGCGTGGGGGTGGGAGAGGTTAGGTTTTGGGTTAGGGTCTGGGGGAGGTTAGGTTTAGGCGTGGGGGTGGGAGAGGTTAGGTTTTGGGTTAGGGTCTGGGGGAAGTTAGCCTCTTTTTTCGGACTCGTGAGGTGTCGGACTCGTGAGGTATCGGACTCGTGCCATGGCACCCTCAAGGACAGCCTTGTAAAACAGTTGCAGGATGTAACGGTCAACATTAAACAGTTTCAGTTTCCGTAAGAAAAACAATCGCTGATGCAGCTTTTTGACCTTAGCAGTGGCACATTCATTGAACTTCAGCTGGTCATCGATTTCTATCCCTAGATATTTATAGGTCCTAACTCTTTCAATCGGTGCCTCGTTAACAAGGGTGGGTGGAACTTCTCGGATTACCCCTATCTTCAGTGCCTACTGCCCAGGTGGGGTATCTCGTCGTAAGGGCCTTTCTGTCTGTGTGGAGTTTGCATGTTCTCCCCGTGCTCCCCCAGGGGGGTTCCTCCGTATATAACCCCCCCCCCCCCCCATTAAAAACATGCAGAAGATCAAATCGTCATCGTCATCCGACCAGTGACGACAACATCCGAAGTCGGTCCCCGGGCGCTGTACGAGAAAGAGACCACTGCTCCTGGCCTGCCCCCCGGAGGAAAGGACAAAGCCAGGATGGGTTAAATGCAGAGGACAAATTTCACCAGCCACCGTCAGCATGTGTGTGTTTGTGGCCCTCCGTGCATGTGTTGATGTGTAACCGTGTGACAATAAAAGACAGGCTTGTCCGTCTAACTCCGCCTGAAGTCTATGACCATTTCCTTTGTTTTGGTCACATTGACCTGAAGGAAGTTGTCAGAGCACCATTTGCTGAAGTGCTCCACCTCTTCCTCAAAGCTGCTCAGGGAAGCATCGTCGGATTTGAGGAACCCCACCAGGGCTGTGTCGTCTGCGTACTTAAAGTAAGTGTGAGTGGAGCCTAAAGCTCGACACTCATTGGTGTACAATACGTACAGTATGGAAGACAGAACAGAGCCCTGGGGGGCTCCTGTGTTGATTAATTTTAGAAGAGAAACCGCTATGTTAAAACGGACCTGCTGAGAGCGGTTCAAAAGAAAGTCATTAATCCAAATAATAAGCCTAGGATTCACATTATAATCCATCAGCTTGCTCACCAGCAGGTGAGGCTGAATGGTGTTGAACGCACTGCTGAAATCAATGAACACTATTTTCACAAAACTGTGAGGTTGTTCTAAGTGTTCATATATGCTGTTGGTCATTGTCAGCAGTGCATCATCCACCCCCCGCTCTGGCCGGTACGCAAACTGGTAGGGATCTAAGGATGTTGAGACTTCATTGAGGAGATGTTTCAGGACAATTTTTTCGAGACATTTCATGGGAACAGAGGTTAATGCAACCGGCCGCAGGTCATTCATCTCCTTAGGCCTGTTGTTCTTCGGCACAGGTATTATTAAGGAGCGTTTCCACTGGTCGGGGATTACCCCTGTATCCAGGGAGCGCTGAAACAGCTTTTGAAAAGGAAAAGCAAGTGAGTCAGCGCATGATCTCAGGACCTTGCAGCTAATGCCATCTGGACCGTGAGATTTATTGATGTTAACATGTAAAAACTGCCTTTTGACCTCGTCTAGAGTAATTGGGATTTCATTAGCTGGAAGACCTGTGAGTTTATCAGCTGCTTCAGCCTGCTGTGTTGAATAATCAACGGAATCAAATCTACAGTAAAAACTAAACTGTTTAAATCATTGGCAAAAACAAAGTCATCATCGACAGTCATGGTGTGCCTTTTGGGTTTATAATCTGTCATAATTTGTAGACCTTGCCAGGCTTTCTTTGAGTCGTGGTGATTAAAAAGAGACTGTATCTTGTCTCTGTAGGCAGCCTTGCATTCTGTTATTTTTTTCCTAATTTTACTCTGTACAATTTTAATTTCCTCTTTACTGCCCCCGGAGCTGAACAGCCTCTTTTTCTGATTCAGCAGTTCTTTCAGTTCCGGAGTAACCCAAGGTTTATTATTTGGGTATAGTTTTACTGTTTTTTTGGGGATTATTAGGTCCTCACAAAACGTGATATAACTTGATACAGCGAACGCTGCATCATTAAGATCCTCACATGAGTCCATTATGATCTCCCACTCCGTGCGGTGTAGACAGTCATTCAAGGCGGCAGTTGCCTCGCTGGTCCAGCACTTGGCTTCAATTTTGCGTGTCTTTTCTCGGCGCAGCCGGGGTTGGTAGGCAGGGATGAGCCGAATCATACGGTGGTCTGAGCTCCCTAGCCCTGGTAGAGCCTTGGCGTAATAGGCTTTATCCACGTTCCCATAGCAGCGGTCGAGGCAGGCATCCCCCCGGGTGGGGCATGTCACATATTGATGGTATGCCGGTAGAAGTTCAGTCAGACTGCACATATTAAAATCCCCGAGAATTAACTTGGCCACATCAGGCGACTTTGCTTCAGCCTGTGCTACCAGGTCGCCTATGATGCTGGCGGCTTCCCTGACGTCAGCTGAGGGAGCAATGTAGACGACGAAAATACATATCTGGTGTATTTCACGGGGAAGGTAGTAGGGTCTTAAGTTAATCGCTAAATGGAGTTATTGAGATAACTGAGGTTCAGGAACATGAGACCACACCATTGTCACTCATCACCACGTAAATGTAATCACCTGTACCTCCTCCAATCCATTCACCTGGGCTCAATCAACCCAATCTACTGTAGCCTATATATAACGCCACAATCCCACCAAACCCTGTTTGCATCAGATGTAACAAACCTGATCGCTAAGAAAAAACAGAAAACATTCGAAACGAACAAACGACAAATTAGATCCACAGCCACCAAAGGCAGAATTAGTTAGCAAAGAAAAGAGAAAGAAGAAAGTAAAGAAAAAAGCTCACCATGGCAGAAGAGCAGGGCGAAGGGGAGTTTTTCCTCCTAGCGTCCGACGAGGACCTCTTCGGCAGCCCCATCACGGAGACGGAGTCTCAGATGTCCCGCGCATCTCTGGCGCCGGGGCAGATTCCACCGCGAGACGCCACCCCCTCCGCTTCCACCAGCTCCGCGAGGTCTCCCACTCCAACATCACGGGAGTCCCGGGGCCGAAACCGGGTGGTCAGGCGAGCAGCGCCCTACAGACGAGCGCGGGCACGGTCACCCCCGTCCTCTCCACCAACACGCCGGGGCCCACCACCCGACCGCGGCGCGCCAGCTGGCCCTTCTTCTCAAGCTGGCCACCGCTCAGGAGGCACGACCGCCAGCCTACCATCACGGCTCGGCCGCCGATCAGCGACCTTCCCCGCTGGCCCATCACACCAGCCCCGACACCACTCCGCTGGCCCGTCCCAGCCTCAACAACACCACTCCGCTGGCCCGTCACACCAGCCTCGACAACATCATTCCGCTGGCCCGTCCCCCCAGCCCCAACAACATCATTCCGCTGGCCCGTCCCCCCGGCCTCAACAACACCACTCCGCTGGCCCGTCACACCAGCCTCGACACCACCGCTCCGCTGGCCCGTCCCCCCAGCCTCAACACCGCTCCGCCGGCGCCTCGCCACAGAGCGGTTCTCCCCGCCAACAAACCATTTCAAGCTGGACAGTCGTACGCCTCCAACAGGCACTCCGTGACAGAGGGATCCCATACATCCGGTCTGACAACAAGGCAACCCTCTACCGGCGTTGGACTTCCGGTTTGGTGCCACCGGCAAACGTTCCGACACCCTACCAAGCCCAACGTTCCCACCTTCCCAGTGACGTCACCGCCCACCACACTGCTGCAGCTTCTGGCCAGGTCGTATCAGCACCCATTCCCACTGCAAATCCCTCTGCCAATACAGCCAACATCATACTAAACTTTCTGTCTTCCCTGAATTCTCAACAGGTTGAAGACACACTAGCAACCCGGGCACATGCATCCCTTCGTCCCCCCCTCCTCTCTCATCCTCTTCCTTCTGCCCATGACACCGGAGCCCTGCTAGCTCCGCCTGCCATCGCGGCTCCGTACCCCCCCACCCCCCTCAGCATTCGCCCCCCCCACCCGGCCACCACGGCCCCCAACATCATCATCAGCTCATTTCCTCCTGTTCTTACCCCTTTCGACACCTTCCCTCCCCCTTTCAGCCCCAGCAGGCAACGCCTTCCCCGGTCTCCTCCGCACTCAGGCAACAAATCCTATCAGGTATACCGACCTCGCCACACTCCTCCAACCCTCCACCGCAGACGCCACCCACCCTCGGGAACTGTTCACTGCATTCGGCCTATCACAGCTCAAACCTCCCAGGCCTTCCCGTTCCAGGGAGCTAAACTCCATCGAGTTTGCATATTCTTTCTCCCTGTTCCGAGACACCATATGCACAGTGTACCCCGAGCGCAGGGCCGAACTAGACGCCTACCTTTCCACCATCTTGGATTTGGCCTTGCGTTTCGGGGAAACAGCATTCTACACTTACCACATACTATTCGCTTCCCAGGCAGCAGGCCGGCTGCAACAGTTCAACCAGGGAACGTACTGGGGCACACTCGATGCAGAGCTGTACTGCAGGGTCTTTGCGGCACGCAGTGCCATTAACTGCACTCTGTGCGGGGCACCCTCCCACCCAGCCACCATCTGCGTCGTCGCCACCACACTACCTCGTCCCACGGCCCCTCCCGCTCCCACCCCCTCAGTCTTCTCACGGCTCAGCAACGCCCCTCCTCCCTCCATCACTCCCAAACCACTCATGCAGGGCCAAGGCCCGACTTCACGGGGTGGATCGGACAAACAGGGGCGGCCCATCTTGTATCAAGGAGGCCGCATGATATGCAACAACTTCAACAGCCAAGGTTGCTACATATCAGGGTGCCGCTTCCTGCATACATGTTCATACTGCGGCGGCGCCCACTCAAGACCGACCTGCCCTCACAGTCCAACCACACATACAGCATGACTAGGCCACCACCTCAGCACCCCGGTCAACATCACAGCACTCACACACGCCTTAAGGAACCATCCCGACCCACAGTTCGTTCACTTCCTCACCCATGGTTTCACTTTTGGTTTTCATCCGGGCATCATGGCCTCTCCCACCACATCATTCACCTGCCATAACCTCCAGTCGGCCCTCACCGAGCCAGACACAGTAGACAGGCTCTTGGCCAAGGAGGTGGCCGACAAATTTATGATTGGCCCATTCCCAGCCCCTCCCTTCACCACATACCGCATCAGCCCCATAGGAATCGCAACACGAAAATACTCCGGAAAAAAGCGCCTCATCATCGACCTCTCCTCCCCCCACAACTCATCCACTCCTAGCATTAACAGCCTCATTCCCAGCCCGGACTTCTCCATGAATTACCACACCATTAACCACGCCATCAAACTCATCCGCCTCGCCGGCCGTGGTGCCTGGCTGGCGAAGGCCGACATAACCAGCGCTTTCAAGGTGCTGCCCATCAAGCCAGAATTCTGGAGATTCTTCGGAGTGTTGTGGAAGGGGTCTTATTATTTCGCCGTCCGCCTCACTTTCGGTTGCAAAAGCAGCCCAAAAATATTCGACACTCTCTCCGAGGCACTATGCTGGATCTTGATCAACGAACACCACATCCCATACATCGTCCACCTCCTAGATGACTTCCTCACAGTCTCACCACCATCAGCTCCCCCTGCACAAGACCTCTCCACCCTCAAGTCCGTCTTCCTCCAGCTCGGGGTTCCGCTGGCCCCGGAGAAGACGGAAGGACCCTGCACGTCCCTCGAGTTTCTCGGAATCACCTTGAATTCAGTCACCTTCCAAGCCTCCCTTCCGACGAGAAACTCCACCGCATTTCCCTCTACATTTCCAACCACCTCCTCGCCTGCCGTTGCACTAAGCGTCAGCTCCTGTCTTTGCTCGGGCACCTCAACTACGCCATCCGCATTATCCCCCAAGGCCGCTCATTCATCTCCCACCTGCTGTCTCTTGCCACCACCGTTCCATCCCTCCACAACTACATCACCCTAGACGACGGGTGTAGGCTGGAGCTCACTTTGTGGAGGGACTTTCTCACGTCGTGGAACGGCATCTCGTTCTTTTACGAGGACGCTATAACCAAGCCAGACGACATCCAGCTGTTCACGGACGCCGCAGCCTCCGCCGGCTTCGGCGGATACTACAACGGTCGCTGGTTCGCCTCCGGTTGGCCGCCGGAGATGTCCCTCCTCACACCATCCTCCGCACTCCTGGAACTGTACCCCATCATTATTGCAGCTATCTTATGGGGGCACGAATGGTCAACAAAGGTCATACTCATTCACACAGACAACCTCAGCACAGTCGACATCATCAACAAAGGACGCTCACAATCACTGGACATAATGAAATTCATCCGCAGACTCACCCTGGTTTCTGCCCAACACCAATTCATCATCCGGGCCGCCCACATTCCCGGTCACTGCAATTCCATCGCTGACTCCCTCTCCCGTTTCTCGTTCCAGAAATTCAGATCCTTGGCACCCGACTCAGACCTGCACCCGACACCGATCCCTCGGTTTTCGACCACCATCTTCCCCTGAATCCTCCGCTCCTCCACCTGGTGGCCTCCACGCAACAATTCATACTGAACAGCCTAGCCCCCAAAACCCTGTCCTCATACTACTCTGGCTGGTGCTCCTTCAAAGCATTCCATAACTCCCATCACCTCCCCTTCCCGTCCGTCAATACCATCTCCGTCACCAGCTTCATCACTTACGCTCACACAGTTCTCAGGATCAGAACATCCACCATCCGGGCTTTCGCCAGAGGGGACTGTGTAGTACCACACCGGACAACTGCCTTCGGCAAAAACACCCTCTCAGTCCAGGGCTGCCAAATCTAGAATTTGCTACCTCAAACTATAAGAAACTGTCTGTCATTCCCATCTTTCAAACACAACGTAAAAAAATTGATTTTAAATAGCCAAATCTGCGACCATGTGTAAATTGTACTGTAGTGCTCTTGTTTTGTTTGCTCTGTTATGCTTCTTGTTTTTGTTTTGTCTTGTCTTATTAACCTAGTTTAGTTCATTTTGGTTTACTTTAGTTTCTGATCCATTTTGGTTTTGTTATTGCTCATGTTGTTTTTTGTATTGTTCTGTTTAGTTCTGTCCTGGTGCTGCCTTGTCGTTTTTCTGTCTCTCTGTGGGGACCACGGATGTAATTTAGCATTCTTGCTAACTCCGGCTTATTTACGTTGCCTTGTGTAATGTTCATGAATATGCACTGTCCCGTCCAAATAAACAAATAAAGAAAGAACATCCACCATCCAAGTTTATCTCAGCGGCATAAACTTTTTCATCAAACTACTCACCGGAGCACCTGCAGCCTCCATCTCTCACCCCCACGTCACCATGCTCATCAAAGGCCTCCGAAAGGCCGAGCCTCGACTTCCTCCCAAACGCCTTCCCCTGACAACCGACCTCCTCACCAGGTGTATCCTCACTCTCCGTGCAGGGTACTCGACTCGCGCCATCGACTCCACCCTTGAAGCTATGTTTCTCCTGGCCTTCTTCGGCTTCCTCCGCTGCTCAGAGTTTACCACCAACTCCTCCAAGTACAACCCCCTACAGCACGCCAGTCTTTCCGACATCACCATCCACTCACCCGACACCCTGAGGTACAACCTAAAAAGAAGCAAGACCGACCAAGTCGGCCTCTCTCACCCAGTGTTTCTGTTCCGCCTGAATTCATTCCTCAGTCCCTACGAACCCATCATCAACTACGTCAACGGAAGATTAGCAAAACACTCTTCTCCCCACGATCCTCTGTTCACGACCGAATCGGGCCGAGTCGCCACACGGTTCTGGTTCCACCATCACCTCCGCCACGTCCTGCTCAAATCAGGAATCTCTCCAGATCTGTTTTCCGGCCATTCATTCCGCATCGGCGCAGCAACAACAGCATCCAGACAAGGCCTCCCGGACCACACCGTCAGAATCCTGGGCCGCTGGTCTTCCCAAGCCTATCACACGTACATCCACAACAACCTCGAAGACGTCCGAAGAGCCCATGCACACATGGCCATCTGAAGTACTTTTGGGGGGCTGATGGAGCCGGGACTCCATCCCTGTGAAGCTGCGCTCCACACGTAAGAGGCGCTTCACCGGAGACGTTACCCCCACCCTGAGTCTCGACCCCCCCCGGGTTCCTGACTAGTCGAACATCATCCGCACCCCGACCCCATTACGACTTGCACCCAAACACTCAAACTACAATAAATTAATTTTGTTTCGAACTATGGTGTGGTCTGTGTTAGTGAAATGGAGTTATTGAGATAACTGAGGTTCAGGAACATGAGACCACACCATTGTCACTCATCACCACGTAAATGTAATCACCTGTACCTCCTCCAATCCATTCACCTGGGCTCAATCAACCCAATCTACTGTAGCCTATATATAACGCCACAATCCCACCAAACCCTGTTTGCATCAGATGTAACAACCCTCCCGCCCAACCCTATTTTAATCCATTATGGGCAGCACGTGCAGAGTTGCATGTTCTCCTCGTGCTGCGTGGGTTTTCCCCGGGTACTCCGGTTTCCTCCCACAACAATTCTAAAACATGTTAGCTAGGGCCACTGTTGGCATCTGCATAACCTTGAATCTTTATCCTCTGCCCACAGGAACCACGGGGGGGCTGATGGAGCCGGGACTCCATCCCTGTGAAGCCGCGCTCCACACGTAAGAGGCGCTTCACCGGAGACGTTACCCCCACCCTGAGTCTCGACCCCCCCCGGGTTCCTGACTAGTCGAACATCATCGACATCATCCGCACCCCGACCCCATTACGACTTGCACCCAAACACTCAAACTACAATAAATTAATTTTGTTTCGAACTATGGTGTGGTCTGTGTTAGTGAAAAGTTCAATATCCTTCGTGCATATTCTGTGCTTTACTGTGATGTGGGCAGGGTTACAATACTTATTGTTGATAAGAGCACATACGCTGCCTCCTTTGCTCTTGCCAGAGTTTATGTCGCGGTCCACTCTTATCAAGGTGAAGCCCTCCAGCTCGGCAGCCGAGTCGTGGTCGTTCTCTGTGAGCCAGGTCTCCGACAGACAGATCAGGCATGATTGACGGTAGTCAGAGAGGTACTGCACGCAGGCTCGGAGTTCATCAGCTTTGCTGCGTATGCTCTGGACATTGCCGAGCATAATAGATGGTAAAGGTTGCCTAAAAGGCTTCTTCTTGAACCGAGTCCGGGCACCCCCTTTCTTGCCCCGCTTCCTTGTTCTGGTGGTTACCGTGTCGATGTTGCGACATGGAGGTGGTATCATGGCTGTAAAACCATCCTGGAGGGCAGCAGGTGTGGCTGCATGCCTGAGATTAATCAGCGCCTCCCGGGTGTAGGTAATCCTGAGCGGTGGCCCATTAGAAAGACCAGTAGCCTGCATTGAGTAGTCCATCAAATTAACGATTAAGAGCAAAAGGAGAGCTGCTGTGGTTCCCCTCATCTTGTCCACAAAGTAATACTTAAGACTGTGTGTACAAAAAAAATAAAAAAAACGATCTCAAAAGACAAACTTTCAGACAAAACAAACACAAATGCACGCGGACAAACGCACCAGACCGTGTCGCCGCAATGAGCATGCGCCACAATGCAGGCTGGAGGATCGAACCACCGACCTCTTTTATCC
>NC_139643.1:19778269-19830769 GCF_964638095.1 Poromitra crassiceps | reverse complement strand
TTAAACGGCTGGCGCGCGAGTGGGGTAAAACCGCCCATATATCTCAATGGGCTGACTCACCAAAAGACGGTGCTGCGGCTCTAAACTACAGGTTTGGGGTTCTAGAGCAGAACACAAGACGTCTGCTCAGATGTGCGTTTACTGCGGTGGTTAAATCCCCGATCGTGTCTGCCTGGGCTGGGTATCAGCTAAATTCTAACTTTGCTGAATGGATAGAATGGGGGTTTCTACCCCACCCTGACCCCGCCCCCAGCTGAGCCAGCTAAATCAGCGTCTATGACGAGACCTGGCCTCAACCTATAGTAACATTGGTTGAGACAGCACATTGAGCCCAAAGAGGTTTCGTCTTTAAAATTGTTATAAGGTAACGTTTGTTTGGCCGCTAGAGGTCAGGTGACCCTCCAGGTTGGTATTAATAGACTGCTGAGCTGACAAGTAAAGGCGTAGGGGTGAGATGGGTATACTGGCAGCAGTTAAACTACAATGTTTTGTGCTGTGGACCAACGTTGCTATTTCACAATTGTTTAGGACATCAAAAAAACTCTCGTAACGGACAAGCCCGTCTTTTATTGTCACACGAACACCACAATACATGCATGCGGCCACAACACACTTATGCTGACGGTGGCCGGTGAAAAGTGTCCTCTGCATTTAACCCATCCAGGCATGTCCTGTCCTCCGGGGGGGCAGGCCAGGAGCAGTGGTCGCTTTCTCGTACAGCGCCCGGGGACCAACTTCGGATGTTGTCCTCACTGGTCGGATGACGATGACGATCTGATCTTCTGCATGTTTTTAGTGGGGGGGTTATATACGGAGGAACCCCCTGGGGGAGCACAGGGAGAACATGCAAACTCCACACAGAGAGAAAGGCCCTTACAACGAGATAACCCACCTGGGCAGTAGGCACTGAAGATATGGGGGGGAACACAACCACAGCGCCCACAGTGTCCCAGGCGAGAATCGAACCCAGGACCTTCCAACTGTTAGGCGACAGCGCTTACCACTGCGCCATCGTACCCCCAGATCAGGTTGTCTGGTCATGACAGCCTACAGTAAACTAATACAAATCCAGCTTATTAAATCAGTAGTCTGGAGCTGTACGGGACCTGCATGGGGGCATGACCAAAGCGCAATGGCAGGAACCAGAATCCGGTTACCGGATACATGTGCGCCAGCAAAATCTTCCCTGTAGCTAACGTTAGCTAGCTACAGCCTGATAACACCAGGTGACTAAAAAGTTAAGTATGTAGTACATAAAACAAAACGTTGATGCAATAATATGGCATCGCCGCCACCGTCGCCTTTCGTGGTGACTAGTTATCCTACACAACTCGAATTGGCGTTTCAACGGGGGAACGATACAAATGTGGCACGTATCTGTTTTACATCCCGGTTCTGAAAAATAATAAACAAGTGTCGCACACTCTTGGCTCCATATGCAGAGTCAGGCGCAGACTGCATAATCGGGCACGTCGGGCAAATGCCCGGTGGCCTGGCCTGCAAATTATTATTATTTATTTATTTTTGGTGCCCGCAGTCAGGCCACTCCCTGAACAGCAGGCCAGGCGCCGCCTACTGGTTTACAAGTGGTTTTATTACTTTATTAGTTAGTCTGAAGTAATAATTACACTTCAGGGTTAAAGTGGGTGCATCTCATTGTAAAATTGGACACGGCCCAAATTGGGCTTCAAATGGCCCAAATCTGGCTTCAAACGACCCAAATTGGGCTTCAAACGGCCCAAATTGGGCTTCAAACAGCCCAAATCGGGCTTCAAACGGCCCAAATCGGGCTTCAAACGGCCCACATTTTTCGCCGGCCTGTATCGGCCCGTATCGGCCTGGCCTGCTTGGTATCTAATGCCCGGCCTGAATTATGATCCCAGTCCGCCCCTGTACAGAGTCTTTAATATGAAATGACGTTTCGGCCGTAGCCTTCTTCAGATTTACATCCCGGTTCTGCCGTCTAGGGCGAAAAGAGGAAAGAGGTGTAATTCACAAATGCTGGGTGCCAGGCTCTCTTCTCGGGAAGAGCCTGGTAACACGAGGTTACTGAATCAGAGATTTTCAAAGTGGGAGCCGAGCCTCCCCAGGAGGGGGGCTCCAAACAGTTTCAGGGGAGGCTTAGTGAATGCAAGTGAAAAAATATGACTAGGTTATAATTAGTTATTACATTAGTTATTATTAGGTATCAAAACGAGATCACATAGAATAGCCTAAATGTGTGATTTGGTAGTAGTTCAGAGATACAGTACTTTTTGGGGGATTTTACGGTTTTTCCCACTTTCCCCGTCAGAAACAAATAGGCTACATGCCTTCAGACAGACTATTTGTATTTGGTGTAGTATGATGTATGATGTATGATGTATGATGTATGTCAAACAGCAATATCAGGCTATCTTGGCTCAATTATGGGATCAAATAACATATGATTCCATAGGCATCCAGGAATTGAACGAGGGGGACTCCTTTTTCCAAGGCTGGGGGGAGGCCCACAGTCTCAGACTTTGAAAAGCCCTGGCCTACATGATTGCAAAGAGAGCAGCACATTTGCATAACCTGGTCCTCATATAATCTGCACATTTTTAACCCATCCATAAGCTGATAATGTGTCTATCAACAAAAACAACAGGACGCTGTTATGATGGCCTGGATTAACTGACCAGCTGTTCCTGCCTGCTTTTGTTCTGCCATTATATGACCACTAATATTTTACATTGAAACATGACTATAAATAGACCTATGGGAAAGTGAAGCGTTCAAAGCAGCCAGGAAGTGGGGTTGTTTTTTTGAATACATACAATAACATGCACTGTCTATTATGTTGGACATATGAAACACCACTTGGGCAGTAGATATCTGTTCAGTTTCGTGAGGTTCTACTACTTTGTAATTTTAACTCAAATTATTAACATATGACTGCTTGGAACAATATCAGATTGAAACAACATTTCAGAAAGCAATCAAGTAAACTCAGTTTGAGAAAGTCATGCCCCCCCCCCCCCATGACTTTGTCATGATGGTGATGGTGTTCAGAAATAATTTATTTATCTTCCATACCCCCAAATAAAGGAAAACATGTTAATCTGTTATATAGTTTTATATAAAGTCGGGTTACCGTGATTTATCGTAGCTACATGTAGCTGTTAAATATGTTATGTTATGTTATGTTATGTTGTGTTGTGTTGTGTTGTGTTGTGTTGTGTTGTGTTGTGTTGTGTTGTGTTGTGTTATGTTATTTTATTTTATATAATGAACCATTTCAAAAACAAATATAAGGAACATTTATTTAAAAGGTACAAGTTATGTATATGAAGCGATTAATAGCATGGTATGATTATTTATATTGTATATCTAATATGCACTATTAGTTAATTGTATTGTACATAATATTACTCTGTAAATACGCAAATTGGTATACATATTTATAATGGTATATTATATTTAACATATTAATAATTAATAATTTATACACTAGAACTATAAATTATATTTATTATGCAAGGTATGAATGTATTTGTATATATATATATATATATATATATATATTTGTATATATGTGTGTATGAAAATATATGGTTTATTGAGAATGTAAATAGTATAAAAGTGGAAGTCATTTGATTAAGAATGTGAACTGTGGACTGGGGGTAGTACTAAATAAGTACAGTGTACTTCATCCTACTCCTTTCCGGACCTCGTTGCTGTCACGTATTCTGATTATTATTGTTTATTTTTTATTTTTTTTATTTTTTCTTTTTCTTTTCTTTTCTTTTTCACTTATAAATATATATATTGTGTAACATTGATACTACTTGTGTATATTACTATTTCTTTTTTTTTGAAAGTCCGAAATAAAGCTTTCATTCATTCAATAAAGCTTTCATTCATTCATAATTATATGGGGAGTAAAAATTAGAAACATGCAGCTTAAATCTGTCAAGGAATATCCGTCAATGTATTTTTTAAATAGTCCAATAGCCAATAAAAGGTCATAAACAGGTCCTGTAATCAACATGCAGAGGACACTATTCTTAACCTGTCCTTCTGCCCTTGTTAATACTGGATCTCTTCATAGGTGGTTCCATACTCTAACTCAAATCAAACCTTCCAGTGGTCAGAAGACAGAGGTTTATGTTTTGTCAAACTGCACAGTGGAGATGAAGAAACATGTTCATTCTTTTGTGGCTCTTGTTGACTTTTTAGTGGTCACGACTCCATCATACTACACTTTCCGCAAAACTGTATAATACTGTACTAATAATAACAATAATAATATATTCATATATATCATTTTGGTCTTGTAGTGACACCATATTTTATGTTCCTCATTAGACACTCAGATCGAATCTCCTGTTTTATTATCTTCTCTTAAGTTTCCCATCCCCAGTCCAAAGCTCTCTTCTGCCTTCAATTGTTCATCAGCATCAATTCAAGTCTACTCCAGCAGTAAAAGTGTTTCCACTTTTGCTTTCCGTTGTCTCAGCCCGCCATGAGTCTAAACATGTTTAAGTTCTATGTCCAAATCAAGTGACATCCTGAGCGACACATTGAAAAGTGAAAGATCTTTGCATCTGTTAATCCATCGACACATCTCCTTCCTTCACAATTTGTTGTGTTGCTCTTTCATCCTCTGTCCCTTTGTGTCCATGTCCATCCTTCATCCATTCATCCATCCATCCATCCATCACTTTCACCAACTTTGCCATGATGCCTTCCTCCTCCATACTCCCATCAAAATAATCTAACCCACCCTTCATCCAAGTAAATGTACCAGTTCATCAAGCCATCCCATTCCAACTCAGTTTATCCACCGTTATATTTGTGAGAGAGACCTAACAGCTTTCTTATTTACCACTATACATCATAACTCACCGCGCAGATTTCCTTGACCTCTGACTTGGTGATGTATCCGTTCTTGTCCACGTCGAACAGCGAGAAGGCCGATTCCAGTTTGCTGGTGGTCTTCCCCGTTGACGTCATGTGGAGGGCGATGATGTACTCCTTGAAGTCCAGCGTGCCGTCGTCGTTGGTGTCAAAGGAGCGGAAGACGTGCCGGGCGTACGCTTGGGCGTCGCTGTCTGGGAAGAACTTGCTGTAGATGGACTGGAACTCCTCTTTGCTAATGCGGCCGGTCGGACACTGCCTCTTGAAGTTGTCGTACCAATGGGCGATCTCCGCCTCGGAGAACTTGGTGTTGAGCTTCAGATCCTCCAGGATCTCCTTGGACACGGCGCCGCTCTTGGTGTTACCCATTGTTGGTGCTGTGTCGCTGGTGGTGTTTCAAAGCTATATCGACGTGTGAATCGGTGCTGGCTCACTGTGCTGGCTCACTCCTCTCTTTGTCAAAGTGGTCGACAGAAGACTGGTCCTATATGCTTGGCCTCGGTCCTGGACCGCACCTCAGCCCATGGAGACAAATGCTGTGAAAGAGAGGAGAGAAGCTGCTTGGTAAGCTCAATAAGCCAGTCAACCATCAGTGGTGTGAGGCTGAGGCATCACAGAGAGGGGTCAACACAGGTCAAAGTAAAAATGTGTGTTTGCTGTGCAAAGTGCCATGCTGCAGCCAGGTGGCACTTCTCTGCTGTTTTAAAAGGGTCAGCAGGCCAGCCTGGCAGCAGGCCAGCTTGGCAGCAGGCCAGCTTGGCAGCAGGCCAGCTTGGCAGCAGGCCAGCTCATTGGCACAGAAGAGGGAGGGGGACCTTTTTATGACAGATTAGAGCAGAACTGGTTTGACATTGATGGCGATAGAATTCTAAATGTCAGAAGACCCACAGATATTATTATTACAACAACAACAACAACAACAACAACAACAACAACAACAACAACAACAACAACAACAACAACAACAACAACAACAACAGTCTTGTAACTGGTGTGTGTGTGTGAAGCATATGCCCATGAGACTTGTGTGTGTTGTTTGTCCGTGGCCGTCCTCAGAATCACAATCAGCTTTATTGGCCAAGTATACGACAAGGATTCTTGGACAACTGCAGCAGAGGACAACATGTCTTGACTCCTTGCTGAAGTGTAGCAGAGCTTTGAATGTGTATATTGGCTATTATGTAAATACAAAGGACATATTTAGATTTTTGTGAACCTGTCAACTTGAACTGCATTTAAGCACAAACTTGCTTGTTTTGTTGTAAAAAGTAAAGAAATCTAAGTAATAAAAAATGTCATGATCTACAGTAGGCTATGTATCTGTTTCTCTTGGGGGTGTGTGTAAAAACAACTTAGAGTAAAGGAAGTGTGTTTTTGTGGTTAGAGTGAGCCCGTCTCAGCTCTGCATGAGGTGACCTAGTTTAGTGCCGTACGATAAGGGCAGGCTGTTTCATTGACAGCCTGTCAGGGGGACACCCATGCTCTATATATAAATATACTGTTGAATTGGTGTTTGTTTGCTTGTGACATTTTATTCATTGGAGTCTGTCTCACTACAGTGGTTCAGTTGGTGCTAATTAACACTTGGCAATTTCTCATTCAGGTGTGTGAAACAAGGTGGAGGAGTCCACCCTCAGGTAGAGAGGGGTAGTGGAACATGCCAAGTGTGGTTTGAGTAGAATCAAATGTATAAATCTATTTTGAGTGTCAGAAAGTTGATCGGGACATTGCAATATATTTGATTGGTCATCCAGTTATTCAGTGATATTAATGTAACATTATTGTATTGAATGTAATCCTTGATCTGTTAGTTCTTTAATAGAGAGGCAAAGTGACGCCTACTTCCTGCTTCAGCACTGTACCAGATATTTTTATCCGCCTTTTTTTCCCCCATAGACATTTCGTAAAATGCTTTTAAAATAGTTGTACTTCGTTGAACCAAACGGTTCAGCTAACGCTATAATCGGGAGAGACCATAGAACATTTCACTCGGACCAAAACCTAAAGAAAAATATTTTCTTTAAACCCACATTTTTTTTACGTTTTGGTGCCAGTGAAATGTTATGTGATCTCTCCTGTTTCTAAATATATCTGTACCGTTTGGTTTGAACCAGTACAACTATTTTTATAAGCATTTGACCAAATGTGTATGGGAAAATAAATGGCGGATGAAAATCTCTGGTACAGTGCTGAAGCAGGAAGTAGGCGGTCACTTTGCCTCTCTATTAACACTGACAATTGCTTGTCGGTCCTGTGTTAATCCTGTACCTGGCCCCGTATACAATTTGCTGTTAGGAGAATTTCTCACTTGAACTGAGTCAATGGGTCCCTAGACATGAAAAATCACAGAGGTGCTTGGACTGCTGCAAGGCCGTGTGCAAAGCCCCCATGTGACCTCAAGTGTTGCCTGTACAAGCTCCTCCCCCTCATCGCAGCCACACGGTTGATCTGAACTGGTGATACTGAGTGAGCATGTTGTGCGTGCGTGCGTGCGTGTGTGCGTGTGCGTGTGTGTGTGTGTGTGTGTGTGTGTGTGTGTGTGTGTATGTGTGGTGGGGAAGGGGGGTCACACTTGTCTTGTAACCGGTGTGTTTGTGAAGCCTGGGACTTGTGTGTGTGTGTGACTTGTGTGTGTGTGTGACTTGTGTGTGTACTTGGCCAGCTTAATTGGCCAAGTAGGACAAGGATTCTTGGACAACTGCAGCAGAGGACAACATGTCTTGACCTCTTGCTGAAGTGTACCAGAGCTTTGAATGTGTATATAGGCTATTATGTAAATACAAAGGCCATATTTAGATTTTTGTGAACCTGTCAACTTGAACTGCATTTAAGCACAAACGTGCTTGTTTTGTTGTAATAACAAGTAATAAAATAAATCTAAGTAATAAAAAATGTCATGATCTATGTATCTGTTTCTCTTGGGTGTGTGTCTAAAAACAACTTAGAGTAAAGGAAGTGTGTTTTTGTGGTTAGAGTGAGCCCATCTCAGCTCTGCATGAGGTGACCTAGTTTAGTGCCATACGATAAGGGCAGGCTGTTTCATTGACAGCCTCTGAGTGTGATTAAAATCATCACATGGTGTCTGTGTGTCAAACCTCCACAACAAATTCACCTGGAGTCAAACTATCTCCAGGGTTGAAGGGGGCTTGGGGAAGAGTGTAGTAGTGTGGGCTATGTCTCCAGGGTTGAAGGGCTTGGGGAAGAGTGTAGTAGTGTGGCCTATGTCTCCAGGGTTGAAGGGGGCTTGGGGAAGAGTGTAGCAGTGTGGGCTATGTCTCCAGGGTTGAAGGGGGCTTGGGGAAGAGTGTAGTAGTGTGGGCTATGTCTCCAGGGTTGAAGGGGGCTTGGGGAAGAGTGTAGTAGTGTGGGCTATGTCTCCAGGGTTGAAGGGGGCTTGGGGAAGAGTGTAGTAGTGTGGGCTATGTCTCCAGGGTTGAAGGGGGCTTGGGGAAGAGTGTAGTAGTGTGGGCTATGTCTCCAGGGTTGAAGGGGGCTTGGGGAAGAGTGTAGTAGTGTGGGCTATGTCTCCAGGGTTGAAGGGGGTTTGGGGAAGAGTGTAGCAGTGTGGGCTATGTCTCCAGGGTTGAAGGGGGCTTGGGGAAGAGTGTAGTAGTGTGGGCTATGTCTCCAGGGTTGAAGGGGGCTTGGGGAAGAGTGTAGTAGTGTGGGCTATGGCACAATGACTTGCTAGAGCAGTGCTTCCCAAAGTGGGGTCGCCTGGAATTCAAATGGGTTCGCCTGAAATTATTATTATTATTTTACTTTTTACACCACACACAATTTAAACCTCCTGAAGAGTATTTGGTTGAAAGATTGACAGGTATTTAAGTTCTGAGTTCAAGTCAGGAGTTTAATGTCAGATGTATTTATTTATTTATTTATTTATTTATTTATTTATTTATTTATTTATTTATTTCATCATCAGGTCGAGTGGGTTCCTCGGGCAATGATGGATCTCCATTCCTCCCTCGCCTGCATACACGTTCCAATTTCTCCTGCAGTCAGCCCGGTGTCTCGCCTTAAAGTGTCCACTTGGTTGCTGTCTTCCCCTTCTTTTAGTTCCGTGTGTCGGCTCCCACAGTACCAGCTTCTGTGCTGCTAGCTCCGGATGTCTATAACAGTGTCCAGCAAGCCTCAGCCGCCTGAGTCGTATCTTCTCACTTAGCTTAGGCAGCTCTTGGTAAAGAACGTTTGTGATATGGGTGCCAGGGTGGATGTTGAGGCCATGCTTAAGCATCCGTGTGTAGCATCCGTTTAGTCTGTGCTTCCACTGTTGACTCAAGGTCCATGTTTCAGAGCCGTAGATCAAAACTGACTCCACGGATGCAATGAACAGGGCAAGTTTGATTTTTCTAGAAAGGCCTGTCCTCCATATGTTTATTGATTGATTGATTGATTGATTGATTGATTGATTGATTGATTCATTGAGTGATTGATTGATTCATTGATTGATTGATTGATTGATTGATTGATTGATTGATTGATTCATTGATTGATTGATTGATTGATTCATTGATTGATTGATTGATTGATTGATTTTATTTTTGGGGGCGGGGAGATCAGAATCCTGAGAAAAATGTCAGAAGACTTCTGAGATTCTGAGAGTCAGAATTCTCAGATTAATGTCAGAATTCTGAGATTAAAGTCAGAATTCTCAGTTTAAAATTAGAATTCTGAGATTAATGTCAAAATTCTGAGATTAAAGTCAGGATTCTGAGGGGAAAAGTCAGCATTCTGATTTTAAAATCGAGCTGAAATGGCATCTCCAGGTGATTGCATATCGTGACATATTCCCAGTGAAACAGGGTAGAGAGGCGGGACATTGCGCGTGGAGGAGTTTGATTTGACTGTTGAAAAGTGGGTGTGTCTGGGAGAGGGACTGGTGTCAGGCGTTGACTAGTCTGGGCACCTTCCACCCCGCTTTTTGTCATGGGGCGTAAACCACGGAACCAGAATGAACACCGGAAGGCAGTGCGCCAAAAAACATCTGTGTTGCTGTTAGCTTGATGTCTCTTCCCTCGATTAATTGTCTGATGCAAAGCTTCTGTATTGGCTTAAAAGATGTGAGATTGTGAATCCGCAATGTTTCTAAAAGAACTTCGGTACGTCCATCTTTTGTTTTGTTGTTTGCCGTTCTGATACTTGGGTCAAATTGTCAAGTTAACGTGAAAGTTGACGAGCTAGAAACGCTGCCATCCGGTCTAGGGCGGGCTCTAGGCCGGAACCAGTAGGGTGACAAAATCAATTGTGGGCGGGAGCCAGGCTCTTTCTCGCCGAGAAGAGCCTGGTGACGCGAGGTTAGGCGTTGACTAGTCTCAACCAGGGTGGGACTTTAGTCACTTTAGGAGCGTGGCCATCTGGCCTTCAGCATCACACATTTTTTTAGGGCACAAGGTCACATGCCAGGCCACAAAGGTCATTGCTCCATTAGTCTCGCTAGCCAGCCTCTCTTCCTTTCCGTCAGAGAGTCTGGCGCTGTGGAAACAGGCAACAGGGATCAGCCCGCCCCTGCTCTAAAGCTGCTCTCCCATTTGAGTGGCTGTTTCGGTGGCAGCAGGATATCCGCTCCCCCGCTTGCAAGCTCTGTCACGCTCTGTTCATTGGCTCCGACCATGTCAATCAGAGCGGCTTCCGCTCCCATGTGTGTCGCTGTAATGCTCCCGCCGAACGCTAACTAGCTAGCGTAGAAAGCTAACGGCAGAAACCACAAGTTCAAGTTCAAGTTCAAGTTTATTCGTATGTCCCAGAAGGGCACTTTGGTTCACATCAGACAGTAGTGGATAATTACAACATCATTACTAGTTTGAGATTAGTAATAACGGCACACTTCAGAATTGAGATACATTATTACTAGTTTTAAAGTAATAAAGGCGCACTTCAATATTATACAATACATAAACATTTGTTGCATTATGTACAGATTCCAAAGGACCATCTACTGCCCTCAGCCGGGTCGCCACGTGCGCAGCGCCACCGTTGCATTAGCTCCTCAAACAACGCAAGTGGCTCGCTGTGATCAGCGCCAGATGGATGTATCGGAGGAAGAGGGAGAGGGGGGGGGGGGTGGATGGTGCAAGAGCTGAACAAGACGGGGGGTTTGGGGGGGGAAGAGTTCAGTTGCAGACGAAAACATCAGGAGAGCTGCGTCCTTGGCAGTAGAGAGTCCAGATTAGGATGAAATGTTTTGGTTGCCTGGAATTCCTTTCCGTCACACAGACCAGGGTCACACAGACCAGAAAGTCAACAGCAGGTGTCAAGTCTCTGATTGCCAACATTAGTTCATATTCTCCTTATTGCAGATCAGTGGCATTTCTCTGATATATCCAGATATAATCCATTTTTCACAGTTCAAATTCACAGTTCAAATTCACTGACCGCCCATCTCAATTTTCATGACGTCACAGCCTAGGGTCAATCGCTGTTGTCTTCCCGTGTCCCGCGGCGAAATCCGTCTGGGCAGAGGGTGGGGGTTCCCCGGACCCCAAAAGGTTTAGTTGATTTGCGTTGAGAGACCAGCTTATCCAATAAATCCATATTTGTCATTTCGAGTAGACGAATGCAAGTTTGCCCTGGGAGTTGTTGCAGGCAGAGGGAAAGAAGGGAGATAAGGGAGAGCGAGAAATAAAAGCGACTGCCCTGTTCAAGAGCTGGATGCAAACCTACAGGCTAACTCGTTGCTACACGCTGAAAATGGCAAGTTTTGAAGAAAATTTGGATTGTGCAATAAAGAAGGCCTGCTCGGCACAAGTTCCACCCCAAAACTATTTTCCAAGGGCACTAACGCTAAGCACCGCCCAAGACGAGGCTGATTGGTTAACCCAAACAGAGCATTTTTTTCGCAATCCCACAATGGAAACCTGCGATGCCAGACTCTCTGACGGAAAGGAAGAGAGGCTGGCTAGCGAGACTATTGCTCCATTGACTCGTGAAGAGCGATTTTTCTGAAATGTGTTCAAATGAGTCAATGACACATCCTTTGCATAGAGCAGGTTACATTAAACTGAGACCACTGATGCTTTTAAAGCAACTGACAGGCTGATAGCAGGGCACTGCCAAGGTGGCCTTATGGATCTCAGGGCATCACGGCCAGAGGGAGGGGCAACACCATGGCCTGATGGCCTCCGTGTAATTCCCACCCTGGTCTCAACACCAGACCCATGAGAGTTCTTACGCTGACACTACGTTACTGCATGCTGTGACTCTCTCTGGGTCTGGGACACTCCTCTCACCAAACCGGTGACGGAATCTTGGCCAGTGATTCGCGAGCGGTGGATTCACCATTCACCAATCAGTAACAAGTTTGCAATCAGGGAGGCCCACCCACGCTGAGACCGCCCATCTAACTGGCTCCAGCAACATCGAGCATTTCGAACCACTCTCTCATCGGTGCTACGACCTGTCACTCATTCAATTTCCAACCCCTAGACCCGCCCTCAAATACCAGCTGTGTCTGTGAAGTGGCACAGACTCATTTATGTAGTATGCAGAGTCTGGGGAGAGACTAGGCGTTGACTGATTGAATGTGATGGGGGGGGACGGGGCGATGTGAGGTGAGTGATCTGTGCCTCGGAGCAGCGCGAGACATCAGTTCAAAATAGCCTAAAGTATTTTACAGGACAAATCTGAAACCTAACGGTCACGTTTCAATAACAAACACAATATCATGTGAATACAGCCCTGTGCACTGTGTGCTCACTGGCTGGCTCACTGCACCCAGGCATCCCCAGAGCAGAGGCCTGGGTGGCTGGTCCCCTCTGTCACACAGCCTCCTTCTCCCTGAAGCAGAGTGCTGGCTGCCTGCTTTAAAGCTGTGATGAGCCACGCTAAATAACGATATTCCTGGAATGCGAGTTAACGAGCCAGTTACATGTCCTTTGCATTCAACATTAAATTAAGACATTATAGTTCATATTTTGTTGTATGTTACATACTTGCCCCAGTATATTCAGATTTATGGGCTGAAAAGTCTGCCCATAGGCAGCCATGTTGTCTGCTCTGAGTTTTTCTCCTAACCATGAAGATTGATTGACAGCTGTCATGTGTCATGTGTTATATATTGGTTGAAATTGGTTTGAAATGTGATACAGTAGTACTACCTGACATCAGCATACTGTAGATATTACAGCATCAATATGAATGAAGACATGCTGGGTCACTTTTGATGTGAAAAACCAAAGAAATTAAATTTTTGTGATTTTGGGGGGTGCACTGTTTGACCCTATGACCAGCGATGTGATCTAAAATAGTTTAAAAATATTTTTTTCATTTCAGCTCGACTTCGATGTCAGCATTCTCAGATTGAAGTCAGAATTCTCAGATTGAAGTCAGAATTCTGAGGGAAAAGTCTGCATACTGTAACTTACATGTTACATGATGTCACTGATGATAATTACCGATGTACCGACATTTGAATGTGTGGGGTCCCTAGATTTTTAAGATGTCAAAGTGGAGTCACAAGCCCAAAACGTTTGGGAAACCCTGTTCTAGGGGTCTTTAAGGGTCTAACCTAACTAGGGGAGAAGAACCAAGTTGGAATCAGGCTGACTCACTGCCAGGCATTGGGTGAATCAGATAAGAACGGGTATTTTTATCTAAAGCATAACCCATGACGTCACTGTCTTTTCTGAATTCCTATTGGCTAGGACTGGGCTCTTGACTGTGAGGCTGACTGCTGACTGAATCAGTCGGCAGACACTTTGTCATTCTTTTCAAGTCTGCTTCTAAGATGAAGGTGTTAATTTTGTTGTTGCTCCTTTTGTGTCACGATGCATCTCCAGGTAAGATCACATCTAAAATCTTTCCTATAAACATGTCGTTATCATCACTGCAGTTTGATTAGTAGGCTGATGTCACGTTAAGCTGAATTATATTCACATCTCTACATGAATACATTTGAGTCTTCCTAGTATTGCTAAGTAAAATTGATTATGGATGTGAAGATATTCAAGTTCAAGTAAACGTTATTGTCCCCTGAGGGGAAATTTGTCGTGCAGCCAGGTAAAAACTTTTTCTGCCTGTTGATTTTTTGAGAGATGATCACACTCTTGACTCACATCACTCATATATTATTGTATTTCATCTGACAATGTGTGAGCTCTTGGCTCTTACCACCATTTTAGACCTTTTCTTTTCTTTTCTTTTTTGAATCATCAAAATAAACACAATGTTAGGACACAGAGACACAGACTGAGACAGCAGGACAGTTTGAAACTTAATTTATTGGAACAGGAAAAAGTGTAGCTGGGAGTCTTTAGGCCAGGCTGGGCAGACTGAGGCAGAGGGCATAGGGAGCTGGCTTGGCAGACAGGTTGATGAGCTGGTCCAGGGCAGGAGGCAGGCAGGCGAGTGCTGGAGGCAGGACTCGAGCAGGAGTCCAGCTGAGGTTCTTTGAGTATGAGCCGGGTATAGTCGGTTTCAACTCAACAACAGCTGACTTCCTGTTGTAGTGTTTGCTAATAAAATAAGTGACAGGACATAAGAAAGGTTCCAAACTGTTCTCTAGCAACACAATTCTGTGAAAACCATCTATATGAAGCGAACAGATGATTAGATGATAGATGGCAGCTGATGTCTGACTCCAACACACCTGACTCCAACCCTGCAATTAAAGACACACACACACACACACACACACACACACACACACACACACACACACACACACACACACACACACACACACACACACACACACACACACATATAGGCTCACACACATGCTCACACACACACACACACAAACACACACACACGGCGGCTCAGTGGTTAGCGCTGTTGCCTCAGAGCAAGAAAGTTGTGGGTTCGAATCCACCCAGGTCCTCTCTCTCTGTGGAGTTAACGTGTTCCCTGTGTTTGCGTGAGTTTCATGTGGGTGGTCTGGTTTTCTCCCACAGACCAAAGATATGTTGTGTTTGTGTAGTATGTAATTAATAAACTGTGTAGTACGCAGTATGTGCAGTACATGAGTTATGTAACGTGGGTGTAGAAATGTTAGTAGGCTATACTGTCATGATGCTATATAAATCCCTTTGAGACATGCTTGTGTTATAAGGTGCTATAAACATAACTGAACTGAACACAGGCAGATGGAGAGATACTAGTAATAAGGGGTTATAAACATAACTGAACACAGGGAGATGGAGAGATACTAGTAATAAGGGGTTATAAACATAACTGAACACAGGGAGATGGAGAGACCAGTAATAAGGGGTTATAAACATAACTGAACTGAACACAGGCAGATGGAGAGAGACTAGTAATAAGGTGTTATAAACATAACTGAACTGAACACAGGCAGATGGAGAGAGACTAGTAATAAGGTGTTATAAACATAACATAACTGAACACAGGCAGATGGAGAGAGACTAGTAATAAGGGGTTATAAACATAACTGAACTGAACACAGGCAGATGGAGAGAGACTAGTAATGAGGTGTTATAAACACAACTGAACTGAACACAGGCAGATGGAGATAGACTAGTAATAAGGGGTTATAAACATAACTGAACTGAACACAGGCAGATGGAGAGAGAGTAGTAATAAGGGGTTATAAACATAACTGAACTGAACACAGGCAGATGGAGAGACTAGTAATAAGGGGTTATAAACATAACTGAACTGAACACAGGCAGATGGAGAGAGACTAGTAATAAGGTGTTATAAACATAACTGAACTGAACACAGGCAGATGGAGAGAGACTAGTAATGAGGTGTTATAAACACAACTGAAATGAACACAGGCAGATGGAGAGAGACTAGTAATAAGGGGTTATAAACATAACTGAACTGAACACAGGCAGATGGAGAGAGACTAGTAATAAGGTGTTATAAACATAACTGAACTAAACACAGGCAGATGGAGAGAGACCAGTAATAAGGGGTTATAAACATAACTGAACTAAACACAGGCAGATGGAGAGAGACTAGTAATAAGGTGTTATAAACATAACTGAACTGAACACAGGCAGATGGAGAGAGACTAGTAATAAGGTGTTATAAACATAACTGAACTGAACACAGGCAGATGGAGAGAGACTAGTAATAAGGTGTTATAAACATAACTGAACTAAACACAGGCAGATGGAGAGAGACTAGTAATAAGGTGTTATAAACATAACTGAACTGAACACAGGCAGATGGAGAGAGACCAGTAATAAGGTGATATAAACATAACTGAACTGAACACAGGGAGATGGAGAGAGACTAGTAATAAGGTGATATAAACATAACTGAACACAGGCAGATGGAGAGAGACTAGTAATAAGGTGATATAAACATAACTGAACTGAACACAGGCAGATGGAGAGAGACTAGTAATAAGGTGTTATAAACATAACTGAACTAAACACAGGCAGATGGAGAGAGACCAGTAATAAGGGGTTATAAACATAACTGAACTAAACACAGGCAGATGGAGAGAGACCAGTAATAAGGGGTTATAAACATAACTGAACTGAACACAGGCAGATGGAGAGAGACTAGTAATAAGGGGTTATAAACATAACTGAACTAAACACAGGCAGATGGAGAGAGACTAGTAATAAGGTGATATAAACATAACTGAACTAAACACAGGCAGATGGAGAGAGACTAGTAATAAGGTGATATAAACATAACTGAACTGAACACAGGCAGATGGAGAGAGACTAGTAATAAGGTGATATAAACATAACTGAACTGAACACAGGCAGATGGAGAGAGACTAGTAATAAGGTGATATAAACATAACTGAACTGAACACAGGCAGATGGAGAGAGACCAGTAATAAGGGGTTATAAACATAACTGAACTGAACACAGGCAGATGGAGAGAGACTAGTAATAAGGGGTTATAAACATAACTGAACTAAACACAGGCAGATGGAGAGAGACTAGTAATAAGGTGATATAAACATAACTGAACTGAACACAGGCAGATGGAGAGAGACTAGTAATAAGGTGTTATAAACATAACTGAACTGAACACAGGCAGATGGAGAGAGACCAGTAATAAGGGGTTATAAACATAACTGAACTAAACACAGGCAGATGGAGAGAGACCAGTAATAAGGGGTTATAAACATAACTGAACTAAACACAGGCAGATGGAGAGAGAGTAGTAATAAGGTGATATAAACATAACTGAACTGAACACAGGCAGATGGAGAGAGACTAGTAATAAGGTGATATAAACATAACTGAACTGAACACAGGCAGATGGAGAGAGACTAGTAATAAGGTGTTATAAACACAACTGAACTGAACACAGGCAGATGGAGAGAGACCAGTAATAAGGGGTTATAAACATAACTGAACTGAACACAGGCAGATGGAGAGAGACTAGTAATAAGGGGTTATAAACATAACTGAACACAGGCAGATGGAGAGAGACTAGTAATAAGGGGTTATAAACATAACTGAACTGAACACAGGCAGATGGAGAGAGACTAGTAATAAGGGGTTATAAACATAACATAACTGAACACAGGCAGATGGAGAGAGACTAGTAATAAGGTGTTATAAACATAACATAACTGAACACAGGCAGATGGAGAGAGACTAGTAATAAGGGGTTATAAACATAACTGAACTGAAGACAGGCAGATGGAGAGAGACTAGTAATAAGGGGTTATAAACATAACTGAACTGAAGACAGGCAGATGGAGAGAGACTAGTAATAAGGGGTTATAAACATAACATAACTGAACACAGGCAGATGGAGAGAGACTAGTAATAAGGTGATATAAACATAACTGAACTGAAGACAGGCAGATGGAGAGAGACTAGTAATAAGGTGATATAAACATAACTGAACTAAACACAGGCAGATGGAGAGAGACCAGTAATAAGGGGTTATAAACATAACTGAACTGAACACAGGCAGATGGAGAGAGACCAGTAATAAGGGGTTATAAACATAACTGAACTGAACACAGGCAGATGGAGAGAGACTAGTAATAAGGGGTTATAAACATAACTGAACTGAACACAGGCAGATGGAGAGAGACTAGTAATAAGGGGTTATAAACATAACTGAACACAGGCAGATGGAGAGAGACTAGTAATAAGGGGTTATAAACATAACTGAACACAGGCAGATGGAGAGAGACTAGTAATAAGGTGTTATAAACATAACTGAACTAAACACAGGCAGATGGAGAGAGACCAGTAATAAGGGGTTATAAACATAACTGAACTAAACACAGGCAGATGGAGAGAGACTAGTAATAAGGTGTTATAAACATAACTGAACTGAACACAGGCAGATGGAGAGAGACTAGTAATAAGGGGTTATAAACATAACTGAACTGAACACAGGCAGATGGAGAGAGACCAGTAATAAGGGGTTATAAACATAACTGAACTGAACACAGGCAGATGGAGAGAGACTAGTAATAAGGTGTTATAAACATAACATAACTGAACACAGGCAGATGGAGAGAGACTAGTAATAAGGTGTTATAAACATAACATAACTGAACACAGGCAGATGGAGAGAGACTAGTAATAAGGGGTTATAAACATAACATAACTAAACACAGGCAGATGGAGAGAGACTAGTAATAAGGTGTTATAAACATAACTGAACTAAACACAGGCAGATGGAGAGAGACTAGTAATAAGGTGATATAAACATAACTGAACTGAACACAGGCAGATGGAGAGAGACTAGTAATAAGGGGTTATAAACATAACTGAACTGAACACAGGCAGATGGAGAGAGACTAGTAATAAGGGGTTATAAACATAACTGAACACAGGCAGATGGAGAGAGACTAGTAATAAGGGGTTATAAACATAACTGAACACAGGCAGATGGAGAGAGACTAGTAATAAGGTGTTATAAACATAACTGAACTAAACACAGGCAGATGGAGAGAGACCAGTAATAAGGGGTTATAAACATAACTGAACTAAACACAGGCAGATGGAGAGAGACTAGTAATAAGGTGTTATAAACATAACTGAACTGAACACAGGCAGATGGAGAGAGACTAGTAATAAGGTGTTATAAACATAACTGAACTAAACACAGGCAGATGGAGAGAGACTAGTAATAAGGTGTTATAAACACAACTGAACTGAACACAGGCAGATGGAGAGAGACTAGTAATAAGGGGTTATAAACATAACTGAACACAGGCAGATGGAGAGAGACTAGTAATAAGGGGTTATAAACATAACTGAACACAGGCAGATGGAGAGAGACTAGTAATAAGGTGATATAAACATAACTGAACTGAACACAGGCAGATGGAGAGAGACCAGTAATAAGGGGTTATAAACATAACTGAACTAAACACAGGCAGATGGAGAGAGACTAGTAATAAGGGGTTATAAACATAACTGAACACAGGCAGATGGAGAGAGACTAGTAATAAGGTGATATAAACATAACTGAACTGAACACAGGCAGATGGAGAGAGACCAGTAATAAGGGGTTATAAACATAACTGAACACAGGCAGATGGAGAGAGACTAGTAATAAGGGGTTATAAACATAACTGAACTGAACACAGGCAGATGGAGAGAGACTAGTAATAAGGTGTTATAAACATAACTGAACTGAACACAGGCAGATGGAGAGAGACTAGTAATAAGGGGTTATAAACATAACTGAACTGAACACAGGCAGATGGAGAGAGACTAGTAATAAGGTGATATAAACATAACATAACTGAACACATGCAGATGGAGAGAGACTAGTAATAAGGGGTTATAAACATAACTGAACTAAACACAGGCAGATGGAGAGAGACTAGTAATAAGGTGTTATAAACATAACTGAACTAAACACAGGCAGATGGAGAGAGACTAGTAATAAGGTGATATAAACATAACTGAACTAAACACAGGCAGATGGAGAGAGACTAGTAATAAGGTGATATAAACATAACTGAACACAGGCAGATGGAGAGAGACCAGTAATAAGGGGTTATAAACATAACTGAACTGAACACAGGCAGATGGAGAGAGACTAGTAATAAGGGGTTATAAACATAACTGAACTGAACACAGGCAGATGGAGAGAGACTAGTAATAAGGTGATATAAACATAACTGAACTGAACACAGGCAGATGGAGAGAGACTAGTAATAAGGGGTTATAAACATAACTAAACACAGGCAGATGGAGAGAGACTAGTAATAAGGTGATATAAACATAACTGAACTGAACACAGGCAAATGGAGAGAGACTAGTAATAAGGGGTTATAAACATAACTGAACTAAACACAGGCAGATGGAGAGAGACCAGTAATAAGGGGTTATAAACATAACTGAACTAAACACAGGCAGATGGAGAGAGACTAGTAATAAGGGGTTATAAACATAACTGAACTAAACACAGGCAGATGGAGAGAGACCAGTAATAAGGGGTTATAAACATAACTGAACTAAACACAGGCAGATGGAGAGAGACTAGTAATAAGGTGATATAAACATAACTGAACTAAACACAGGCAGATGGAGAGAGACTAGTAATAAGGTGTTATAAACATAACTGAACTGAACACAGGCAGATGGAGAGAGACCAGTAATAAGGGGTTATAAACATAACTGAACTAAACACAGGCAGATGGAGAGAGACTAGTAATAAGGGGTTATAAACATAACTGAACTGAACACAGGCAGATGGAGAGAGACTAGTAATAAGGTGATATAAACATAACTGAACTGAACACAGGCAGATGGAGAGAGACTAGTAATAAGGGGTTATAAACATAACTGAACTGAACACAGGCAAATGGAGAGAGACTAGTAATAAGGGGTTATAAACATAACTGAACTGAACACAGGCAGATGGAGAGAGACTAGTAATAATGTGTTATAAACATAACTGAACTGAACACAGGCAGATGGAGAGAGACTAGTAATAAGGGGTTATAAACATAACTGAACTGAACACAGGCAGATGGAGAGAGACTAGTAATAAGGGGTTATAAACATAACTGAACTGAACACAGGCAGATGGAGAGAGACTAGTAATAATGTGTTATAAACATAACTGAACTGAACACAGGCAGATGGAGAGAGACTAGTAATAAGGGGTTATAAACATAACTGAACTGAACACAGGCAGATGGAGAGAGACTAGTAATAAGGGGTTATAAACATAACTGAACTGAAAACAGGCAGATGGAGAGAGACTAGTAATAAGGGGTTATAAACATAACTGAACACAGGCAGATGGAGAGAGACTAGTAATAAGGGGTTATAAACATAACTGAACTGAACACAGGCAGATGGAGAGAGACTAGTAATAATGTGTTATAAACATAACTGAACTGAACACAGGCAGATGGAGAGAGACTAGTAATAAGGTGTTATAAACATAACTGAACTGAACACAGGCAGATGGAGAGAGACTAGTAATAAGGGGTTATAAACATAACTGAACTGAACACAGGCAGATGGAGAGAGACTAGTAATAAGGGGTTATAAACATAACTGAACACAGGCAGATGGAGAGAGACTAGTAATAAGGGGTTATAAACATAACTGAACACAGGCAGATGGAGAGAGACTAGTAATAAGGTGTTATAAACATAACTGAACTAAACACAGGCAGATGGAGAGAGACCAGTAATAAGGGGTTATAAACATAACTGAACTAAACACAGGCAGATGGAGAGAGACTAGTAATAAGGTGTTATAAACATAACTGAACTAAACACAGGCAGATAGAGAGAGACTAGTAATAAGGTGTTATAAACATAACTGAACTGAACACAGGCAGATGGAGAGAGACTAGTAATAAGGTGATATAAACATAACTGAACTGAACACAGGCAGATGGAGAGAGACTAGTAATAAGGGGTTATAAACATAACTGAACTGAACACAGGCAGATGGAGAGAGACTAGTAATAAGGGGTTATAAACATAACTGAACTGAACACAGGCAGATGGAGAGAGACTAGTAATAATGTGTTATAAACATAACTGAACTGAACACAGGCAGATGGAGAGAGACTAGTAATAAGGGGTTATAAACATAACTGAACTGAACACAGGCAGATGGAGAGAGACTAGTAATAAGGGGTTATAAACATAACTGAACTGAACACAGGCAGATGGAGAGAGACTAGTAATAATGTGTTATAAACATAACTGAACTGAACACAGGCAGATGGAGAGAGACTAGTAATAAGGGGTTATAAACATAACTGAACTGAACACAGGCAGATGGAGAGAGACTAGTAATAAGGGGTTATAAACATAACTGAACTGAACACAGGCAGATGGAGAGAGACTAGTAATAAGGGGTTATAAACATAACTGAACACAGGCAGATGGAGAGAGACTAGTAATAAGGGGTTATAAACATAACTGAACTGAACACAGGCAGATGGAGAGAGACTAGTAATAAGGTGTTATAAACATAACTGAACTGAACACAGGCAGATGGAGAGAGACTAGTAATAAGGGGTTATAAACATAACTGAACTGAACACAGGCAGATGGAGAGAGACTAGTAATAAGGGGTTATAAACATAACTGAACACAGGCAGATGGAGAGAGACTAGTAATAAGGGGTTATAAACATAACTGAACACAGGCAGATGGAGAGAGACTAGTAATAAGGTGTTATAAACATAACTGAACTAAAGACAGGCAGATGGAGAGAGACCAGTAATAAGGGGTTATAAACATAACTGAACTAAACACAGGCAGATGGAGAGAGACTAGTAATAAGGGGTTATAAACATAACTGAACTGAAGACAGGCAGATGGAGAGAGACTAGTAATAAGGTGATATAAACATAACTGAACTGAACACAGGCAGATGGAGAGAGACTAGTAATAAGGGGTTATAAACATAACTGAACTGAACACAGGCAGATGGAGAGAGACTAGTAATAAGGGGTTATAAACATAACTGAACTAAACACAGGCAGATGGAGAGAGACTAGTAATAAGGTGTTATAAACATAACTGAACTGAACACAGGCAGATGGAGAGAGACTAGTAATAATGTGTTATAAACATAACTGAACACAGGCAGATGGAGAGAGACTAGTAATAAGGTGATATAAACATAACTGAACTGAACACAGGCAGATGGAGAGAGACTAGTAATAAGGTGTTATAAACATAACTGAACTGAACACAGGCAGATGGAGAGAGACTAGTAATAAGGTGATATAAACATAACTGAACTGAACACAGGCAGATGGAGAGAGACTAGTAATAAGGTGTTATAAACATAACTGAACTGAACACAGGCAGATGGAGAGAGACTAGTAATAAGGTGATATAAACATAACTGAACTGAACACAGGGAGATGGAGAGAGACCAGTAATAAGGTGTTATAAACATAACTGAACACAGGCAGATGGAGAGAGACTAGTAATAAGGTGTTATAAACATAACTGAACACAGGCAGATGGAGAGAGACTAGTAATAATGTGTTATAAACATAACTGAACTGAACACAGGCAGATGGAGAGAGACCAGTAATAAGGTGTTATAAACATAACTGAACTGAACACAGGCAGATGGAGAGAGACTAGTAATAATGTGTTATAAACATAACTGAACTAAACACAGGCAGATGGAGAGAGGCTAGTAATAAGGGGTTATAAACATAACTGAACTAAACACAGGGAGATGGAGAGAGACCAGTAATAAGGTGTTATAAACATAACTGAACTGAACACAGGCAGATGGAGAGAGACTAGTAATAAGGTGATATAAACATAACTGAACTGAACACAGGCAGATGGAGAGAGACTAGTAATAAGGTGATATAAACATAACTGAACTGAACACAGGGAGATGGAGAGAGACCAGTAATAAGGTGTTATAAACATAACTGAACACAGGCAGATGGAGAGAGACTAGTAATAAGGTGTTATAAACATAACTGAACACAGGCAGATGGAGAGAGACTAGTAATAAGGTGATATAAACATAACTGAACACAGGCAGATGGAGAGAGACTAGTAATAAGGTGTTATAAACATAACTGAACTGAACACAGGCAGATGGAGAGAGACTAGTAATAATGTGTTATAAACATAACTGAACTGAACACAGGCAGATGGAGAGAGACTAGTAATAAGGTGATATAAACATAACTGAACTAAACACAGGCAGATGGAGAGAGACTAGTAATAAGGGGTTATAAACATAACTGAACTGAACACAGGCAGATGGAGAGAGACTAGTAATAAGGTGTTATAAACATAACTGAACTGAACACAGGCAGATGGAGAGAGACTAGTAATAAGGTGATATAAACATAACTGAACTGAACACAGGCAGATGGAGAGAGACTAGTAGGGTTGTCACGATACACTCAGTTCACGATACGATACGTATCACGATACTGGGTTCACGATAACGATACGATACGATACGATTTTAACAATATTTTTTTAAACTTGAATAATGACAATATATGACTGGAAAAGTAGTATTTTATTTGAAATGCACAAATACAAAACATGCTGTTGTGGGAAATTGTTATTACAATAACAACTAGAAAAAACATGAGATTGGAGATAAGGCTTATCTTGAAATAGAATGAGTTACACCGTCACTTAGATTTACTTTGAACTAAAAGGTTTCTCAGCAGTATAAATTCTCATTATGCATCTTCAGTTTTTCTTCAAACTCAAACAACAAGACTTGCATCTTCAGTTTTTCCTGTCAAGTAAACAGTTTTGCCAGAAACTCAATTGAATGGTTTCTCTCCTGTATAACTTCTCGTGTCTCTTCAGAGACTTGTTCAACTGAACTACTTTCCACACATTGAACTTCAACAAACAAAGACGTTTCTTAGTCTATTTTTTGAAAAAAAAAAAAAAAAAAAAAATTTTTTTTTTTTTTTGCGATATGATATTTCATCTCAACGATACATATCGTGACGTTTTACTATCGCGAAATTTCGTGGGACGATATATTGTGACACCCCTAGAGACTAGTAATAAGGGGTTATAAACATAACTGAACACAGGCAGATGGAGAGAGACTAGTAATAAGGGGTTATAAACATAACTGAACTGAACACAGGCAGATGGAGAGAGACTAGTAATAATGTGTTATAAACATAACTGAACTGAACACAGGCAGATGGAGAGAGACTAGTAATAAGGTGTTATAAACATAACTGAACTGAACACAGGCAGATGGAGAGAGACTAGTAATAAGGGGTTATAAACATAACTGAACTGAACACAGGCAGATGGAGAGAGACTAGTAATAAGGGGTTATAAACATAACTGAACACAGGCAGATGGAGAGAGACTAGTAATAAGGGGTTATAAACATAACTGAACACAGGCAGATGGAGAGAGACTAGTAATAAGGTGTTATAAACACAACTGAACTAAACACAGGCAGATGGAGAGAGACTAGTAATAAGGTGTTATAAACATAACTGAACTGAACACAGGCAGATGGAGAGAGACTAGTAATAAGGTGTTATAAACATAACTGAACTAAACACAGGCAGATGGAGAGAGACCAGTAATAAGGGGTTATAAACATAACTGAACTAAACACAGGCAGATGGAGAGAGACTAGTAATAAGGGGTTATAAACATAACTGAACTGAAGACAGGCAGATGGAGAGAGACTAGTAATAAGGTGATATAAACATAACTGAACTGAACACAGGCAGATGGAGAGAGACTAGTAATAAGGGGTTATAAACATAACTGAACTGAACACAGGCAGATGGAGAGAGACTAGTAATAAGGGGTTATAAACATAACTGAACTAAACACAGGCAGATGGAGAGAGACTAGTAATAAGGTGATATAAACATAACTGAACTGAACACATGCAGATGGAGAGAGACTAGTAATAAGGTGTTATAAACATAACTGAACTGAACACAGAGAGATGGAGAGAGACTAGTAATAAGGTGATATAAACATAACTGAACTGAACACAGGGAGATGGAGAGAGACCAGTAATAAGGTGTTATAAACATAACTGAACACAGGCAGATGGAGAGAGACTAGTAATAAGGTGTTATAAACATAACTGAACTGAACACAGGCAGATGGAGAGAGACTAGTAATAAGGTGATATAAACATAACTGAACACATGCAGATGGAGAGAGACTAGTAATAATGTGTTATAAACATAACTGAACTGAACACTGGCAGATGGAGAGAGACTAGTAATAAGGGGTTATAAACATAACATAACTAAACACAGGCAGATGGAGAGAGACTAGTAATAAGGTGTTATAAACATAACTGAACACAGGCAGATGGAGAGAGACTAGTAATAAGGTGATATAAACATAACTGAACTGAACACAGGCAGATGGAGAGAGACCAGTAATAAGGGGTTATAAACATAACTGAACTAAACACAGGCAGATGGAGAGAGACCAGTAATAAGGTGTTATAAACATAACTGAACTAAACACAGGCAGATGGAGAGAGACTAGTAATAAGGGGTTATAAACATAACTGAACTAAACACAGGCAGATGGAGAGAGACTAGTAATAAGGTGTTATAAACATAACTGAACTAAACACAGGCAGATGGAGAGAGACTAGTAATAAGGGGTTATAAACATAACATAACTGAACACAGGCAGATGGAGAGAGACTAGTAATAAGGTGATATAAACATAACTGAACACAGGCAGATGGAGAGAGACTAGTAATAAGGTGTTATAAACATAACTGAACTAAACACAGGCAGATGGAGAGAGACCAGTAATAAGGTGTTATAAACATAACTGAACTAAACACAGGCAGATGGAGAGAGACTAGTAATAAGGGGTTATAAACATAACTGAACTAAACACAGGCAGATGGAGAGAGACTAGTAATAAGGTGTTATAAACATAACTGAACTAAACACAGGCAGATGGAGAGAGACTAGTAATAAGGGGTTATAAACATAACATAACTGAACACAGGCAGATGGAGAGAGACTAGTAATAAGGTGATATAAACATAACTGAACACAGGCAGATGGAGAGAGACTAGTAATAAGGTGTTATAAACATAACTGAACTGAACACAGGCAGATGGAGAGAGACTAGTAATAAGGTGTTATAAACATAACTGAACTGAACACAGGCAGATGGAGAGAGACTAGTAATAAGGTGATATAAACATAACTGAACTGAACACAGGCAGATGGAGAGAGACTAGTAATAAGGGGTTATAAACATAACTGAACTGAACACAGGCAGATGGAGAGAGACTAGTAATAAGGTGATATAAACATAACTGAACTGAACACAGGCAGATGGAGAGAGACTAGTAATAAGGTGATATAAACATAACTGAACTGAACACAGGCAGATGGAGAGAGACTAGTAATAAGGTGTTATAAACATAACTGAACTGAACACAGGCAGATGGAGAGAGACTAGTAATAAGGTGTTATAAACATAACTGAACTGAACACAGGCAGATGGAGAGAGACTAGTAATAAGGTGTTATAAACATAACTGAACTGAACACAGGCAGATGGAGAGAGACTAGTAATAAGGTGTTATAAACATAACTGAACTGAACACAGGCAGATGGAGAGAGACTAGTAATAAGGGGTTATAAACATAACATAACTGAACACAGGCAGATGGAGAGAGACTAGTAATAAGGTGTTATAAACATAACTGAACACAGGCAGATGGAGAGAGACTAGTAATAAGGGGTTATAAACATAACTGAACTGAACACAGGCAGATGGAGAGAGACTAGTAATAAGGGGTTATAAACATAACTGAACTAAACACAGGCAGATGGAGAGAGACCAGTAATAAGGTGATATAAACATAACTGAACTGAACACAGGCAGATGGAGAGAGACTAGTAATAAGGGGTTATAAACATAACTGAACTAAACACAGGCAGATGGAGAGAGACTAGTAATAAGGGGTTATAAACATAACTGAACTAAACACAGGCAGATGGAGAGAGACCAGTAATAAGGTGATATAAACATAACTGAAATGAACACATGCAGATGGAGAGAGACTAGTAATAAGGTGTTATAAACATAACTGAACTGAACACAGGCAGATGGAGAGAGACTAGTAATAAGGTGTTATAAACATAACTGAACTGAACACAGGCAGATGGAGAGAGACTAGTAATAAGGTGTTATAAACATAACTGAACTGAACACATGCAGATGGAGAGAGACTAGTAATAAGGTGTTATAAACATAACTGAACTGAACACAGGCAGATGGAGAGAGACTAGTAATAAGGTGTTATAAACATAACTGAACTGAACACAGGCAGATGGAGAGAGACTAGTAATAAGGTGTTATAAACATAACTGAACTGAACACAGGCAGATGGAGAGAGACTAGTAATAAGGTGTTATAAACATAACTGAACTGAACACAGGCAGATGGAGAGAGACTAGTAATAAGGTGTTATAAACATAACTGAACTGAACACAGGCAGATGGAGAGAGACTAGTAATAAGGTGTTATAAACATAACTGAACTGAACACATGCAGATGGAGAGAGACTAGTAATAAGGTGTTATAAACATAACTGAACTGAACACAGGCAGATGGAGAGAGACTAGTAATAAGGTGTTATAAACATAACTGAACTGAACACAGGCAGATGGAGAGAGACTAGTAATAAGGTGTTATAAACATAACTGAACTAAACACAGGCAGATGGAGAGAGACCAGTAATAAGGTGATATAAACATAACTGAACTGAACACAGGCAGATGGAGAGAGACTAGTAATAAGGGGTTATAAACATAACTGAACTAAACACAGGCAGATGGAGAGAGACCAGTAATAAGGTGATATAAACATAACTGAACTGAACACAGGCAGATGGAGAGAGACTAGTAATAAGGTGTTATAAACATAACATAACTGAACACAGGCAGATGGAGAGAGACCAGTAATAAGGGGTTATAAACATAACTGAACTGAACACAGGCAGATGGAGAGAGACTAGTAATAAGGTGTTATAAACATAACTGAACTGAACACAGGCAGATGGAGAGAGACTAGTAATAAGGTGTTATAAACATAACATAACTGAACACAGGCAGATGGAGAGAGACCAGTAATAAGGGGTTATAAACATAACTGAACTGAACACAGGCAGATGGAGAGAGACTAGTAATAAGGTGTTATAAACATAACTGAACTGAACACAGGCAGATGGAGAGAGACTAGTAATAAGGTGATATAAACATAACTGAACACAGGCAGATGGAGAGAGACCAGTAATAAGGTGATATAAACATAACTGAACTGAACACAGGCAGATGGAGAGAGACTAGTAATAAGGTGTTATAAACATAACTGAACTGAACACAGGCAGATGGAGAGAGACTAGTAATAAGGGGTTATAAACATAACTGAACTGAACACAGGCAGATGGAGAGAGACTAGTAATAAGGGGTTATAAACATAACTGAACTGAACACAGGCAGATGGAGAGAGACTAGTAATAAGGTGATATAAACATAACTGAACTGAACACAGGCAGATGGAGAGAGACCAGTAATAAGGGGTTATAAACATAACTGAACTGAACACAGGCAGATGGAGAGAGACCAGTAATAAGGGGTTATAAACATAACTGAACTGAACACAGGCAGATGGAGAGAGACTAGTAATAAGGTGTTATAAACATAACATAACTGAACACAGGCAGATGGAGAGAGACTAGTAATAAGGTGATATAAACATAACTGAACTAAACACAGGCAGATGGAGAGAGACTAGTAATAAGGTGATATAAACATAACTGAACACAGGCAGATGGAGAGAGACTAGTAATAAGGTGATATAAACATAACTGAACTGAACACAGGCAGATGGAGAGAGACTAGTAATAAGGTGTTATAAACATAACTGAACTGAACACAGGCAGATGGAGAGAGACCAGTAATAAGGGGTTATAAACATAACATAACTGAACACAGGCAGATGGAGAGAGACCAGTAATAAGGTGATATAAACATAACATAACTGAACACAGGCAGATGGAGAGAGACTAGTAATAAGGTGATATAAACATAACTGAACTGAACACAGGCAGATGGAGAGAGACCAGTAATAAGGTGTTATAAACATAACTGAACTGAACACAGGCAGATGGAGAGAGACTAGTAATAAGGGGTTATAAACATAACTGAACTGAACACAGGCAGATGGAGAGAGACTAGTAATAAGGTGTTATAAACATAACTGAACTGAACACAGGCAGATGGAGAGAGACCAGTAATAAGGTGTTATAAACATAACTGAACTGAACACAGGCAGATGGAGAGAGACTAGTAATAAGGTGATATAAACATAACTGAACTAAACACAGGCAGATGGAGAGAGACCAGTAATAAGGTGATATAAACATAACTGAACTGAACACAGGCAGATGGAGAGAGACTAGTAATAAGGTGATATAAACATAACTGAACTGAACACAGGCAGATGGAGAGAGACTAGTAATAAGGTGATATAAACATAACTGAACACATGCAGATGGAGAGAGACCAGTAATAAGGGGTTATAAACATAACTGAACTAAACACAGGCAGATGGAGAGAGACTAGTAATAAGGGGTTATAAACATAACTGAACTGAAGACAGGCAGATGGAGAGAGACTAGTAATAAGGTGATATAAACATAACTGAACTGAACACAGGCAGATGGAGAGAGACTAGTAATAAGGGGTTATAAACATAACTGAACTGAACACAGGCAGATGGAGAGAGACTAGTAATAAGGGGTTATAAACATAACTGAACTAAACACAGGCAGATGGAGAGAGACTAGTAATAAGGTGATATAAACATAACTGAACTGAACACATGCAGATGGAGAGAGACTAGTAATAAGGTGTTATAAACATAACTGAACTGAACACAGAGAGATGGAGAGAGACTAGTAATAAGGTGATATAAACATAACTGAACTGAACACAGGGAGATGGAGAGAGACCAGTAATAAGGTGTTATAAACATAACTGAACACAGGCAGATGGAGAGAGACTAGTAATAAGGTGTTATAAACATAACTGAACTGAACACAGGCAGATGGAGAGAGACTAGTAATAAGGTGATATAAACATAACTGAACACATGCAGATGGAGAGAGACTAGTAATAATGTGTTATAAACATAACTGAACTGAACACTGGCAGATGGAGAGAGACTAGTAATAAGGGGTTATAAACATAACATAACTAAACACAGGCAGATGGAGAGAGACTAGTAATAAGGTGTTATAAACATAACTGAACACAGGCAGATGGAGAGAGACTAGTAATAAGGTGATATAAACATAACTGAACTGAACACAGGCAGATGGAGAGAGACCAGTAATAAGGGGTTATAAACATAACTGAACTAAACACAGGCAGATGGAGAGAGACCAGTAATAAGGTGTTATAAACATAACTGAACTAAACACAGGCAGATGGAGAGAGACTAGTAATAAGGGGTTATAAACATAACTGAACTAAACACAGGCAGATGGAGAGAGACTAGTAATAAGGTGTTATAAACATAACTGAACTAAACACAGGCAGATGGAGAGAGACTAGTAATAAGGGGTTATAAACATAACATAACTGAACACAGGCAGATGGAGAGAGACTAGTAATAAGGTGATATAAACATAACTGAACACAGGCAGATGGAGAGAGACTAGTAATAAGGTGTTATAAACATAACTGAACTAAACACAGGCAGATGGAGAGAGACCAGTAATAAGGTGTTATAAACATAACTGAACTAAACACAGGCAGATGGAGAGAGACTAGTAATAAGGGGTTATAAACATAACTGAACTAAACACAGGCAGATGGAGAGAGACTAGTAATAAGGTGTTATAAACATAACTGAACTAAACACAGGCAGATGGAGAGAGACTAGTAATAAGGGGTTATAAACATAACATAACTGAACACAGGCAGATGGAGAGAGACTAGTAATAAGGTGATATAAACATAACTGAACACAGGCAGATGGAGAGAGACTAGTAATAAGGTGTTATAAACATAACTGAACTGAACACAGGCAGATGGAGAGAGACTAGTAATAAGGTGTTATAAACATAACTGAACTGAACACAGGCAGATGGAGAGAGACTAGTAATAAGGTGATATAAACATAACTGAACTGAACACAGGCAGATGGAGAGAGACTAGTAATAAGGGGTTATAAACATAACTGAACTGAACACAGGCAGATGGAGAGAGACTAGTAATAAGGTGATATAAACATAACTGAACTGAACACAGGCAGATGGAGAGAGACTAGTAATAAGGTGATATAAACATAACTGAACTGAACACAGGCAGATGGAGAGAGACTAGTAATAAGGTGTTATAAACATAACTGAACTGAACACAGGCAGATGGAGAGAGACTAGTAATAAGGTGTTATAAACATAACTGAACTGAACACAGGCAGATGGAGAGAGACTAGTAATAAGGTGTTATAAACATAACTGAACTGAACACAGGCAGATGGAGAGAGACTAGTAATAAGGTGTTATAAACATAACTGAACTGAACACAGGCAGATGGAGAGAGACTAGTAATAAGGGGTTATAAACATAACATAACTGAACACAGGCAGATGGAGAGAGACTAGTAATAAGGTGTTATAAACATAACTGAACACAGGCAGATGGAGAGAGACTAGTAATAAGGGGTTATAAACATAACTGAACTGAACACAGGCAGATGGAGAGAGACTAGTAATAAGGGGTTATAAACATAACTGAACTAAACACAGGCAGATGGAGAGAGACCAGTAATAAGGTGATATAAACATAACTGAACTGAACACAGGCAGATGGAGAGAGACTAGTAATAAGGGGTTATAAACATAACTGAACTAAACACAGGCAGATGGAGAGAGACTAGTAATAAGGGGTTATAAACATAACTGAACTAAACACAGGCAGATGGAGAGAGACCAGTAATAAGGTGATATAAACATAACTGAACTGAACACATGCAGATGGAGAGAGACTAGTAATAAGGTGTTATAAACATAACTGAACTGAACACAGGCAGATGGAGAGAGACTAGTAATAAGGTGTTATAAACATAACTGAACTGAACACAGGCAGATGGAGAGAGACTAGTAATAAGGTGTTATAAACATAACTGAACTGAACACATGCAGATGGAGAGAGACTAGTAATAAGGTGTTATAAACATAACTGAACTGAACACAGGCAGATGGAGAGAGACTAGTAATAAGGTGTTATAAACATAACTGAACTGAACACAGGCAGATGGAGAGAGACTAGTAATAAGGTGTTATAAACATAACTGAACTGAACACAGGCAGATGGAGAGAGACTAGTAATAAGGTGTTATAAACATAACTGAACTGAACACAGGCAGATGGAGAGAGACTAGTAATAAGGTGTTATAAACATAACTGAACTGAACACAGGCAGATGGAGAGAGACTAGTAATAAGGTGTTATAAACATAACTGAACTGAACACATGCAGATGGAGAGAGACTAGTAATAAGGTGTTATAAACATAACTGAACTGAACACAGGCAGATGGAGAGAGACTAGTAATAAGGTGTTATAAACATAACTGAACTGAACACAGGCAGATGGAGAGAGACTAGTAATAAGGTGTTATAAACATAACTGAACTAAACACAGGCAGATGGAGAGAGACCAGTAATAAGGTGATATAAACATAACTGAACTGAACACAGGCAGATGGAGAGAGACTAGTAATAAGGGGTTATAAACATAACTGAACTAAACACAGGCAGATGGAGAGAGACCAGTAATAAGGTGATATAAACATAGCTGAACTGAACACAGGCAGATGGAGAGAGACTAGTAATAAGGTGTTATAAACATAACATAACTGAACACAGGCAGATGGAGAGAGACCAGTAATAAGGGGTTATAAACATAACTGAACTGAACACAGGCAGATGGAGAGAGACTAGTAATAAGGTGTTATAAACATAACTGAACTGAACACAGGCAGATGGAGAGAGACTAGTAATAAGGTGTTATAAACATAACATAACTGAACACAGGCAGATGGAGAGAGACCAGTAATAAGGGGTTATAAACATAACTGAACTGAACACAGGCAGATGGAGAGAGACTAGTAATAAGGTGTTATAAACATAACTGAACTGAACACAGGCAGATGGAGAGAGACTAGTAATAAGGTGATATAAACATAACTGAACACAGGCAGATGGAGAGAGACCAGTAATAAGGTGATATAAACATAACTGAACTGAACACAGGCAGATGGAGAGAGACTAGTAATAAGGTGTTATAAACATAACTGAACTGAACACAGGCAGATGGAGAGAGACTAGTAATAAGGGGTTATAAACATAACTGAACTGAACACAGGCAGATGGAGAGAGACTAGTAATAAGGGGTTATAAACATAACTGAACTGAACACAGGCAGATGGAGAGAGACTAGTAATAAGGTGATATAAACATAACTGAACTGAACACAGGCAGATGGAGAGAGACCAGTAATAAGGGGTTATAAACATAACTGAACTGAACACAGGCAGATGGAGAGAGACCAGTAATAAGGGGTTATAAACATAACTGAACTGAACACAGGCAGATGGAGAGAGACTAGTAATAAGGTGTTATAAACATAACATAACTGAACACAGGCAGATGGAGAGAGACTAGTAATAAGGTGATATAAACATAACTGAACTAAACACAGGCAGATGGAGAGAGACTAGTAATAAGGTGATATAAACATAACTGAACACAGGCAGATGGAGAGAGACTAGTAATAAGGTGATATAAACATAACTGAACTGAACACAGGCAGATGGAGAGAGACTAGTAATAAGGTGTTATAAACATAACTGAACTGAACACAGGCAGATGGAGAGAGACCAGTAATAAGGGGTTATAAACATAACATAACTGAACACAGGCAGATGGAGAGAGACCAGTAATAAGGTGTTATAAACATAACTGAACTGAACACAGGCAGATGGAGAGAGACCAGTAATAAGGGGTTATAAACATAACATAACTGAACACAGGCAGATGGAGAGAGACCAGTAATAAGGTGATATAAACATAACATAACTGAACACAGGCAGATGGAGAGAGACTAGTAATAAGGTGATATAAACATAACTGAACTGAACACAGGCAGATGGAGAGAGACCAGTAATAAGGTGTTATAAACATAACTGAACTGAACACAGGCAGATGGAGAGAGACTAGTAATAAGGGGTTATAAACATAACTGAACTGAACACAGGCAGATGGAGAGAGACTAGTAATAAGGTGTTATAAACATAACTGAACTGAACACAGGCAGATGGAGAGAGACCAGTAATAAGGTGTTATAAACATAACTGAACTGAACACAGGCAGATGGAGAGAGACTAGTAATAAGGTGATATAAACATAACTGAACTAAACACAGGCAGATGGAGAGAGACCAGTAATAAGGTGATATAAACATAACTGAACTGAACACAGGCAGATGGAGAGAGACTAGTAATAAGGTGATATAAACATAACTGAACACATGCAGATGGAGAGAGACTAGTAATAAGGTGTTATAAACATAACTGAACTAAACACATGCAGATGGAGAGAGACTAGTAATAAGGTGTTATAAACATAACTGAACTAAACACAGGCAGATGGAGAGAGACTAGTAATAAGGGGTTATAAACATAACATAACTAAACACAGGCAGATGGAGAGAGACTAGTAATAAGGGGCTATAAACATAGCTGAACTGAACACAGGCAGATGGAGAGAGACCAGTAATAAGGGGTTATAAACATAACTGAACTGAACACAGGCAGATGGAGAGAGACTAGTAATAAGGGGTTATAAACATAACTGAACTGAACACAGGCAGATGGAGAGAGACTAGTAATAAGGGGTTATAAACATAACTGAACTGAACACAGGCATATGGAGAGAGACTAGTAATAAGGGGTTATAAACATAACTGAACTGAACACAGGCAGATGGAGAGAGACTAGTAATAAGGGGTTATAAACATAACTGAAATGAACACAGGCAGATGGAGAGAGACTAGTAATAAGGGGTTATAAACATAACTGAACTGAACACAGGCAGATGGAGAGAGACTAGTAATAAGGGGTTATAAACATAACTGAACTGAACACAGGGAGATGGAGAGAGACCACTAATAAGGGGTTATAAACATAACTGAACTGAACACAGGCAGATGGAGAGAGACTAGTAATAAGGGGTTATAAACATAACTGAACTGAACACAGGCAGATGGAGAGAGACTAGTAATAAGGGTCTATAAACATAACTGAACTGAACACAGGCAGATGGAGAGAGACTAGTAATAAGGGGTTATAAACATAACTGAACTGAACACAGGCAGATGGAGAGAGACCAGTAATAAGGGGTTATAAACATAACTGAACTGAACACAGGCAGATGGAGAGAGACTAGTAATAAGGGGTTATAAACATAACTGAACTGAACACAGGCAGATGGAGAGAGACTAGTAATAAGGGGTTATAAACATAACTGAACTGAACACAGGCAGATGGAGAGAGACTAGTAATAAGGGGTTATAAACATAACTGAACTGAACACAGGGAGATGGAGAGAGACCAGTAATAAGGGGCTATAAACATAACTGAACTGAACACAGGCAGATGGAGAGAGACCAGTAATAAGGGGTTATAAACATAACTGAACTGAACACAGGCAGATGGAGAGAGACTAGTAATAAGGGGTTATAAACATAACTGAACTGAACACAGGCAGATGGAGAGAGACCAGTAATAAGGGGCTATAAACATAACTGAACTGAACACAGGCAGATGGAGAGAGACCAGTAATAAGGGTCTATAAACATAACTGAACTGAACACAGGCAGATGGAGAAAGACCAGTAATAAGGGGTTATAAACATACCTGAACTGAACACAGGCAGATGGAGAGAGACCAGTAATAAGGGGCTATAAACATAACTGAACTGAACACAGGCAGATGGAGAGAGACCAGTAATAAGGGGTTATAAACATACCTGAACTGAACACAGGCAGATGGAGAGAGACCAGTAATAAGGGGTTATAAACATACCTGAACTGAACACAGGCAGATGGAGAGAGACCAGTAATAAGGGGCTATAAACATAACTGAACTGAAGACAGGCAGATGGAGAGAGACTAGTAATAAGGGGCTATAAACATAACTGAACTGAACACAGGCAGATGGAGAGAGACCAGTAATAAGGGGTTATAAACATACCTGAACTGAACACAGGCAGATGGAGAGAGACCAGTAATAAGGGGTTATAAACATACCTGAACTGAACACAGGCAGATGGAGAGAGACCAGTAATAAGGGGCTATAAACATAACTGAACTGAAGACAGGCAGATGGAGAGAGACCAGTAATAAGGGGCTATAAACATAACTGAACTGAACACAGGCAGATGGAGAGAGACCAGTAATAAGGGGCTATAAACATAACTGAACTGAAGACAGGCAGATGGAGATAGACTAGTAATAAGGGGCTATAAACATAACTGAACTGAACACAGGCAGATGGAGAGAGACCAGTAATAAGGGGCTATAAACATAACTGAACTGAAGACAGGCAGATGGAGAGAGACCAGTAATAAGGGGTTATAAACATAACTGAACTGAACACAGGCAGATGGAGAGAGACCAGTAATAAGGGGTTATAAACATAACTGAACTGAACACAGGCAGATGGAGAGAGACTAGTAATAAGGGGTTATAAACATAACTGAACTGAAGACAGGGAGATGGAGAGAGACTAGTAATAAGGGTCTATAAACATAAGTGAACTGAACACAGGCAGATGGAGAGAGACTAGTAATAAGGGTCTATAAACATAAGTGAACTGAACACAGGCAGATGGAGAGAGACTAGTAATAAGGGGTTATAAACATAACTGAACTGAACACAGGCAGATGGAGAGAGACTACTAGGCAGAGAGCATGACACAAAAGCCATTTGAGGGTGCTGTAGTCATATTAATGCTAGCTGAAATCAAACACTTTAATGTTCTGCATTTATTATGATTGCTCAATAATAAGGCTACATTACATGATGTTGATATTTCAGACAACTTGCCAGCTCCATACTTCATATACTGTAAATTAGCTGATTAGATCTTCTGTTGGGCACACTGAATGTTTGTACAATAAAATGCTATATGAGTTCAACATTCAGTCTAATACCACAATGAGGAGTGTCACTGACAAATGATCAGTGTTGGGAGTAACTTTACTAATTACTGTGACACTGTAATTACTGTAACACTGTAATTACTGTGACACTGTAATTACTGTGACATTGTAATTACTGTGACACTGTAATTACTGTAACACTGTAATTACTGTAACACACGCCGCAACTACAGCCCATTGAGATATAATATGAATGGAGAACGCGTCCCTATCTCCTCCCTGTATGGTCTATTGAAGCAAAGATCTTCTCAGATCAGAGAACCAGAGTCTGCGCAGTAGGTCTTTTGGGTTGAAACCTCAGTTTGAGCACCCCCCCCCCCCCCCCCCCTTCCTCCCTCTATACTTTCTTATACAGTCCGCATGTCTGGGAACGCCCAGGCTCTAGGAACGCCCACAATAGATGCTGGGTTAGTCTGGGGGCGGGGTCAGGGTGGGGTAAACTCCCCCGTTCTATCCATTCAGCAAAGTTAGAATTTAGCTGATAGCCCAGCCCAGGCAGACACGATTGGGGATTTAACCACTGCAGTAAACGCACATCAGAGCAGACGTATTGTGTTCTGCTCTAGAACCCCCAAACATCTAGTTTAGAGCCGCAGCACCGCATCTTTTGGTGAGTCAGCCCATGAGATATATCGGCGGTTTTACCCCACTCACACGCCAGCCGTTTAACATTTTGTGGGCGTTCCCAGACATGCGGACTGTCTGTATGTAGAGCTGCTGTTTCTAGAATGTGCACAGTGCATTGTGTATTTACAGTCTAGCTCTGTAAATATAGCACTTTAAGTTGTAATATGTTTTGTCTCGTCAAAAGTAACCAGGAAGATTCCCACTATGAGATCAGTTTATCAAAATGCTCTGAGAGCAGCCCGGAAGAGGAGCCAGGGCTGCTCTCAGCCTCTCACTGGGGGAAATTATCGGATGAACTGATGTTTGCAGCTCTGTGTTGATTAGCCTAATGTTTCCGTGGCATTTTGATTAACTTTAGGATTTAATTCCTTTTGGAGCAAATGTTGGTTTAACAAATCTGACCGTGACGCTTTAGGTTACGTTGTTTACTGTAGTGCGCAGCCAAACCTAACGTTAGCCTAGTGCGTTAGCCAGGCTGCCTGTCTCTTCTCTGACTCTGTATATCCCACTGAGCTATATCTTATTTATGTCAATGGTATATCATTACAACAGCTGAGAGAGGAGCTTGTGAAGAATGAACATCCCCACAGTCAAAGCATTTCTCTGAGATATCCATATAAAAACGTTTGTTGCTTTAATACCAAAAATAACTACCCGTTAGCGATTAGCTAATGGCTGGTGGTTGCCACATCTTATACCCGGGACGGGAGTTAACGTTTTAAAACACATTTCCTGGCAGTTGGTCAACCTGGTAAGTTCTAAAAATATGTGTCTATTATTGTGTTATTCCAGCTATCGTTATCGGTTGTTAAGTTATAGTAATATTAAGCCGATAAATAATGAAAAACAGCCGACTAGCGCAAGCGGCTAATGCTATTGCTACCCTGCATGTTAAAAACCATTGTGTACCGATAACGTAGCTGGAGTAATTAATAAAACACATATTTTCTGAACTTACTTCAGTCCCCAACCAACCAACGTTACTTCCTCGCAGCCACGGCGGCAAGGGGGGACTAGTAGGGGCTAGAGCCCCCCCTGAAATTAGCCAAGCCCCACTGTTGTAGTAACTCCATTTTATTTTGAAATTCAGTTGACTTTGCATTTCCCACGGATATTGTCGCGTTTTTCTTTCATGGCTTGACAGAAAAGCCTGCCTGCACGCGCCTTGTCGGCTTCAAAATAGAACTCACGCCTATTCGATAAAATCGGCAAGGCACAGGCAAGGCGTGGGTACACGCAGGGTTCACGCTCAGGCGCACGGTGTACACAGCCTCGTTGACTAAAACGGACGCCTATTAAAAAGCGTGGGTAAAGGCAAGGCATAGGCAAGGCTTGGGTCGCCGGTGTGAACCCAGCCTTAGGCGTGAGTTCTATTTTCAAGCCGAAAGAAAAACGCGACAATATCCGTGGGAAATGGCAAAGTCAACTGAATTTCAAAATAAAATGGAGTTACAACAGTGTTGAGCAGAGAGAGAGAGAGAGAGAGAGAGAGAGAGAGAGAGAGAGATTGACGGGTGGCTATCACGTGGGGCTTTCTCCCTGTCGGCAAAAAAATCTTCATGAGAGAGAATAGCGACCGAAGAAGCAAGATGGACAATGTTGTTCTGCCAGCACATATTCTTGCAAGATCACCTCTCTAAAATGTCCGACTATAGTCAGACCTGGTTATACATATACAGCATCAATAGAACATTATATATCCGATTTATTTTACCTATGATAATTCGGGACCACACATGAAAAAATACAGTCGGGAGAGAGGAGAGGTGCTTGTGACTCGGCTCCAGGTTGAGCGTGCAATAGGCGTGCGGTGTGATCGCAAAAACGTGTAATAGGTTCACGCCCAGCTCAAGGTCTGCAGGCGTAGGCGTGGGTTGAGGCAAGGCAAGGCGTAGGTTCTCTGTGTGAACTAAGCAAGGGGTGTGAGAGAAGGACCTCCCCTCTGCTCTGCTCAAAGTGGCCTGCTCCATCTCAAAGCGTCTCAACCGCGGAAGTTCAATTTCCTTACATACATGTCAATATCTACAGCTAAAATGGACATAAAACAAGCGTCTAGCGTTAGTATCGCGCGCCTTCATATTGATCAAGCCTTTATGTTGATGGCCATCACAAAGGAGATACTTTATTTGTACACGGACTGGACAGCACAGGATCGAGCTATGGGCTGATATATGTGCCACCTCAAATTGAATTCGAATTGCTCAACTTGAATTCGAAATTTTTCATTTTGAATTTGAATTGCTCTTTTTGAATTCGAATTTTTTTATTTTGAAATTGAATTGCTCTATTTGAATTTGAATTGCTCTATTTGAATTCGAATTTTTTCATTTTGAAATTGAATTGCTTTTATATTTTGAAATTTTTATTTTTTAATGTGAGTTGAAAAACTGAATCTGAATAGCATAATTTTAAACTGAATTTATTTGCTTTGAAATTATTCAGTTTCCACATTCCTATTTCAAAATTCAATTCAAAATTTTCAGAATCTTGTGTTCAAAAATTTCAACATGTGTGTGCGCCATCCGGGTCCTCAAGGAGGAAGAGGAGGAAGGAGGAAGAGCAATCGAGCGCAGATTGACCGAACTCCTTTTTAGGTGAGGGGCCGAAGGCTGCTATCTGCTTTCGTTTTTGAGATGATCGATCCCCATTTTGAGGTTAGATGCTTTTTTCATATGAACTAAATAAAATTCTTCTGAACACGATTCCGTTTGTTGGCAGCCTCAAATCGAACGCAGTTTAATGAAAACGTAACTTATTAGATCAGGGAAACGTTATGGCAGTGCTATCGCAAAAACCAATCAAATGCTCGTTTATAGCGTCACATGACTTGAATCAGCCAATGATATTCCCGCAAACAGGACGTATAGGAAGTGTGAACAAACCATAACAAACGCATCACAGAACGAAGCCGCTGGTAAGTCTGTTGAGATAATGTTTAGCGAATATAATTCATAATCGTTTTAATAGTAATAGTAATACTACTTTGCTACATCTTTGATGCAGTCAATATTGGCAACCGGCTAGTGTTAAATGAATTGTCATCACACAAGTTGTCTCTTTGCTGGTGTTAGGCTACAGCTAACACCATGTTGGACGTTACCAGAGTGGGAAATTAATTATTTTGCGTCTTAAATCTACCAGCCACTTTAGTATTTCACCAGCATTTAGCTGCAGTGCTAGATTCTCACCCTGCACATAAGGCTGCTGTTGCAGTAGTGGCCTTGTGTCCATTCTAGACAAGGAAGACAAACCCCAAGACTGTGTTACAGTAGGCTAAGTGTATCTTGTCCTATAATTGACCAGACTAGACAGAGGTTGAAGTAGAAGAGATAACATTTATTACAAACGTTTACATCATCTGCAGCTCACCAGTTACTCGTGTCAATATTTTAACCTAAAATGTTTTAGCATTGATTTTTAAAAGAATTGCAAAGAATAACAGTTTTATGTTCTCCTGTAGGATGTGTTTTGGAGAGCATTGATAAAGGACTACCAGTACATCCCAGATCTCCAGAGCCTGAACAACGTTTTCTGTCAAGCTGCGAATGAGGGCTAGGTGTGACAGGAAACATGTCGTCACAGATTGTCTTTTGAAATGTAGCATATGAAATATAGCCCAATTAATTATAGTATATAGTAATCTTATTTTTTCCAACTAGAAAATGTTCAGTTTGTAGCAGCAAGGTGCATACCTCTGACACTAACACTGTGTTAAACTGTAAAGGTGGAGGTTACAGGTGTAGCCTCAGCAAGTGAGACATCCAGGTGGAATGAGGAGGATTCAGAGGAACTAATGCCAAGGGTTTTTATTTACAAACCAAATCCCTTGATTAATGATGGAAAATCATGTGGACAGATGATTTGGCCTAAAAGACAAACAAGGTATTAACAAAGGATTTGATCAAACAAGGGAAAACAAATTCAACTGTAAAGTAATATAATAAATCTAATTCAAATCAAATACTCAATCAATATTCAAAGGAACTAACTATAATAAACTAACACTTCAAACGATGCATCTGCACATGGACAATCAATTGGGAAGAACAGAGCAGCCTCCTCTCAACAGCATACATGGCCTACTGAGCTTCACCCAATCAACCACCCTTTATTGAGCCCATGTGCAGCTCAATCAGGGCCCCAGGTGTGGCTGGTTAGGTGGGGCTGAACTGGTGGGGGGATTTTGTACAACTAACATTTAAAAAAGTCTAACATTGAAGTATTTTTGACTCTGAAGAAGACTAGAAGAAGATTACCTGTCAAAATGTCACTCAGCCCCTATTAATAAACGTGCAGACAGAAAAGAGTGCTCCATATGTCTTTACTCCAGGCAGTCTGTGAAGTGCCCAGGTAAAACTTCTTTCTATGTAGGTTCCACTATAACATTTCTAAATTAAATGCTGCCGGTCACTAACACTAACCCATCTTTGCAGGCCACATCATCAGTGCACACTCATATTCATGCAACTCCATTATTCAGCACTGTAAATGTTACTGTTGCAAACAGTATGAATAGTTAATTGATTGTGTCCCACATCTGTTATTTTGGAATAAAAAAATATTCTATGCCCTGAAATGTAATATCATGCATAATTACTTAGATTTTCTGACATCACATTAGGAGGGGTTATGCATTGTCATTTATGCTGTGATGGTAAATAAAAGGCACATATATAAATGTCCTTATTTATTACAGGTAAAACCAAACATGAAACTACTAACAAGTACTGTACATGTTTTATAAAATTTAATGATAGCCTGCATATCACTGTATAGATTAAGACTGTTCTTCACAGCCACAAATATCAATATGCAAGATGATTGGCAGGGTTCCTACATGCTTTCCATTTTTAAATTACATATTTTCCCATGCAGACCCTATGTTCTTGACTGGATTTGATTTATGTAGGTATTTGATAATGCATAGTGACAGCAGCTAGATAGTAAATAGCATCCCTCTATCTGAACATTACTCACATCAACAAAAACTGGACTCAAAGTGGCTACAACATAAAAGCTGTCTTCCCCAACGTCAACGACGGGCCTTCATCCCATGGAGCAAAATGATGTGTAGTAGCATGGAGACACAAGAGTATGGTGGTTGCAGAACATCTCTCCAAATCTGCGGGTATCTGCTGCAGTCTGCAGGTTTGGGTCCGTGATAGACACAGCTAGCAGTTGTCCTGTTCCCCATCCCACCGTCACAGTCATCGCCAGAGGCAATGTTCTCTCTTCTTGGAATCTCTAATAATAGAAAACGTAGTAGTTACTGTATGTTACATGTGTGGCCAACGTTGCTAACCTAGCTTCTGAAATGTTTACGGCTAGAATTCATTAGATCAATAATGCTACCGTAGCGTAATCTAGTTAACGTTACCTCCACCTCGCTAGCTATAGCAACATACTGTTCTAGCTACAGCCTACAAGGAAAATTCATTCATTTATCAAATGTCTTTATCTTACCAAACACAATTACGCTAGTTTCTGAGATAATATATAGTGTGGCATATACCTGTGAATAACATGTAATGTAAATGCTCAACATTGTGCGTTTATTCTTACCTGGAAATCACACATCGATCCGTAGCTTGTTTCTGTGGCAGTTAGCCTAGTTGGCTAGCTAGCCAACTAGGCTAAGCGCCACAGAAACAAGCTCAGCTGGTGTAGCTACGTTACGTTATGCCGGTGAAAATACATGGTAACCAGTTGGTATTTACCGTGGTTGGTGTCCTCTCGTCCATGATGATGAGCAGACAATGGAAAGACTGGCGGGCGGCTAATTTAATACATCCGCGGGAGCAAAGACCTGTGGTGTAATCTCAGTACATGATGTTGACCTGTTGATGATGTCACGGGGTCAGGGGAGGATCAGTTCCGGGTTCACGAGATTCGCTGTCATGTACTGTTCAATGATATATACTGTATAAACATCCTTGTTCAACTCAAAGTGGTCTTCTATGATTGTAGCGAACCTGAATACAACAAGACCAAATAGTTCTAGCGGGAGTGGGTGTGTGGTGCCTCGGCCAAAAAGGAGTTAGGTCAATCAGCGCTCGATTGCTCTTCCTCCTTCCTCCTCTTCCTCCTTGAGGACCCGGATGGCGCACACACATGTTGAAATTTTTGAACACAAGATTCTGAAAATTTTGAATTGAATTTTGAAATAGGAATGTGGAAACTGAATAATTTCAAAGCAAATAAATTCAGTTTAAAATTATGCTATTCAGATTCAGTTTTTCAACTCACATTAAAAAATTAAAATTTCAAAATATAAAAGCAATTCAATTTCAAAATGAAAAAATTCTAATTCAAATAGAGCAATTCTAATTCAAATAGAGCAATTCAATTTCAAAATAAAAAAATTCGAATTCAAATAGAGCAATTCAATTTCAAAATGAAAAATTTCGAATTCAAAAAGAGCAATTCAAATTCAAAATGAAAAATTTCGAATTCAAGTTGAGCAATTCAAATTCAATTTGAGGTGGCACATATATCAGCCCATATCGAGCGCACTGATGTTAGGTAGGCATGCAGGGCATGGAATTTATATTTGATATACATAATGGCTTTGTTAAGATTGCGATGCCTACTGTGTTGTTGTGTTTTTTGGCCACCATGCCATGCTCATGCATGTGGTGTGAATGTGTTTCAGTGTTTGTATAGTAAAGGCCCAATTATACTCCATTTTCATCCGTAAATAAAGGCGTCTGTTTCAAACGGTGTAATCGTCACTGCCCACATACTTCCATGCGTCTTTCACGTTGGTATCATGTTAAGCAATACATCCACCAGTGGGCGGTAGAGAGTCAAATGCATGAGTGTGTGTGTGGTTTTCCTCCGTTGCATGCGTATCCGTAAGCTTTCAGATGACGGACAGAAAACGGACGAAATGAACGCAGAGTACGGACAGAAGGCTCTGTCCGTCTCCGTCTCCATCTTTAACGTTGAGTATAATTGGGCCTTTAGAGTCTTATTTCATGACGTGTGCGTCATGTAGCCTACAGTACAAAGACGATGTGCTGCCTTGTGGCGCCGGGCAGTTGTGTCGGGGATGGCGTTTCTCTGAGGCATGTGAAGCTGCTGTACGCATATCAAACCTATTGGACTGTTGCTGACTGTTACATAACTGTCGTTCTCCCATGAAAGTTTGTTGTTTTAGATCACAACTTCTGCGTGGGAAGTGGGCGCCTCTTTCAGGCCCCGTTTGTGTGCTCAGTCTCAGGGCGGACACTCAGACCACAAGGCCACTGAGCTGATTTTGATAAAAGTATCAAAATGCCTGTTGTCCAGCTCAGTCACTATACAGTCTTGTCACTGGTGTGATTGTTATATAATGCAGTCTATATGAATGGTTCTATTTCTTTTTACTCTGACACAGACTATTTATGAATGGATGTGCCTGTGTATGTGGCACTGTTTATTTACATATAGCCTATATGCAGTGATTAGCCTAATTTGTCTCTAAAATATAGCACATTTTAAATCTTTTGTGTAACTTGTGAATATAAACTCTTGATTTACCATCTAAATGTGTGTGCTGCATATAGCCTTGTGTAACTGGACTCATCAGTCTCAACATATACAGTGTGACAAAAGGCTAAATACACAGTCAGTCTTCAGCTCATTGAAGCACTTACATGCATAATGTTGGGTTGGGGATTTGGCTCTCAATGGAAAAGCAGTGGGCCCTCCTTGTCTAATAGTAGAGCCTAATTCACACCCTATCAATCATATTATTATTATTTCTTATATTAGTGGTTCTCAACCTTTTTACACAAGTACCTGAGAAATTACCACCATATGAATGTATGAGAGGGAGGGCCCCCCGCGTACCACCAGTGGTACCTGTACCACAGGTTGAGAAGACAACCACTGTCTATTTATGTAGAAAAAGTTAGCCTCCGCTGTAAATATTTAAGCCCCCCCTTAGCCCCCCCAGCCACAATTGGTTGGAGCCGCTACTGCTTCCTCGCACATCTTTCAGTGAGGATTACACCGGTGTAATTACACCGGTGTAATCCTGTGAATAGAAATATTATTTCACGTAAGGCATCATGCCAGCTAGAAAAAAGGTGGACTGTTAGCAAGCCACAGATGCTAATGGGCTTCAACACGTTCTCACTCCGACCACGTAGCATATTGACGCTTTGTCCCGTCCCTTATGCGCCACTTGTTACTAACATGGTACCCTTGAGCGACCCATGAAACGACTTGGGCTTTCCGACTAAACTCAATGCAAACCCATAGAAGTCAACTTTGACGCTTATGGCAACTGCGCCCCCATCATCCTAACTGCTCGCCCATTAGTCAACTGCTCGCCCATTAGCGTCTGGGGGGAGGTTAGGTTTAGGCGTGGGAGGTGGGAGAGGTTAGGTTTAGGGTCTGGGGGAGGTTAGGTTTAGGCATGGGGTGGGAGAGGTTAGGGTTAGGGTTAGGGTCTGGGAGAGCCGAGGTTAGGTTTAGGCATGGGGTGGGAGAGGTTAGGTTTAGGGTTAGGGTCTGGGAGAGGTTAGCTCCTCCAGACGTTAATGGGGGAGCAGTTGGGCTAACGGGGGAGCAGTTACGCTAATGGGGGAGCAGTTGCCATAAGCGTCAAAGATTACTTCCATGGGTTTGCATTGAGTTTAGTCGGAAAGCCCAAGTCGTTTCACGTGTTGCTCAAGGGTACCATGTTAGTAACAAGCGACGCACAAGGGACGGGACAAAGCGTCAATATGCTACGCGCTCGGAGTGAGAACGGGTTGCCCATGCAGGTACAATGATTTGTAAAAAAAAAAAAAAAAAAAAAATCATTGTAGCCTACCTGAAAATTTGACAGTATGTCTTGTTCCACACTGTGCCACAGCAACAAAATAAAATGTGAATTAATAAGAGAATCAAAGCTGACTTTTCTAAGTAACGCAAAAGTTACTTTCCTAATAATAAGTTTGAAGTAAATACAGTAACTTAAGTAATTAAATAACTTACTCAGAGAATTAACAAGTAACTGTAACTAATTACTACTTTTCAGTAACTTGCCCAACACTGCTAATGATCCAGGTATTTGTGCTTTTTGAACATGGAGTCTTGTGATGTATTCAAGAAGGATTTAGATTTATGTTTCTAGTAATTTACAGCAAACTGGATCTGAACAGTTTCATAATGAGATGTCCACAAATGGTTTCTGGCATGGCATTACAACAAATTATGGGTCACTTTTAAAATGATTTGTGATGTTAAGAAAATAACAGTTTCAACTAATGATTCAAGTTGGTAGTAAAACTGTCTGACAATAGATATATTTTACTGTTTTGGAGTGACATAACTTTACCTTTCTGGTCCCTTATTAGCCCTGTGTTAATACCAACCCTTTACACAATTAATGAAAACTATTCATTAGGCTACTTTTTGACACCGTTTTTATTTATGTATTTATTTCTGTATTTATTTGTATTTATGTATTTATGTATTTGTTTATTGATTGATTTATTCATTTATTTATTTAATGAATGAATGAAACCTTTATTGCCCCTCAGGGAATTTGCTCTGCACAGAGAGAGCCCAAAAAACATGAACATGACAGACAGGCAGGCAGGCAGGCACACACACATATAATACAAAAAACAAGAGCATAATATACACATACATCATAAAAAAGCATCACACTTCATGACCAATCAAAAGGCACTAGGTGCATGATCAATAAGGGCTAAAAGATCAAACCAAAAAAAAAAATTAAAACTTGTTAAGCAGCTGAATGCTGCGTGGAACGAAGGACGTAATGCCTCGTTTCGTTCTCATCTTAGGCATACAGTACCTTCTCCCTGAAGGTAAGAGTGCATACTCAGACCATAGAGGGTGCTGTGAATCAGCTAGGATCTTTTGTGTCAATCTCCTGGTGTACTGGTCTGACATGTTGGTAATATTGCACATTGATACCCCGGTTATCTTGCCTCCCAATTTGGCAACCCTGTCTAATTTATTCTTGTTCTGTACACTATTTACTTAGTCTCATTTCACTGAGATTGAAATTCTTTGTTGTGTTGTAGTGCAGGCCTATTCAACTGGCGGCCCGCGGGCCGGATACGGCCCGTTTGAATTTTGAATTTTGATCCGGCCCGCCAGAGTTTGATATTTAATTTTTTTTTTTTTTTTTTGGTTTGGGGACAAAGATCTATGACTGGCCCGGGAGAAGCTTTTTTATTTCATTTGTCTTTGTTTGTTACATTACAGTGTTTGATTTTCATCATAATCTGGTTTTCCATAATAATAAGTTCAGTGTTTATGCCTGTGTTGCTGTCTGTTGTAGTGTAAAACGACTAAAGGGAGTGGTGGTTACATGAAAGTGAGTGAGAAAAGGAGAAGATACTGAATAATGACATCACAACAGTATAGGTTCAGAATACATGCTACAGCATGCGCTGGGACGTGTCATCAGTGATGTTGACTGGGGTCGTGGGGTGTTTCGGGTCTGCATCATACACCCTCGCCCAGTAGACCCAGCCGAGGCCGATTACGACCCCGACCCGCGTCCCAGAAGCAGCCGCTCACGGATCAGCCTTCCTACTCTGTCTGCAACGTTGCCCGCGGAATCGCTGCAATAGAGTTAGTGCTACACCACAGTATTGAGAGACCTTCTGTGCATGGAGGTCTAAGGCCCTGTGGGGTGATTCCAGGCCGGGCACCTCCTTCGTCTCACCAGAACCTCCCATGGAAAAAGGCAATCCTACCATGCCGTACCATGGGCAGGGAGGATGCCTCAAGGAGGCCTGTGCGCTGCATGTCATTCACCTGCGCCGAGCACCTCACTCTAGCCTGAAGGACCCCAGGCCGCGCCGATGTTTACGCAGATTTTCAGGAGGCTGATCCGTAGCGTTTGTGGATTTCTCCCTCACGAGAGAGCCAGGCTGGGGTGCTAAAACCCATCCCGTACCAGATGCCGTCTCTCCGACCGTCAACTGTCTCTCCAGCTTGTCACCAAACTATACTTGGTTGTCACCTAGTCCTAGTCTATTCCTAAGTGTCACTGGCCAGGGGGAGCCAGGATTGTAGGTTCAGAATACATGCTACAGCATGCGCTGGGACAGTAAAATCCTAATGTTAATTTAAAATTAAATATTCTTCTAAATATGGATAAAAGTCCAAAAAACATAACATTTTCTTCGACGCTGAGATTCCATTCCTTACAGCACCCTCTAATTAATAATAGTTCCAGCACGGCTGCGAAAATGTGGTGGCGGGTTGTGTCAAGTGTACATATAATGGCTCGGGGCCCCCGGCCCCTTAGGTTTCTGACAATGTGGCCCCCTGAACAATTTAGTTGAATAGCCCTGGTGTAGTGTGTATGTTAGCGGACGTGTTAAAAATGTAAAACAAAAGCTGAATTCCTTCCCTGTTTGTCCCACAGTGACTCACTCCCTGAAGTTTCTCCAGACTGGATCCTCTGGAGTCACAAACAGCACAGAGTTTGTGGAGGGTTGGTTTGTTGATGGAGTTCAGGTGTTTCACTGCAGCAACACCAAGAGAGCAGAACCCAAACAGGACTGGATGTGTCTGAGAGCCCAGCAGAACAACAAAAACAACATTGAGATCATAAAGCGGCTCTTTAACCAAACTGGAGGTTTGTTTATGTTTCACTTTTCACTCCTGGATTGTTCTGAAGTAGCAGTGTGATGTAGCATGCGTGCACGTGCGGCGCGCACATGCACACAAACAAACCCTCTGTCTCGCTCTCCCACACGCTGACAAACACACACAGATCTCTCTCTCTCTGTCTTTCATAGACGCATTCTCTCTCGCAGGGGCGGACTGCGATCATAATTCAGGCCGGTTATTAGATACCAAGCAGGCCAGGCCGATACGTGCCTTTGGGCCGTTTGAAGCCCAATTTGGGCCGTTTGAAGCCCAATTTGGGTCGTTTGAAGCCAGATTTGGGCCGTTTGAAGCCCAATTTGGGCCGTTTGAAGCCAGATTTGGGCCGTTTGAAGCCCAAATTGGGCCGTTTGAAGCCCAATTTGGGCCGAGTCCAATTTTACAATGAGATGCACCCACTTTAACCCTGAAGTGTAATTATTACTTCAGACTAACTAATAAAGTAATAAGATCCACTAGTGCGCCTGGCATTAGGCGGCGCCTGGCCTGCTGTTCAGTGAGTGGCCTGACTGCGGGCACCAACAAAAAAGAAAAAAAAATCGCAGGCCAGGCCAGGCCAGGCCACCGGGCATTTGCCCGACGTGCCCGATTATGCAGTCCGCGCCTGCTCTCTCTCTCTCTCACCCACACACACACACGCACGCATGCACGGGCGCGCGCACACACACACACACACACACACACACACGCACGCACACACACACACACACACACACACACACACACACACACACACACACACACACAGGGCTGGGCAATACATTTATATTATATCAATATTGTGATATGAGTCTAGATATATCTTAGTTTGATAGCGTAATATGGCGATACTGCATAAGTGTTGTCTTTTCCTGCTTTAAAGTAAAGTGATGTCATTTTATGAATTTACCAGACTCTTCCAGCTGTTATATTGTAGCATAGTCATAAACCAGGCGGAGTCCGGATATAGTTACCGCACTTTATTCCGTTAAACACAGACAGGAACTACTGTTGGCCGTAGCCCACGCCAAACCAAACCCGAGCAATAATCAGTCCCTCTCCAAGAACACACAGCCGTCTCCTTCAACTCTCTCTAGCACTCTCCCGCTTCCTCATTCAGCACCCTCAAACAATCCCTCCCTCTATCTCTTAGCCAATCCCCGGCGGGCTTCTTCCCGCGACTCGCTCTCATAGGTGCTAACATGACTGACAGGCCTCTCAGCCTCTAGTTTACCGTTAATCCCCGTAACGTTCAAGTCCCTCCAAAACTCGTACAGAACATTGCATTAACAGTGTCAGACTTAACCATAGCAGTTATCCCATAACTCAGTCCGTTACACTACCTCCCGCCATCAAAGTCACTCGCCCCGAGTTAACACTCAAAGTCTCTCAGGTATCTTGGGGGTCTTACTCTTCTCCGGGTCCGCCCCCGACCCCGCCTGGGCGACAGTCCATCAGGGGGGGAATCGGGCGGGGAGGGGTGGGGGGGTGACAGTCCATCAGGGGGGGAATTGGGCGGGGAGGGGTGGGGGGGCGACAGTCCATCAGGGGGGGTGGGATTGGGCGGGGAGGGGTGGGGGGGCGAAAGGCCATCAGGAGGGGGGGAATTGGGCGGGGCGGGGCGAGGGGAAGTCGGGTTGTCAACCCGGTTACCGCGCCGTTCACCCCCTTCTCCTGGGGGGGTGCCCGTGCCACGGTAGGGGGCCAGTCTATCCCGATGTAGGGCGACTCTCCTACCTCTTGGCGGTAGCTGGACCCTATACACGACTTCGCCCAGTCTCTCGAGGACCCTGCAGGGCCCCATCCACTTGTTGTCCAGTTTGGGGCACCTGCCTTTCTGTCTCTGGGGGTTGTACACCCACACCAGGTCCCCAGCAGTGAAATGCTGACCTTTGGTGTGCACGTCGTAATTCCTTTTCTGTCTCGCCCCTGCCCTCCGTAGCTGGTTTCTGGCGAACTCGTGGGCGCACTCCAATCGATCCTGCAGCTTCCGGGCATATTCAAGCCCCGGGGGGTCCGCCGGGAGGTCGGGCGGTCTGCCCACCATCATCTCAGCCGGGGTCCTAATCTCCCTGCCAAGCATGAGAAGGGCGGGGGAGCAGGAGGTGGAGTCTTGCGTAGCAGACCGGTACGCCATCAACACCAGGGGGACATGCGTGTCCCAGTCTCCTTGATGTTTAGCCGTCACTATGGCCAGTTGCTGTCCCAGC
>NC_139643.1:19753269-19773269 GCF_964638095.1 Poromitra crassiceps | reverse complement strand
CAAGAAGTATTTTGCACAGTACTGCATTAATCAGCTGAAGTGGTTTGTGTCCTGGAGGAGCTCTCTGCAGAGAACAGGTAGAGTCACATGACCTGATGTAGTTTCATCAACACAACAATGTTCATCTGTCTCTTCTGTTTCTAATGTACAGAAACATGACAGTGAATATGAACCAGCACACACACACACACACACACACACACACACACACACACACACACACACACACACACACACACACACACACACACACACATACACATACACTGTACATGCAACTGACATGTTTTTGTTAACTTTACCCACATCTTTGTCTTTCTATCTCTCTTCCTCTCTTTTCTCTCTCTCTCCCTCTTCCTCGTTTGCACCTGTATCTGTATCTCTCTCTCTCTCTCTCTTTCTCTATGAATTTTTTGGAGCAAAGTAACTGCACACCTGTGACAGTGACTTTGTATTTGTAGAATGTAGTCACACATCTGTATCAGTGGATCTGAAGTCACAGAGAAATATGCTACAAATGTACTGATACAGATGTGTGACTATGTTCTACAACTATAAAGTCACTTTCACATGTGTGCAGTTACTTTGCTCTAATAATACCTTCATATTTCTCATACCTGTCACCCTCTCTCTCTCTCTCTCTCTCTCTCTCCCTCTCTCTCTCCAGTTCTTCCCTCAGTGTCTCTCCTCCAGAAGTCTCCCTCCTCTCCAGTCAGCTGCCACGCTACAGGCTTCTACCCTGACAGAGGCATGTTGTTCTGGAGGAGAGATGGGGAGAAGCTTCAGGACCTCATGGACCAGGGAGAGATCCTCCCCAACCACGATGGAACCTTCCAGACGAGCGTTCAGCTGAATGTTTCATCAGTCAAACCTGAAGACTGGGGGAAGTACGAGTGTGTGTTTCAGCTCTCTGGTGTCAAGGAGGACATCATCACCAAACTGGACCCAGCAGTGATCAAGACCAACAACCCAGGTAAGACTGGCATTAGAGCTGATGGAGATTTGGTGATTCTTTGTTGTGTTTATGACCAGTTGGGTACTCTCAACAATACAATTGCATAGTAATATACAATCAACTAATGAGACCCATGCAGGTTGTTCAAGTTAAATGACGTGTGTTTCAGTATAAAATATATAAGTTGTTTTATTTTCATTAAGATAAGTCCTATGAGACCCATGCAGGTTCTTGATGATGATGTTGACAACGACGAAGATGATTTATTTTTATTTTATTTTATTACCGTAATTCTGCCAATAAGAGCCCGGGCGCTTATTATGCTAAATCAACTTGGACCCCGGGCGGTTAAAGGAAGACAGGCGGCAATTAGAGTCAGGCGGTTATTTTCATTTTGACATAATTGAGCCAGGCGATTATTATTTCTTGAACAGAAATGCCTGCTCAGCAAAAACGGAAAGTATCAAATTGCTTATTTAAACCAGTGAGATAGTACTTAGTACACACAAGAGGGTAGGTACAGGCAGTTTTGAACATGCCTAGTATTGTACAACGGACTGGAATGAACGAAAACAACTGAATGAACAATTAACTCTCCCATCAAAGCAATGTAGAAGGCACGCTAACGTAGCTACCAAGCTAACCAAACAACTAATCAGCACTAGACAAAACAAGCAGACTTACCAAATACCGGTATAGTAGACGCCAAGTTTCCATTACATGTCCAGTATAATGGGTATAATCCATATACTGCATTTATGATCGCTGTTCCGCTGAGAGAAATTCACTTTTTCAAGGCACAAGTGTAACATTACGCTACGTTAGCGTAAGTTGCCCACCGCTCCCGACAGCGTCTCCAGCACGTTGCGTACAGGAATTTGTAGCATTAAACAATGTGGTATGCATACTTGAAACATGTCGGTTACAGCATGTATAAATAAAATATGAAACTGTCTGACAGGAGGAGAAACTTCTGCCTGACTTCCTCCAAAACAACGTCATTACCGTAAGTGACTGAATTTAGTCAACACAAAAACATACAGTACAAACAAACCGTATTTATTCTAATAAACGCCCCGGCGGCAAAATGAGTCAGGCGCTTATTATGCTAAATCAATTTGGACCCGGCGGGAAATGGAAGACCGGCGGCAATTAGAGTACAGGCGCTTATTGGAAGAATTACGGTATTTATTTAACCTTTATTCATGCAGGGAGGCCCATTGAGAGCAAACTTTGTTTTTCAAGGACGCCCTGATTACAACATACAATAATACAAATACAATTACAAAAAAACCTACAGTAACCAGTATTTGTATATGTGGCTACATCTAGTTTTACATGGTATCTATTTAGTTCCAGCCTGTGTTTTCTCATGCAGTGTCGTTTCTATACTGTATGGTGTTCTCTGATAGCTCCATAGTTTGTTCCTCCTTGGAGGTAAATCTGACCTCAGTCTTGTTTACCATACCAACATTTGGACAACCAGACAGTTTTGAACTCCATGAGAATATTGAAGGCAACCAAACATGCTGGTCGGTTCACTAATACTGCCTTCAAGTGGGCTAGTGTTTACCATGAATACGAGACCGAAAGCCGTGTACACAACATGCTTGGCATTGAAGTGGTTACGTTCTCAAGATGTGCAGTTGACTAGAAGCCACTGAGGCGAACAATTTATCTAAAACTAGCTAGTGACCGGCTAACTAATATAATCCATAATGACGGAAAGAAAAAGATGAGACTGTTGAGAATATCAACATGTTCCTCAGAAATAATATGAAATTACTATGAAAAGCTCTATACAGCTAAAATGTCAATATATTTACTTTCCATCCACCTCCATGGTGTCCGCCATTTTGTGAAAATGTCACAAGTCGTGAGCTTCAAAGCTTTCAGAAAAATTCCACATACCAAGTTGTGAATACCACATGAGGGGGCTGGTCAAGTGGATTTATGACGTATTCACGGTGAATACGAGCCCACTTGAAGGCAGCAAGAAACACATTAGCTGTCACTGTTTGTCTGAGTCACATGACCTCCTGTCCATCCTCCATCTTTCTATCACTCTCTCCCTTCTCTGTTTTCTCTCTCTCCCTCTACCCCTTTTCCTCTCACTCGCTCTCACCCCCTGCCCCCTCCCCTCTCTTCCTCTTTCTCATACCCCATCCCCCCTCTCTCTCTCCAGAGCTTCCCTCAGTGTCTCTCCTCCAGAAGTCTCCCTCCTCTCCAGTCAGCTGCCACGCTACAGGTTTTTACCCTGACAGAGGCATGTTGTTCTGGAGGAGAGATGGAGAGAAGCTTCAGGACCTCATGGACCAGGGAGAGATCCTCCCCAACCACGATGGAACCTTCCAGACGAGCATTCAGCTGAACATTTCATCAGTCAAAGCTGAAGACTGGGGGAAGTACGAGTGTGTGTTTCAGCTCTCTGGTATCAAGGAGGACATCATCACCAAACTGGACCCAGCAGTGATCAAGACCAACAGTAAGACTGGGATAAGAGCTGATGGAGGAGGATAGACACATTTAGTTTACTTCTTCACCTGACTTGTAGGGATGGGTATTGAAGCTTTAACGTTAACGGTTCCCTTATTGGTACTGGAGAAATTAAGAAAATAGATTTCCTATTTATAATTGCTTCATAAATGTTATCTTGCACATTTTATCTCACCAACTCCATAAGAGATGCCCATGATGTGTGTTTTGCTATTTCTGAACCAGAAAAGAGATCCTCTTTTCCAGGTTGCTTTCTCTCTCCGTCAGCTGCTTCCAGTCAGCAGCCTGGCTGGAGAGGAGAGGAGAGGAGAGGAGAGGAGAGGAGAGGAGAGGAGAGGAGAGGAGAGGAGAGGAGAGGAGAGGAGAGGAGAGGAGAGGAGAGGAGAGGAGAGGAGAGGAGAGGAGAGGAGACACACCAGGGCCGGCCCATCTCTGTCTCTGATTGGCGCAGGAGACGAGGAGAGACGCAGAATAGGATAGCCAAGCAAATGTGATTGGATCAACAAAGTTTGATGCTAGGCCAATCAGAGGCTGAGAAGGGCGGGTCATGCCTTCGCTATTCTGGGGAAAAAATATTGCGCACGTCACAGAGACGCAGATGATTACTTAACTTCTGGTTGAAAGGTCAACATGTGTAAACTGTCCAGACATTTTATTTGATAAATTGTTATATATTGTTCTTGAAGGGTGCTGGACATGCCTTCACTGTAAAAAAATAATAATCAAAACGGGTGCTTTGGGCATCAGGGGGAAACGGGCAGGTACTCCTCCTAGCGCACCCCTCTGCACGTGCCTGACACATACATACACACATGCTGAAGGCAAAGCAGGCAGGAGACCGCAGCTCACAAGTGAAAGGGAAATGGCAGAGAGGCAACGAAGCGTTCAAAAGTGTTTGTACTTCACTCGAGTCATGGTGACAAATCACGTTGTCACAAGTGCAATGAACAATTTGTCTAAACACAAGTGCATCAAGTACAAACAGAGAAATGCAGTGTTCGACAAGCTAGCTCACACAACTTCATCATCAGTCAATAAAACCCCGGTCACGTTACCCCGTCCACCTTATCAGTTAACTATGTGAACATGTTGATTAAGACAAGACTAGTAAACCTTATCAGTTAACTATGTGAACATGGTGATTAAGACAAGACTAGTACACCTTATCAGATAACTATGTGAACATGGTGATTAAGACAAGACTAGTAAACCTTATCAGATAACTATGTGAACATGGTGATTAAGACAAGACTAGTACACCTTATCAGTTAACTATGTGAACATGGTGATTAAGACAAGACTAGTAAACCTTATCAGTTAACTATGTGAACATGGTCATGATTAAGACAAGACTAGTACACCTTATCAGTTAACTATGTGAACATGGTCATGATTAAGACAAGACTAGTAGCCTAAACCTTATCAGTTAACTATGTGAATATGGTGATTAAGACAAGACTAGTAAACCTTATCAGTTAACTATGTGAACATGGTGATTAAGACAAGACTAGTACACCTTATCAGTTAACTATGTGAACATGGTGATTAAGACAAGACTAGTACACCTTATCATTTAACTATGTGAACATGGTGATTAAGACAAGACTAGTAAACCTTATCAGTTACCTATGTGAATATGGTGATTAAGACAAGACTAGTAAACCTTATCAGTTAACTATGTGAACATGGTGATTAAGACAAGACTAGTAAACCTTATCAGTTAACTACGTGAACATGGTGATTAAGACAAGACTAGTAAACCTTATCAGTTAACTACGTGAACATGGTCATGATTAAGACAAGACTAGTAAACCTTATCAGTTAACTACGTGAACATGGTGATTAAGACAAGACTAGTAAACCTTATCAGTTAACTATGTGAACATGGTGATTAAGACAAGACTAGTAAACCTTATCAGTTAACTATGTGAACATGGTGATTTAAGACAAGACTAGTAAACCTTAAAAAATAATGCATTTGACCATCATTTCAAGTAGAATGATACCACCCAAGCAAGAATATTTCAAGTGTTTCAAGTGCTTTACTGAAATATTTGGACCATATAATGATAATACAATTATCTCAACCTTAAAAGGTTACATATAGGTGCCAAAAAGCCATAAAATCACATCAAAGAACAAAGAAAAACAACAACTATAATTCAAGTTTAAACAGTAAGTGTGCAGCTGTAGCATTTATAAAAAAGTTTTTTTTTTTTTTTTTAACTTTTCAACTGAGCATGCAGACAATTAAAATAAGGGTGCAATGCATGCTTTTGCACCCCCGTAGAACCGGGCCTGCCAGGCCGCGAAGAAAAATTTGCCTTTTTTGCATGTTTGAATCTGTTTTAGCCATATTTAGTGGAATATCTCATTTTAAACACACCAATGTTATTGTCTATTCATTGAATTCCTCTCAGACTCACACCACTGACTTTATTAACACGTTCACTGCCAACGACGTGTTGATATGTCAAAAAAAATCCAACGGTTGACTGCCAACGACGTGTTGATACGTCAAAAAAAAAAAAAAAAAAATTGACGGTGGGACGTTGATCTAACCCTTTTACATCTCTTATATAAATATTGAAGCCACCGAACGTGTACAACCCATTCCACGGACCCACTAAGTGGCGACAGTGCTCTCCACACTAGAAAAAGCCGAGCCAAAACTGCAGGGGAACGCGCGAGGAAACCATTCTCTCATACTGTAAAATGGATTGGCGAAAACGCTTTCGCTTTCGCGCATTATCGCGCTGGGAGCTGGTGGTGGGGGATTGCAAATTCGCATAATAGATTATGCGTGCAACACACTTTGAAACACCCGCAGAAAGCCCACAATCGCACGCAGCTTCATTGCAGCTGAGCTCACAACCTAAACGACTCATGCAGACTCGCCCAAAGAGCAGCCGCCAGCAGCCAGGCAGCACAGACAGGCAGAGCCTCGCTTGTGACAAACGCTGCAAAGCCACTAGAGACACACCCACGGCGGGAGGAGTTTGAAGGAGAGGGGGGTTTCCTGCTGCTATGGAGGAAATTACTGTTCAAAACTATTGTTTAGATGTCTGACGTCTTACGCCAAAAATAAATGGTTAAAGTGACTGTTCTATCGAATTTCACAAAAAGCCATTTATCTCAGAATAAATTTTCAGACGCTGAAACCATGCTGTATTCAACTGCTAATGCTTACATAACTACTAACTCTACAAACTAACTCTTTTAGACAGAGAAAGCACACATTCTATTAGTTCTTTTGAGATATTGTGTGTTCACAAAATCCTAACAGAAAAGAATCCTCGGCTCTTGAAAGATGAGCCAGAATCCTCAAAAAAAAACTTGGCAGAAGCTAACTACAGTATTGAAAAACGGCTGGCAGTGAATGTGTTAAATAAAGTCATTTTAAGTCACAACTGTAAAATAGCTGATAGCCCCTATATCCGAAAACACAATTTGTCACTCATTGAGCCAAGTAATATTATGTCCAAGAAAGACTACAGTGAAGCCACTTTACAGACAAGCTTGTTCTGAAGAAGAAAAATAAAAACACAGGTTGCCAGCCGGGCCCGGTGGCCTGGCCTGCAAAAAAAAACAATTTTTTTTTTTTTTTTTTTTTTTTTGATGGGCCCCCCTGACGAGTGGGCCCGTGGCGGCCGCACCCTCTGCCCCGGCATACGCTCCGCTACTGCCGTTTCCGTTTCCATAACGACTTCTTCTCTGTTTTTTACTCAACTTTCTCTAATCTGGAGAGCACTGTCGCCACCTAATGGGTCGGTAAAATAGGTTATACACATTCAACATGCCCCAAAATTTTACAGGAGATGTTATAGGCTTTGATCCACGTCCCACCGTCAAAAAACGCAATTGACGACGATCGTCGTCATTGGCACTCTACGTTAGTATTCGAATTGACGACGATTGTCGTCATTGGCACTCAATGAGTTAAGACAAGCCTAGTAAACCTTATCAGTTAACTATGTGAATATGGTGATTAAGACAAGACTAGTAAACCTTATCAGTTAACTATGTGAACATGATTAAGACAAGACTAGTACACCTTATCAGTTAACTATGTGAACATGGTGATATAAGACAAGACTAGTAAACAGTTAACTACGTGAACATGGTGATTAAGACAAGACTAGTACACCTTATCAGTTAACTATGTGAACATGGTGATTAAGACAAGACTAGTAAACCTTATCAGTTAACTACGTGAACATGGTGATTAAGACAAGACTAGTAAACCTTATCAGTTAACTATGTGAACATGGTCATGATTAAGACAAGACTAGTAAACCTTATCAGTTAACTATGTGAATATGGTGATTAAGACAAGACTAGTAAACCTTATCAGTTAACTATGTGAACATGGTGATTAAGACAAGACTAGTAAACCTTATCAGTTAACTATGTGAACATGGTGATTAAGACAAGACTAGTAAACCTTATCAGTTAACTATGTGAACATGGTGATTAAGACAAGACTAGTAAACCTTATCAGTTAACTATGTGAACATGGTGATTAAGACAAGACTAGTAAACCTTATCAGTTAACTATGTGAACATGGTGATTAAGACAAGACTAGTAAACCTTATCAGTTAACTATGTGAACATGGTGATTAAGACAAGACTAGTAAACCTTATCAGTTAACTATGTGAACATGGTGATTAAGACAAGACTAGTAAACCTTATCAGTTAACTATGTGAACATGGTCATGATTAAGACAAGACTAGTAAACCTTATCAGTTAACTATGTGAACATGGTCATGATTAAGACAAGACTAGTAAACCTTATCAGTTAACTATGTGAATATGGTGATTAAGACAAGACTAGTAAACCTTATCAGTTAATTATGTGAACATGGTGATTAAGACAAGACTAGTAAACCTTATCAGTTAACTATGTGAACATGGTCATGATTAAGACAAGACTAGTAAACCTTATCAGTTAACTATGTGAACATGGTCATGATTAAGACAAGACTAGTAAACCTTATCAGTTAACTATGTGAATATGGTGATTAAGACAAGACTAGTAAACCTTATCAGTTAACTATGTGAACATGGTGATTAAGACAAGACTAGTAAACCTTATCAGTTAACTATGTGAACATGGTGATTAAGACAAGACTAGTCAACCTTATCAGTTAACTATGTGAACATGGTCATGATTAAGACAAGACTAGTAAACCTTATCAGTTAACTATGTGAATATGGTCATGATTAAGACAAGACTAGTAAACCTTATCAGTTAACTATGTGAACATGGTGATTAAGACAAGACTAGTAAACCTTATCAGTTAACTATGTGAACATGGTGATTAAGACAAGACTAGTAAACCTTATCAGTTAACTATGTGAACATGGTGATTAAGACAAGACTAGTAAACCTTATCAGTTAACTATGTGAACATGGTCATGATTAAGACAAGACTAGTAAACCTTATCAGTTAACTATGTGAACATGGTCATGATTAAGACAAGACAAGTAAACCTTATCAGTTAACTATGTGAATATGGTGATTAAGACAAGACTAGTAAACCTTATCAGTTAACTATGTGAACATGGTGATTAAGACAAGACTAGTAAACCTTATCAGTTAACTATGTGAACATGGTGATTAAGACAAGACTAGTCAACCTTATCAGTTAACTATGTGAACATGGTCATGATTAAGACAAGACTAGTAAACCTTATCAGTTAACTATGTGAATATGGTGATTAAGACAAGACTAGTAAACCTTATCAGTTAACTATGTGAACATGGTGATTAAGACAAGACAGTAAACCTTATCAGTTAACTATGTGAACATGTTCATGATTAAGACAAGACTAGTAAACCTTAGCAGTTAACTATGTGAATATGGTGATTAAGACAAGACTAGTAAACCTTATCAGTTAACTATGTGAATATGGTGATTAAGACAAGACTAGTAAACCTTATCAGTTAACTATGTGAACATGGTCATGATTGAGACAAGACCAGTAAACCTTATCAGTTAACTATGTGAATATGATGATTAAGACAAGACCAGTAAACCTTATCAGTTAACTATGTGAACATGGTGATTAAGACAAGACTAGTAAACCTTATCAGTTAACTATGTGAACATGGTGATTAAGACAAGACTAGTAAACCTTATCAGTTAACTATGTGAACATGGTCATGATTGAGACAAGACCAGTAAACCTTATCAGTTAACTATGTGAATATGATGATTAAGACAAGACCAGTAAACCTTATCAGTTAACTATGTGAACATGGTGATTAAGACAAGACTAGTAAACCTTATCAGTTAACTATGTGAACATGGTGATTAAGACAAGACTAGTAAACCTTATCAGTTAACTATGTGAACATGGTCATGATTAAGACAAGACTAGTAAACCTTATCAGTTAACTATTTGAACATGGTCATGATTAAGACAAGACTAGTAAACCTTATCAGTTAACTATGTGAATATGGTGATTAAGACAAGACTAGTAAACCTTATCAGTTAATTATGTGAACATGGTGATTAAGACAAGACTAGTAAACCTTATCAGTTAACTATGTGAACATGGTCATGATTAAGACAAGACTAGTAAACCTTATCAGTTAACTATGTGAACATGGTCATGATTAAGACAAGACTAGTAAACCTTATCAGTTAACTATGTGAATATGGTGATTAAGACAAGACTAGTAAACCTTATCAGTTAACTATGTGAACATGGTGATTAAGACAAGACTAGTAAACCTTATCAGTTAACTATGTGAACATGGTGATTAAGACAAGACTAGTCAACCTTATCAGTTAACTATGTGAACATGGTCATGATTAAGACAAGACTAGTAAACCTTATCAGTTAACTATGTGAATATGGTCATGATTAAGACAAGACTAGTAAACCTTATCAGTTAACTATGTGAACATGGTGATTAAGACAAGACTAGTAAACCTTATCAGTTAACTATGTGAACATGGTGATTAAGACAAGACTAGTAAACCTTATCAGTTAACTATGTGAACATGGTGATTAAGACAAGACTAGTAAACCTTATCAGTTAACTATGTGAACATGGTCATGATTAAGACAAGACTAGTAAACCTTATCAGTTAACTATGTGAACATGGTCATGATTAAGACAAGACTAGTAAACCTTATCAGTTAACTATGTGAATATGGTGATTAAGACAAGACTAGTAAACCTTATCAGTTAACTATGTGAACATGGTGATTAAGACAAGACTAGTAAACCTTATCAGTTAACTATGTGAACATGGTGATTAAGACAAGACTAGTCAACCTTATCAGTTAACTATGTGAACATGGTCATGATTAAGACAAGACTAGTAAACCTTATCAGTTAACTATGTGAATATGGTGATTAAGACAAGACTAGTAAACCTTATCAGTTAACTATGTGAACATGGTGATTAAGACAAGACTAGTAAACCTTATCAGTTAACTATGTGAACATGTTCATGATTAAGACAAGACTAGTAAACCTTAGCAGTTAACTATGTGAATATGGTGATTAAGACAAGACTAGTAAACCTTATCAGTTAACTATGTGAATATGGTGATTAAGACAAGACTAGTAAACCTTATCAGTTAACTATGTGAACATGGTCATGATTGAGACAAGACCAGTAAACCTTATCAGTTAACTATGTGAATATGATGATTAAGACAAGACCAGTAAACCTTATCAGTTAACTATGTGAACATGGTGATTAAGACAAGACTAGTAAACCTTATCAGTTAACTATGTGAACATGGTGATTAAGACAAGACTAGTAAACCTTATCAGTTAACTATGTGAACATGGTCATGATTGAGACAAGACCAGTAAACCTTATCAGTTAACTATGTGAATATGATGATTAAGACAAGACCAGTAAACCTTATCAGTTAACTATGTGAACATGGTGATATAAGACAAGACTAGTAAACAGTTAACTACGTGAACATGGTGATTAAGACAAGACTAGTAAACCTTATCAGTTAACTATGTGAACATGGTAATTAAGACAAGACTAGTAAACCTTATCAGTTAACTATGTGAACATGGTCATGATTAAGACAAGACTAGTAAACCTTATCAGTTAACTATGTGAACATGGTGATTTAAGACAAGACTAGTAAACCTTATCAGTTAATTATGTGAACATGGTGATTAAGACAAGACTAGTAAACCTTATCAGTTAACTATGTGAACATGGTGATTAAGACAAGACTAGTAAACCTTATCAGTTAACTATGTGAACATGGTCATGATTAAGACAAGACTAGTAAACCTTATCAGTTAACTATGTGAACATGGTCATGATTAAGACAAGACTAGTAAACCTTATCAGTTAACTATGTGAACATGGTGATTAAGACAAGACTAGTAAACCTTATCAGTTAACTATGTGAACATGGTAATTAAGACAAGACTAGTAAACCTTATCAGTTAACTATGTGAACATGGTCATGATTAAGACAAGACTAGTAAACCTTATCAGTTAACTATGTGAACATGGTGATTTAAGACAAGACTAGTAAACCTTATCAGTTAATTATGTGAACATGGTGATTAAGACAAGACTACCCTTACGAAAAAGTCACATGTGGAAATCACATGTGATTTTGAAATATGTGGTTTTTGGACACACGTTTCGTGTGACTCAACCACATGTTTTAATATCACATGTGGATGTTCACATGTCAAGCCACATGTGGAAGTCACATGTGATTTTGAAATGCCACATGTGATTGACATGTGGTTTTAATTGTGTGGAATTGTGTGGAAAATCACATGTGATTATGGAATATATGTGGTTTTTGGACACATGTTTCGTGTGATTCAGACCACATGTGATTGACATGTGGTTTTAATATCACATGTGGGAATATTCACATGTGGATACTCACATGTGGAAAATCACATGTGATTTTGGAATATATGTGGTTTTTGGACACATGTTTTGTGTGATTCAGACCACATGTGATTGACATGTGGTTTTAATATCACATGTGGATATTCACATGTGGGAAATCACATGTGATTCTGGAATATATGTGGTTTTTGGACACATGTTTCGTGTGATTAAGACCACATGTGATCGACATGTGGTTTTAATATCACATGTGGGAATATTCACATGTGGATATCCACATGTGACCTATAACCACATGTGGTTTTAGGACACGTGGTTTTGTTATTCCCTCCACATGTGAATATTCCCACATGATATTAAAACCAAATGTGATTCAATATGTTGTGGACCACATGTGGTTTTGGCACACGTTTTGGTTTTTCACATGTGATTCAACATGTGGTTGAAATGTTTAATTTCCATGTCCAACAACCACATGTGGTTCAAGATCACATGTGGGAATATTCACATGTGGTTGAAACACATGAACCTTCCAACATGTGATCTTGAACCACATGTGATTGTTGGGACATGTGTTACATGCCAATTGGAATAACATGTGAAAAACCAAAACACATTTCTCCAAAACCACATGTGGAAAACATAGAATCACACATGGTTTCAACATTACATGTGGGAATATTCCCATGTGGATGGAATAACATGAACAACAAATTCACATGTCCTAAGATCACATGTGGGAACATTCACATGTATTAGTAGACAACCACATGTGAATGATCCCTTCTTTGACACATTTTCCACATAATTTCAGATTACATACAATTTGACACATACCAGTAGGTTATTTGCAACACACAACACATGTACAAGAATAAAATTATCTTATTTATTAACAAAACTTCACCTTTTCATAACTGCATTTATCATACATCTCTAGAAAAGGGAGTGATTGACAGATCGCATGTACAGTGATCACGGAACAATTGCAGGTGAAGCTGCAGCTCTGATGGATGAAAAATAAAGATGGCAACAGCCACCACTTCAACTCCAAACGGGAGACCAAAATCAAAGGGAGTGATTGACAGATTGCATGTACATGTACAGTGATCATGGAACAATTGCAGGTGAAGCTGCAGCTCTGATGGATGAAAAATAAAGATGGCAACAGCCACTTTTTGGGGAGTTTAGCTCGATTGCCATTTTGTCCCCACTTACCCTAAATATACACTGTCTTTACGGTCACTCTCGATGCAGTATGGAGAGAGGGGTCATATTTAGCGATACAACAGTGGAGGCGGCACTACCGTTCAAAGGCAACAAAACACAGCGCCTAAAGCTCTATGCACATGTGTACATGTTGTGACTAGTTTATTCACCATGCTATGAAATAATAATCCATAGTTGCATGAAACATTATTTCCATAGTAAATCCATACCGGGTCACTTCCTTGTTTGTCTGTGGACAGCGCTTCCACGCATGCGTTATTTGCACATGCGCTGTACACCCGGCAGCGATGTTTACTAAATATTTATTTACCTCAAAAAATTGTTTTTCTGCATTTTGGATTAGTACCCGAGTCACAAGATGTACATAGAGCTTTTTGGCACTTTGTTTTGTTGCCTTTGAACGGCAGTACCGTTCTATCGCTAAATATGACCCCTCTCTCCATACTGCATCGAGAGTGACTGTAAAGACAGTGTATATTGGGGGGATATGGCAATCGAGCTAAACTCCCCAAAAAGTGGCCTATCCCTTTGTAATAACTATGCTAGGGTGTCATGTGAGCTTCTTGTGAGCCTTCAGAACTTGGGGCTGTGGTTCCATGTCGCTGTTCCGACCTCTCGCTGTTCCGATCTCCCCTCTCCCAGCCCCCATGCCTAAACCTAACCTCCCCCAGACCCTAACCCAAAACCTAACCTCTCCCACCCCCACGCCTAAACCTAACCTCCCCCAGACCCTAACCCAAAACCTAACCTCTCCCACCCCCCACGCCTAAACCTAAGGTCGGCATTGCGAGTGGTCGGCATAGCGGGTGGACACCGGGGCTGTCATGTCCCTTTCGGGGACCGCTTCCTGTGAGACTTCAGAACTTGGGGGTGTCATGTCCCTTTCAGGAACACCTTATCTGCCGCTGACAAGTCTTCTCATCTTGTTGGTTCCCCTGTGAAAATTTAAATATCATTAGAATAGCCCTGTGAAAATTTTAATATCATTAGAATAATCAAGGCAATTTCACAAACATACTGGGGTATTACAACCAAAACTAGGCAAACCTAGTGTAGTCCGGCTGTGAACTGAAACATTTGATTCAGGACTTTATATTCACAAATGGTCCCATAACTTACACAAAATATATGATGCATAGAGCAACATTCTCAGAATTTTGGGCAACACCCTATGCCCTAAAACAGATGCTGTAAAATGTGCCATGGATAATGGATGGAGATGCAATAAATCCAACAGAAAATGCTACAACAGAATCTGTGCCCCTACGCCCCGACTGCAATTACAGCTCTATTATGAAACGAATACAACCCTAACACTGCAGGGGAAAAAAGAGCGATACAGGCAGAGAGATACACCAGATATCAGACCAGAACACTAATTGAGCACAGATCGGCTCTTCTCCTTTCAGAGAGAGCCTGGAGATGCAAGGTTAGCCTTCTTCTAATGGCTTTTCGGCAGAGAGGATGATGCCTTGTGGCACATCCCCTCCACCCCTTCATGCTCAGAACGCCCACGAGTTTAGCCTCAGGCAAGAAAATGTTTATCACATCACTGATGACATCACAATCGTGACAGACACCGCCAATTTTAATTAAGATATATCAATATAATATAAGCATGAATTAAGGTCAGGTTACATTCTATACGTTTTACACCCACTTTCAGTGATAGAGAAAACTAGAGAAACTTACTGTTCTTTGTCGCACTGCCTCACATCCTTCAACTTCTGGGCCATGCACTGTCTGATTAGAACCTCACTGGTGTTTGGGAACACAGCTTGCACTTGGTCTGTTGGAACAACAACAAAATACAAATTTACTTCAAGGTAAATTAAATTAAATAACTTAAGTTAACAAACAAAACAAAAAGACAGACCTCTTGACCAGAATATTTATTTTACACTATATTTTAGGCACTGTGTTTTGTTGACTTTGAGCCGCGATCCGCTTGGTCCTGTTTTAGTGCTGTCCATTTAACTACTGCACACCCCGACCCTCCAAACTGCACGGACAGTTGCTGTGAAGACGTGTATATCGATGTTTATTGGGGGTGATATGGAAAATTCGCTAAACTCCCCAAAAAGTGGCCTATCCATTTAAGTTTTTCAACTTATATCATCAAATGATGGTACTAACATGCATTGTCTGTGATCAGATTGCAATCCGATAGTGTGCTTGAAAACATTAGCATACCGTTGTTACAGAGATCACGGGTCCCAGGCTGCTCCGCCGTTTCATGGGGAAGGGGTGGGGTGGTGCTGGTGGAGACGGCAGTGGCTTCAGGAGACGACGGGAGACACAGGCAGAGAGAGAGAGAGGAAAGAGAGACACAGAGGAGAGAGAGAGGCAGAGACAGGGATAGAGGCCATTGACGCCTGGCGTATTTTCTGTGATCAGATTGCAATCGGATAGTGCTTGACCACATTAACCTGATTTAATTTACACCTGGTAATAATGTATCTCCAGTGTTCACATTGAAATCAGGTAAGCTCCATAGCATAGAGCAGTAGAAAAACTGCAGTGACTGTTGTTGTATGTGGATTGAGAGGATGCATTGCATGTACACTTGTGTTCAATGTGGTCACAATTAGAGATGCAACGGTATGAGTTTTTGATATTGGTATGATAACCTTGGACAAAAATACCACGGTTTCACGGTATCGCGGACCTTTATGTGTTATTGTGAAATCTGGCAACAAAAAAATAGCCTACGTAATTTTTTTTTGCGGTTGAACCAAATGCATTTTATTTTATTTTATCTAATTAACTCATGTAAAATTAAAACACACATGCTTATCTTTTGTCAAATCGGATTGGACACTGGACATAAATGATTGTTTCAATGTTAATGCGCGCACACACACACACACACACACACACACACACACTTATTCGTATCCAAAAGTACTATAGGGCAAATATTAGAGATCCAGATATTTTTTAAGAAAGTTGCTGTACAGCACAGTCTATGATAGAACAGACACTGGATGCTTGTGTGTATCCATCCTCACTCTGTCTTGGGGACGTTTAGCCTACACCCTTACTTTCAAGTGGTCAAGCACTACCCGATTGCAATCTGATCACATCTGATCACAGAAAACACATGTTAATGCCAGGTGTAAATGGCCACATAGAGACAGAGGGGGATAGATATGATGGGCACCACTGCTAATTATTTAGCTAAAGCTAGCTACAGCAGGGTTCATACAGACATCACATTACAAGATTACATTTAAAGACTTTCAAGTACTCTTTCAAGCACTTGGTTTGGAAATAGGCTATTTTCAAGGTGCAGTACTTGATCCCCCCCTCAAAATCAAAGCACTTCAAGGAACCCTGTTACAGTGAATAAAACAATTATAGCTACACATTCACTTACACTATAGGCAGCACACTGCATTAGAGGGGATTTAGAACCACAACCCTTATGATATTAACAGAACTTACCACAATGTATCCAGAGGTTGCACTGCAAGAGAAAAGGAAAATTCAATCTTTAGCAAGCTAACTTTTGACAGTCAAGCCTTAACAATAAAAGTAACAAACAGCACTTGCCAGATTATGTTTCCACATATTTTCCTTAGCATGGGAAGCTGCCAGCTAGCTCACGTTTTATTTTCTGTGTGCTGGAGGCATTTTCATGGCACAATTGTGTCAAACAATGCACTGTTAGCAGCATGCAATGCAGACCTTAGCTAACGTTGCACTAATAGACTACTGTTGCTCACGGAGGAAGAAAAAAGCATTGTATCTATGAATGGCAGGCTTACTACATGCTGCATAGCTTACGTTAGCTAACAGCTAGCTAACAGCAATTCCCACACAACTAACATTAAGCTAACTAACGCTAGCGAACTGTGATAACAATACCATGACCTCAACCACGAGTGCTCGTCTTATTTCCTTCAAAGCCCTTCAACCAAACCATGTAACGCTAGGTTAAGCTAACGTGATAGCCTAGCTACTTCAAACCAAGTTATTCTGTGCAGCTGGGGCTAGCATGCAGTAAACGTTAGATGCCCTAAACCAAACCATAGCAGTTGTTTTTTAACATTTGGCACGCAATGCAGACAATATATATAACATGCGCCATGTCGCCATCCAGGCGTTGTTGCTCGCTGAGACAAGAAAACTGCATTTTAATACATGACAGGCCTGACATATGCTACTGTTACAGGTCTCGGGCTGAGATCCCATAAACAGGTAACATCCTGTAAAAACAGGAGAAGGAATGAGACACGGACAAGGTGCTATGTTTACTTGCAGCTCCGCTCATCACAATTTATTTTATATTATTTTTTTATATACAAAATATATCTTTTTTTCTTTCTCTTTGTATTTTGTTTCCATATTTCAATGTTACTGTAACAATTCACATTTTCATCATATCCAAAAATATCATCAAAACAGGCTATAGTCACAATCTTATTCACATTCAAAATAAACAAACATTTTCCATGTTCCATTTCCTGAGTTAAATCAGTGTACTAAGGCATGAATAAATCCTCATTCAGTCTATAAAGTTAGCTAATGTTTCATTTACCACTACATTCCCACATTAGGCTACTAAGAAATGCAGAATCTCTAGGTTTTAACCTCTCATAGTGCAAAGAAATAAACGAAATTAACAGTACTAGCAACTACACATTGCTACTATGGCTGTGCCATTTCAATGAGAACATATGAGCTGACTTACAAAAACGAACTTTTAACAGTGCTTCTAAATTCTAACTAACATCACCACATATTCACTAAAACAGTTGTGTTCCCAAAACAATAATGCTTTACCAAAAACGAAATGTGCTGGAGCTTAAAACCTAAGACCTGTTTGGCTTTTACCATGTTTAGAAAGAAACGTTTACAGCCGGCGCCATTTTGCATCACGTTACAGTACAAACAAAAACGTTTTTCTACTTGTTCACAAAACCATCTAAATGCAGTCATTACACTTGCAAAATCGATCTACTACTTAGTTTAAATGTTAAGCAACGTGTATGTGCAGTTGTACAAGTGTTAATACTTTACCAACCTGTAAAAACAGGAGAAGGAATGAGACACGGACAAGGTGCTATGTTTACTTGCAGCTCCGCTCATCACAATGAGGGAGCCAACGAGAGTCCGCTTGTAAAAACGAAGAGGGTCCGTCCGAGAAGCGCACCAAGTCACACTGCCCCCTGTTGGCAACACCGAAAACTCCAAAGTGAATTAAATCCTGTCATTTCACTAACAGGCTATAGATGACCCTTTTGGCTGATTTTAGATTTTTCCCCTAACAGAAATAATATTGTACAAATAAAAATATATACACAACTACATAAATGTGACAATACATTGTGTGGGTGTCACACTACGTTAGCTAGCTAGATGCTAACGTTAGCTGTCGTCTATTCTGAGCTGACTGAGCCCATTACGTTAGCTGTCGTCTGTCTGGCCGAGTTGTTTTAACCTAAAATGAACGGCCAGTTTTGAAGAAAAACGTTACCAGTATGTAAAAATGTTTTGTCCTTACCTCAGACCTCAATGGCCTTCACTCAGCACGGGACAGCAGTGCCGTGCGACTGGTGCAACCATATATCTATGGGTGCAACTGCGGAGTGTGTTAAAAAGAATTGGAGGGAAATTAACAGATACTTTTATTCTCCGTTGTCAACACTGCGCATGCGCATGGATGTTTGATCTAATACTAGAGACTTGATGAAAACCACAAATTAAAGACTGATATCCCGCTGCCACTTTACGTTGTATCCGACAATAAAAAATGGTTCAACCATAAATATGAATAAAAAACTTTATATTAGATTATCAAATTATTAATTTTCAGCTATTGGAGTGGATACAATTAAAATTGAATGAAAAGCTGCATGCTTTTGTTTTATCAGTGCACACATTAAATTCTCACATGTGGAAAATGTTATTCACATGTGAATAAAGCATAATCACATGTGCGATTGCACGTTTCACATGTGACTTTGACACATGTAAAATTATCACATGTGGAAAATGTCTTTCACATGTGAATAAATCATAATCACATGTGAGATTGCAAGTTTCACATGTGACATTGACACACATAACATTTTCACATGTGGAAAATGTCATTCACATGTGAATAAATCATAATCACATGTGAGATTGCATGTTTCACATGTGACTTTGACACACATAACATTTTCACATGTGGAAAATGTCTTTCACATGTGAATAAATCATAATCACATGTGAGATTGCATGTTTCACATGTGACTTTGACACACATTAAATTCTCACATGTGGAAAATGTTATTCACATGTGAATAAAGCATAATCACATGTGCGATTGCACGTTTCACATGTGACTTTGACACATGTAAAATTATCACATGTGGAAAATGTCTTTCACATGTGAATAAATCATAATCACATGTCAGATTGCACGTTTCACATGTGACTTTGACACACGTAAAA
>NC_139643.1:19735769-19748269 GCF_964638095.1 Poromitra crassiceps | reverse complement strand
CAGCCTGTCCTCTCTGGACAGCCAGGTCTGTCTGTGACGACTGGTCTCTAGGGCCAGGCTGTGTCCACTGACTCAGTACCTAGTGTTATGGTATGCTCAGTTTGATCAATAAACAAAGCTTGTCTAGGGGTATTTAACTAGCACCAGGGGGCACCAGTGGGTCCGACTCCATAATATGTGAAAGAACAAGAATACGAAGGCTGTTATCAACTGAAGGACATTGCTCACCTGGCTTGGTGTGTTGGGAGAGCCCAGGTGAAACATCTCTGAGTTTTCGGACAGCTCAGTTGATGTGGTTGTGTGAAGGCTCAGTGAAGATAATCCTCAACATTCACGTACACAGAGACAGGACCAAACAAAAAGGCTCAACAGAACTATGTTAGGTTATCACACACTGTTGCGCCCGGACCGCCATCTTAGGGGAGGGCACAGAGAGTGAGCCCCTGCCCACTTTACTATGGGTCTAGTATATGGCCCAACTACGGAAGCCTACATGGACAAAGACTTCTGTATCACAAGCTGATAAACAGCCAATATGAAACATAAATATCTATCATACAAATGACAAATTAACCTCCATTTTACTTTGAGTTTGTGTGGGGTCTTTCTAATAAGTGATGTATTGTTATTTTTGTCTTGTTATAATGTGATTGGGCCAGATAGTCTGTGTGCTGCCCTGAGACTCTAGGGTTGGGAGGTTGAGGAGCTGAGTCTCGCTAATATTTGGCATTTTCTGTCACTATCCGCATTTCTGTCTGTCTCAATCTCACTCTACCTTTCTCTCTCTCCTCTCCTCTCCTCTCCCATCTTTCTCCTCTCTTTTTCTCCCCCTCTAATTCCACCTCTTCCTCTCGCCCCTTCTCTCCCTCTTCCCAACATCACTCTTTCTGTTTCACTCTCTCCCCTTCTCTACCTCTCTCTCTCTCTTCTGTCTCATCTCTCCCTCTCATTCTTGTTCCCTCCCTCACTCACTCACTCCCTCCCTGCACCCCCCTCTCTCTCTCCCCCTCCCTCTCTCTCTCTCTCTCTCTCCAGTTCTTCCCTCAGTGTCTCTCCTCCAGAAGTCTCCCTCCTCTCCTGTCACCTGCCACGCTACAGGATTCTACCCTGACAGAGCCATGTTGTTCTGGAGGAGAGATGGAGAGAAGCTTCAGGACCTCATGGACCAGGGAGAGATCCTCCCCAACCACGATGGAACCTTCCAGACGAGCGTTCAGCTGAACGTTTCATCAGTCAAACCTGAAGACTGGGGGAAGTACCAGTGTGTGTTTCAGCTCTCTGGTGTCAAGGAGGACATCATCACCAAACTGGACCCAGCAGTGATCAAGACCAACAACCCAGGTAAGACTGGGATCACAGCAGATATCTTGTGTGTGTGTGTGTGTGTGTGTGTGTGTGTGTGTGTGTGTGTGTGTGTGTGTGTGTGTGTGTGTGTGTGTGTGTGTGTGTGTGCCTGTGTGTGCCTGTGTGTGTGTGTGTGTGTGTGTGTGTGTGTGTGTGTGTGTGTGTGTGTGTGTGTGTGTGTGTGTGTGTAGTATTTATTGGGGGGTTGATGCAGACATTATGAGAGTGGGGGAGAGAAAGTGAGGGAGCGGTGGAAGATGCAGAGGGAGAGATGCAGACAGAAGAGAGAGGAAGAGGTAGAGAAGTAGTTGGGTCATTTCAGGTGATTCTGTGACCGTGGAGAGCGCAGGTTTGTTTCTCAGTGATTTGTCATCTATGAAGGTTAAAAAACAGATTTAATTTATCATTTTATTTTTGGGAAAATGCGGGCAACTTTTGTGAGAGCCCTAAATCCAAAATTGGTTATGTTGAAAATGATGTTTTCAATGGTTTGGCCCACAATGCTGCAAAGTACAGTACATGGTGTCTTGGACTTTTTGGGGTCAAATAATTCACAATGGATGATTTGACCTATTTTTGACCTTCAAATCCAAGATGGCCACCGATTTTCAGCTCCAAAAAGGTACATTTTTCAAACTCATCGCTGAGCCTTCATATTGACCTCTAATTAATGTTCTGGTCATGCTGAGTTGAGTCATAAACATTGAAAAAAGTTGCAAGTACACAGAGGTCATCTCAGAGGTCAAAAAGGTCAACATCCGTGGTTCATGAGAAACAAACCTTCGCTCTCTATGGTCACTAATTTCTGAATTAATTAAATTTCACTGAATGATTATTGAAATAGATTGTAGGGATCAACCGATATGTTTTTTTCCGGGGCCGATAGCGATACCGATGATCACTGATCAAAGAGACCGATATAACCGATATTTGCAGTAAAGATTACAATCTTGGTGTAAAATGTAGAATAACTTGAAATGCATTTTATCCAACTGCAATATTATTGAAAATATTCACATTATTAACATTAAGCAATGTATTGTTGCTGTGTGTGTTGTCTGAGTGTGTGTGTGTGTGTGTGTGTGTGTGTGTGTGTGTGTGTGTGTGTGTGTGTGTGTGTGTGTGTGTGTGTGTGTATGTATGTGTGTGTCTGTGACGCTTGATGACGCGCCACAGTTCTGACATAGGTCCCCTTCATCCCATGCCTCTCTCTCTTTCTGGCTTGCTTCTCTTTCTCGCTCCCTCTCTCTCCCCTCTTCCCCATTATCCCTCTATCTCTCTCGCCCTGCAGGTGGGTTCCTGGTTGTGGCTGTGTCTGTGACTGTGGTAGTTGCTGTGCTGCTGGCTGTCAGTCTGCTGTTGCTCTACAAATGGAAGACAAAGAGGGAAAGTGATGGTGAGTTACCTTTCCAGTCCACCCTGTCAATCATCTTCCAGTACACACACACACACACACACACACACACACACACACACACACACACACACACACACACACACACACACACACACACACACACACACACAATATAACCTAAACCTTTGTACTGTCTGTCCACAGGTTCGAACACCAGGCGAAACTCAGATGCCAGAAACTTGCAGGTAACTTTCTTTGTGTCCATTTTCACTCTTTGTCAGTTTCCACCATAACTCCTTCACTGTGTATGAAAAAACAAACGGGGGGGGGGGGGGGGGGGGGTTGTCATATTTTCCTTCACAGATTGTAACTGTGATGTTTGCATGCATTTCTAATGTGAGGAAAGGAAACCAATGCCAACATGTTGAGAACATGTAAACTCTACCGTTTATATTGAGCAATCCATACAGTCAAGGCCTAATAGTTTTTTAGGGATTATTTTGGTTTGTTTTATCTTTACTTTTCAATTAAGCCTTCAGAAACAGTACCGGGTTGTAGATATAAGGGCAAGTTGTCAGTCTACAATAACGTGCTTGGCATCGCTGGAAAGTAGAAATTCCGAGCTTTCCAATGACCCTAAATGCCCCACGATTGGAACAATCCAACGTCCGCTATTTCCGGAGAAACATAGCAGTCAAACTTCACATTTTTACAGTCACACTGACATAAATCTCTGTTCTTGCGAAAATATTTCACCAAGGTTATTTTCGCCAAAAGGCAGGTTTGAGTTACTCACGTTTCTATAGGTTTGAGACTCATTAGTTATTACTGACTTATAGTGACCTCCCAGGGCTTTGCACCTAGCCTGGATAAACCCAGCCTCCACATGACCTCCATGTACTATCAGTCACAAAGAAACGCTACAGACATAGTCTGTGACATCACGTTGAAAGCTGGGTTCACCCAGGCTGCTGTGCACCAGCCATTCCAGTCCAGATGGACTGGAGCTCTATATGGTTAGTACTCAGGCCCATCGTCGCCATCTGGTGGCTGTTTTGAAGTTCTGACAGCAATGAGTCTTATACCATTCAACTCCTTCGATGTCAAAATCCCCTACCCACTACCAGTTCACTACCAAGTGTCACTCCATTACAAGTTACACTACCAGTTCACTACCAAGTGTCACTCCACTTCAAGTTACACTACCAGTTCACTACCAAGTGTCACACTCCATTTCAAGTTACATTACCAGTTCACTAGCAAGTGCCACTCCATTACAAGTTACATTACCAGTTCACTACCAGGTGTCACTCCATTACAAGTTACATTACCAGTTTACTACCAAGTGTCACTCCATTACAAGTTACATTACCAGTTCACTACCAAGTGTCACTCCATTTCAGGTTACATTACCAGTTCACTACCAAGTGTCACTCCATTTCAGGTTACACTACCAGTTCACTACCAAGTGTCACTCCATTTCAGGTTACATTACCAGTTCACTACCAAGTGTCACTCCATTTCAGGTTACATTACCAGTTCACTACCAAGTGTCACTCCATTTCAGGTTACATTACCAGTTCACTACCAAGTGTCACTCCATTTCAGATTACATTACCAGTTCACTACCAAGTGTCACTCCATTTCAGGTTACATTACCAGTTCACTACCAAGTGTCACTCCATTTCAGGTTACATTACCAGTTCACTACCAAGTGTCACTCCATTTCAGGTTACATTACCAGTTCACTACCAAGTGTCACCCCATTTCAGGTTACATTACCAGTTCACTACCAAGTGTCACTCCATTTCAAGTTACATTACCAGTTCACTACCAAGTGCCACTCCATTTCAGGTTACACTACCAGTTCACTACCAAGTGCCACTCCATTTCAGGTTACACTACTAGTTCACTACCAAGTGTCACTCCATTTCAGGTTACACTACCAGTTCACTACCAAGTGTCACTCCATTTCAGGTTACATTACCAGTTCACTACCAAGTGTCACTCCATTTCAGGTTACATTACCAGTTCACTACCAAGTGTCACTCCATTTCAGGTTACATTACCAGTTCACTACCAAGTGTCACTCCATTTCAAGTTACATTACCAGTTCACTACCAAGTGTCACTCCATTTCAAGTTACATTACCAGTTCACTACCAAGTGTCACTCCATTTCAAGTTACACTTGCAGCTGTGGAAGAAGAAGGTGGGTAGAAATGAAGTGACAAGCTATGGGATGCCACTCTAACGGAAGAATTGGAAGATTGGAATCACCATGGCAACCGATAGATGCCATGATCCATCCAATTTTATGAGAACTCTAATAACATGTTACTGTCACTATAAACACATCACATCCAATAAGAATGACATTTGAAGTAAACTGGACTACCCTTGTTTGATATAAAGGCAATTATTGGTTTAAGTCAAGCGACCTTATGGACAAAATGATATTCTCATTTCCCCCCCGTTATAGAATAAAGGACTTAACACGCTTAACACTGACATGCTGCCATCTTGGATTTGATAACAATCCTAAGGCTTCAGGTCCATCTTCCACCACCACCTATTCAGATACATGCAAGATGGAGGACTGTTTCCATGGCTACCACTGTATTTCAGGTGTGCTGTCATGTTCTCACTTTGCTAAACTTATTATTGTTTGTTGCAGATTCCTCTCTATGAGAACTCTGCTCCAGCCTCCAGATCCCAGCCAGACTCCACCTACCAGCGCTCCAATCCAGAAATCATGGATCAGGACCACATATACTTTACTGCCGAGCCAGACTCCACCTACGAGAACCTCAATCCAGCCACCATGGATCAGGACCAAACACACTCTACTGTCAACCCAGACTCCACCTACGAGAGCCTCAATCCAGCCACCATGAATCAGTACCAAACACACTCTACTGCCGAGCCAGACTCCACCTATGAGAACCTCAATCCAGCCACCATGGATCAGGACCAAACACACTCTACTGCCGAGCCAGACTCCATCTACCAGAGCCTCAGTCCAGCCACCATGGATCAGGACCCAACATACTCTACTCTGGAGCCAGCATCAACCTACCAGAACTTCAGTCCAGCCACCATGGATCAGGACCAAACATCCTCTAGTCTCGAGCTAGACTCCAGCTACCAGAACATCAGTCCAGACACTGTGGATTAGGACCAAACATGTTCTCCTCTGGAGCTAGACTCCACCTACCAGAGCCTCAATCCAGCTACCATGGACCAAACATACTCTGCTCTGGAGCTAGACTCCACCTACCAGAGCCTCAGTCCAGCCACTATGGAGATCTACTCTCAAACAGACAACGTAGATAGCAGCAGAGTGCTGAGATGCTAGAGTTTGTATCTGTACCTGTATCTGATGATACAAATCTTTGTATTTGTATAAAATGTTCCGCTCTTATATCCTGTTGAAACAGGATGTTTGGTCCGGTCATAACACGGGGAGGGATCATTCAAAAGTGTAAACCAATGGGAGATCAGTTACAGAAAGAAAGGCAGTTTTATAGGATGGGAGGGGTGGAGGGATTGTTCAAAAATCTGTGATGTTCAATTTCACACAGCAGGGCTCCATTGCTACAGCCACTCCTACGAGTGGATCAGCACACTGAAATTTGCATACACATACTCAACCAATCAGGATGAGCCTAATCAACCTTATGGATCCACTCCCAATGAAAAGGTGCCGGTCTCACTCACCAGCATCCACTCTTCTTCTGCACCTGATAAACAAGTTAGCCTGGGATTACATCATCTGGACTCAACAGTGTTGGATACGGCCCGAGCTGCGTCGGCCTGATCCGGAACATCCCGCCGCCGGCGGCGCTGAACTGTCAGATTACAGCAGCTGCAGGGCTTTTCCCATGATGAGACACGGGCAGTGCTCAGCTCATTTGAAAGCCATCTACTTCTGCATTCCTCTGGAATCGAGCTCTGCTGTGATGAGGGCGAGGCAGGCGATAAAATATATATTTGAAATGTCTACATTGACTGTGTCACTGGTGTGATCAAACCATTTAATAACTCCAGAGCCTTGTACAGTTCAAAAGTCCCTATAGGTATGACTATTTTCAACTTGATTGCAATCAACAAGTTTTCTTAAGCAACTCATCAGTCTGCTGCATGCGGCGGTGCATGAAGGCTGCAACATGCTTCTTGGTAGCAAAGTGTGAAGTCTGAAAGAATTGTCTTCACCTGTAAAGACTTGCAATGCCAACTATTATCTATTCTATGCTGTCCATATCACAGATGTAAATGACATATTCAAAACCCAGCTGGGTATATCTGAGAGAGAGAAAGAGAGAGAGAGAGAGAGAAAAACATTGTTACTGATATTTTTTTAATTCAAATGTATTCTATTAAGCTATAAACATTAATAGAATATTCCGACTCTGTAACATAATGTTTTTCTTACTTAGAATATAAATGCTGTTAAATGTAAAAAAAAAAAAAAAAAAAAAAAGTTAGCATAATCGTCATCTCTTATTTTCATTTGATCTTGTTGTATTTTCCTCCTTCAATTTCTGACTCTTCTTTATTTCATTTCTTGCACAACATATCTGTATTTTATTGTATCTGTATTTTTTATTATTTCATTGTAATTTTTTAATTAGCTGTAGTTTGATTTTAATGTAAAGCGCATTGATTGATTCAGCCATTAACAATCATAACTTCAAGTGTCTATTGTTATGCTAGTGTAATCTCATCTTTATTATCTAAATACATTTTGATATATATATATATATATATATCACGGTTGTACTACAGTATTTTATGATATATTTTAATAATCACCTGTGTAATATAATTATTGTTGTACAGTTAATGGATATTGATTGAAGTAATGAAGTAATTGATCTGATTAGTTGTAATGGAATTGCATTGATCTCATCCATTCCATCAGTGTTTTACTGACTGTATGGAACAGATTATTCTAATCCCATTACAAGTAATCCATTACTTCTTCCTGCCAGGTCACTTCCTCTCTGCTGTTTTTGGACATTGCTGTGAACAGAAGAGTCACAGATAAATTCTGTGTAAGATCTTTTCTGTTTGACTGGGATGGATTAGCAACATTTCTTTGAAACCATCCATCGTAATGTTTGGTGTCACAAAGCACAAAATGACTATAACATACCTGCAGGGTTTGGTACTGCTGTCTACATCAGGTGCTGAGATTTCTCAGTTTCAAAACTCACTTTATGGGCCGTATTGGAACAGAAACTCCCGACCCGTTAGAATGTCAAGTCACATTTTCACTCACATTTTCAACTGTTTCAGTGGCGATGCTGCAAGTGAGCGACCACTGTTGCAACACATTTCAGCTGTAAATAAACGCCTTTCTTCTCAAGCTAAAAATGGCAGTAAAAGCGTAAAAGAGGATAGGCCTACTTAGCTTGATGATAAGATATATTCCCTCTTCAATTTTCCTTTGGATCTGCAGCTCTAATTCGTTAATTTATGACTTAATTGTGAAAATCTGACTTTTGTATGTGTGTCAATTACTGACCGACCGCTGTCACTCAAAGGGATGGGCGTGCAATTCCTGCTGGTCACCTGTAGAGAGCAATAAAGCTCATAGATCAGCAGTTCCCAACCTTTTCCAAATCAGGGCCCACTTGAACATTTCAAAACTTTTTGTGGTCCACCTCCAACAAAAATACGGAGGCTAAATAATGTGTTCTCAGAGCACTTGTTATCTTCCACAGTCACTAACACAGCATCTGAAACATGTTGCAGCATTTTCATTGTTACAATTTCCAAGGAGCTGTCCATCAGCAAGTGTTTTCAATTTGTTTAATGTAAAATAATATATCATTATATATATATATATATATATATATATATATATATATATATATATATATATATATATATATATATATGTATATATATATATATATATATATATATATATATATATATATGTATATACAGTATATACTGTATACACACACACACACACACACACTATATATATTCATTTGGCGGCCCACTTGCAATACCTCCACAGACCACCTGAGGCCCACAGGTTGGGAATAGATGTCTGTCACTGCCATAGATGATTTAATGCCCCTTTAAAACCTGAATATAAGTGCAGTAATATGTATAATCTGCTGTCAGTAGCATATCTTGCTCTATATGTGCCATCCTGTTGTCTTTACTATCTGTAATGTCGTGTCTCAGCAACAGTAACACCAATTACAAATTCCTGACTGTACATTTGTGGTATTTGATCAATAAAGTTAATCTGCTTTGAATGACGGTGTGATTGGAGGTTTATTTCAAGCGAATATATTGTTTGGTTTTGGAAATAAAATAGAGCTGAGAAGTAATCCAGATGGTTTTAAACAGTTCATAAAAATGTTTTTTATTGAAGTTGATAACAGAACAAGACCACTGCTGAAATCAATGATACTCTCATCTACAACTGACACTATGAAATAAAACAATCATGATAAAACATCAGCACCATGAACATGTAACAGAGGAGCAACTGTCCTGATATAAATTAAATGTTTTTGACATGTGTAACATTCATATTTGTGTGTATTTCATTACAGGTAACAGAGACATTACAGCCTATCTATGTAGATCATCTGTATATTAACACTGACAGATCCAGGTAGCACAATTTGACTCAAGCTGAATTTACAGAACATAGCCAAGGCAGCATCAGTCCATGACATCTTCAGACCTCCAGAACAGAAAAAGCCTGTGAAGATAGCAGAGAGAATGAAAGAGAAATGAATACAAATTGTACAGACAACAGTCTGGAAAAACACAATCCTGCCTTGACTTATTCACCATACAGAGTCTCCAGACACATGTGTTATGTTATTACTCCATACTGAATTCATTGGGCTTTAATAAGCCTATTGGTCAGATTTGAAGATTGTGAGTGATCTGATGTAAGCTACGCTACATTGTGAGCTTAAAATATAACATTATAGAACAATAATAATAAAAAAATAAAAAAATAATATTTCACGTCAGGTTTTTCAGACTGTTTTTCTGTAGCTGTGTTCAGGAGGAACCTGCATCAGATTGCAGGTGGATGACAGTGACTGTTGATATCTGATAATCAATAATAGACCAATAGGGGCCTGACATAATATGGGGATGCAACGGTTCTCAATACAATATTGAATGGTACGGTACACCATCCACGGATCAATGTTTTCTACAGTGATAATCAGTGAGAAACGGCCCATGAAAAAGTCACAATGAAACACCATTATGTGCAGTACTGACTGTGGTTTCACTCTCACTCTATATCAGCACAGGAATAGAATCACCAAACATGTTTTTACTGAATGTAAACAGGCGTTTCAGTTCCGCCCTATAGCCTACTTTGTGTTGCTTTATCTGTCTCAACACAGCACAACATTGACTTGTTGAAATGACAAAAACAAACAGTTACAAATCAAAGTTTTACCACATGGGTCAAGAAATGTGGTGAAAACACAGCTCGTGTTACTTACTTTTTATTTGATTTCTCTCCCTGTCTCTCCTACAAAGCGGGGAGCTCCGATCAAATATAAAGGCAAAATGCGCCCCCCCCCCCTCCCCCAAACAACAACAACCCTTAACTACCCCTTGAACATCATGCCCATGACGGGATACAAATGCAAAATCGAATATCCTAATCACAATACATGAAACGACTGTGCGTAAACAAATGAGAAGTCATGTGTTTTTTGAAGACTTTACATTATTTTTCCATGCTGAGCTCCAAACTCACTGCAGGATTCCCAGAAACCTGAAGATGATCATATTCATGTTAGCTTTGGCAAATGTCCTGCATACGAGCATCCTCACCTGCTAAGCCCCGCCCCCTCCTGCAGCATCACAGGTGGCTCCTGTAGATGCGGATCTTGCGGCTGAGGTTGCGGGCCAGTCGGTCCACGGTGCTGCCGATGTGTCCCAGCTCCTTGCGGGACGTGAGGCCCTCGATGTTCCCGCTGTACCACAGCACCCATCCGCCCAGTGACATCAGCACCAGCAGAGCACCTGCACAGACCTCAGGTCAGTCTGGGAAACACTCACACACTTGTATTTAAACAAGATACATCCAACTAGAACAGGGGTGTCAAACATACGGCCCGGGGGCCAGAACCAGCCCGCCAAACGGTCCAATCCGGTCCACAGGATGACTTGGCAAAGTGTAAAAATTGCCCAGAGAAGTCCTTCAATCTGATGTGATGCACTTGTGAAGGTAAAGAGGTGCCAGGTTTCAGGGGCAAGTTAAATATTAAACAGCCTATTAGTGAAACTAATGCTCAAACATCTCTGTAGTTGTGATAACATGGAGATAATATCACCATTGATTTTTCTGTGCCACAGTAGATGTAGTCATGTGAAAAACACCTTACAAATGTAACAATAATATAATCTGGATGGAGAGCATCTGAAACTGTGATGCTCAATGTCTGTAGTTATGATTACCAGAGCTGAATAACATGGAGATAAGATCACCTTTAATGTTTCAGACCACAATACAGTCACATTTTTACAATGTGATGTATTGAATTTCAATTTCACTTGTAATATTAAATGTTTTTTTTTTACTAGATGCACGATGATATCCAGCACAGGATCAGTATCGGCCGATAAAGGCTTTAAAATGAAATATCTGCATCGGCATGAAACAAACTCTCTGGCGATATAACACCGATAAAATGACACTTGACGCTATTGAGGTTGGTAAAGCTTATTTCAAATATGAATTGATCATTTGAAATTAATATGCATTCTTTTGTTCATGTAATAAGAATATTGTGAAACCCTAGGGGTGTTTACCTGAAGAAAAAAAGAGATAATTTTTTAAAGAAAAGGCGAACTGAATACTATTTTAGTTTTTAGATTTCATTTAAGCAAATTTCAGTAAATAATTTATTACCATTTTAGTAAATATCTAAACCTGAATTGTGTGGTTCCAATACAAATGAATAAAAAAAGAAGCAAAAGGTAATATTTTCTATCACAGAAAATAAGCATATTTCTGCATATTTATCCTTTACTCAAATAAAACGGATTCATTGTGGATACAATATTTTGTTTTAAAACTATAATGTTTTAGTTAAAAGATAGATCAAATAAAATTAAAACTAGGTTATCAGGGTAAAAACAAACAAACAAACAAACAAACAAACAAACAAACAAACAAACAAACAAACAAACAAACAAACAAACAAACAAACTCATGGCCCTGCCCATGCTACTGTAATATCCTTAGGGGGCAATGCAGGAGCGACACCCTCATGACTTTTCACCAGACTATTTCAATGTGAAACATATTTCTCTCACTGGGGGGGGGGGGGGGGGGGGGTTTGTTGGTGAGCTCCTTGGCGGAAGGGGTTTCTGGGCCTTGTTGGTGAGGCTGATGGCGGTTGGGAAGAAGCTGGTCTTGTGGCGAGTGGTTCTGGTCTTGGCAGACCTCAGTCTCTTGCCGTGGGGGAGTGTCTTAAAGAGTTTGTGGCCAGGGTGGGAGGGGTCAGCCATGATCTTGCGAGATCGCTTCAGTGTCCTGGCTGCATGCAGGTCCTGGAGGGATGGCAGGTTGCATCCGATTATCTTCTCAGCGCAGCGGATGATGCGCTGAAGTCTGTTGATGTCTTTGAGAGTGGCAGCAGCATACCAGACGGTGATGGAGGAGGTGAGGATGGACTCGACGATGGAGGTGTAGAAGTGCACCATCGTGGTCTTTGGCACTTTGAATTTATTGAGCTGCCGCACAAAGTACATCCTCTGCTGTGCCTTCTTGGTGAGAGCTCTGAT
>NC_139643.1:19678269-19730769 GCF_964638095.1 Poromitra crassiceps | reverse complement strand
CGCTAGAGGTCAGGTGACCCTCCAGGCTGGTATTAGTAGACTGCTGAGCTGACAAGTAAAGGCGTAGGGTAGAGATGGGTATACTGGCAGCAGTTAAACTACAATGTGTTGTGCTGTGGACCAACGTTGCTATTTCACAATTGTTTAGGAGATCAGGTTGTCTGGTCATGACAGCCTACAGTAAACTAATACAAACTCCAGCCTATTAAATCAGTAGTCTGGAGCTGTTTGGGACCTGCATGGGGGCATGACCAAAGCGCAATGGCAGGAACCAGAATCCGGTTACCAGATACATGTGCGCCAGCAAAATCTTCCCTGTAGCTAACGTTAGCTAGCTATAGAGCCTGATAACACGAGGTGACTAAAAAGTTAAGTATGTAGTACATAAAACAAAACGTTGATGCAATAATATGGCATCGCCGCCACCGTCGCCATTCGTGGCGACTAGTTATCCTACACGACTCGAATTGGCGTTTCAACGGGGGAACGATACAAATGTGGCACGTATCTGTTTTACATCCCGGTTCTGAAAAATAATAAATAAGTGTCGCACACTCTTGGCTCCATATGCAGAGTCAGGCACGGACTGCATAATCGGGCACGTCGGGCACATGCCCGGTGCCCTGGCCTGCAAATTATTATTATTTTTTTTTTTTTTGGTGCCCGCAGTCAGGCCACTCACTGAACAGCAGGCCAGGTGCCGCCTACTGGTTTACTAGTGGTTTTATTACTTTATTAGTTAGTCTGAAGTAATAATTACACTTCAGGGATAAAGTGGGTGCATCTCATTGTAAAATTGGACTCGGCCCAAATTGGGCTTCAAATGGCCCAAATCTGGCTTCAAACGACCCAAATTGGGCTTCAAACGGCCCAAATTGGGCTTCAAACAGCCCAATCGGGCTTCAAACGGCCCAAATCTGGCTTCAAACGACCCAAATTGGGCTTCAAACGGCCCACATTTTTCGCCCGCCCGTATCGGCCCGTATCGGCCTGGCCTGCTTGCTATATAATGCCCGGCCTGAATTATGATCCCAGTCCGCCCCTGTGCAGAGTCTTTAATATGAAATGACGTTTCGGCCGTAGCCTTCTTCAGATTTACATCCCAGGTTCTGGCGTCTAGGGCGGAAAGAGGAAAGAGGTGTAATTCACAAATGATGGGTGCCAGGCTCTCTTCTCGGGAAGAGCCTGGTGACACGAGGTTACTGAATCAGAGATTTTCAAAGTGGGAGCCGGGCCTCCCCAGGAGGGGGGCTCCAAACAGTTTCAGGGGAGGCTCAGTGAATGCAAGTGAAAAAATATGACTAGTTTATAATTAGTTATTACATTAGTTATTATTAGGTATCAAAACGAGATCACATAGAATAGCCTAAATGTGTGATTTGGTAGTAGTTCAGAGATACAGTACTTTTTGGGGGATTTTACGGTTTTTCCCACGCTCCCCGTCAGAAACAAATAGGCTACATGCCTTCAGACAGACTATTTGTATTTGGTGTAGTATGATGTATGATGTATGATGTATGTCAAACAGCAATATCAGGCTATCTTGGCTCAATTATGGGATCAAATAACATATCATGATCCCATAGGCATCCAGGAATTGAACGAGGGGGACTCCTTTTTCCAAGCCTGGGGGGAGGCCCACAGTCTCAGACTTTGAAAAGCCCTGGCCTACATGATTGCAAAGAGAGCATCACATTTGCATAACCTGGTCCTCATATAATCTGCACATTTTTAACCCATCCATAAGCTGATAATGTGTCTATCAACAAAAACAACGATGGTCCTGGTCCTATGATGGCCTGGATTAACTGACCAGCTGTTCCTGCCTGCTTTTGTTCTGCCATTATATGACCACTAATCTTTTACATTGAAACATGGCTATAAATAGACCTATGGGAAAGTGAAGCGTTCAAAGCAGCCAGGAAGTGGGGTTGTTTTTGAATACATACAATAACATGCACTGTCTATTATGTTGGACATATGAAACATCACTTGGGCAGTAGTTATCTGTTCAGTTTCGTGAGGTTCTACTACTTTGTAATTTGAACTCAAATTATGAACATATGACTGCTGGGAACAATATCAGATTGAAACCACATTTCAGAAAGCAATCAAGTAAACTCAGTTTGAGAAAGTAACGGGGGGGGAAGGGGGGTGATGGTGTTCAGAAAGAATGTATTTATCTTCCATACCCCAAATAAAGAAAAAAACATGTTAATCTGTTATATATATATAGTTTTATATAAAGTCGGGTTATCGTGATTTATCGTAGCTAGCTGTTAAATGTGTTATATGGGGAGTAAACATTTTAGAAACATGCAGCTTAAAAGTGTCAAGGAATATCCATCAATGTATTTTTAAAATAGTCCAATAGCCAATAAAAGGTCATAAACAGGTCCTGTAATCAACATGCAGAGGACACTATTCTCAACCCGTCCTTCTGCCCTTGTTAATACTGGATCTCTTCACAGGTGGTTCCATACTCAAATCAAACCTTCCAGACAGTGATCAGAAGACAGAGGTTTATGTTTTGTCAAACTGCACAGTGGAGAAGAAGAAACATTACTTTTTAGTGGTCACTACTCCATCATACTACACTTTCTGCAAAACGGTATAATAGCCTACTGTACTAATAAAATCAATCATTTTGGTCTTGTAGTGACACCATGTTGTATGTCCTCATTAGACACTCAGATCTAATCTCCTGTTTTATTATCTCCTCTTAAGTTTCCCATCCCCAGTCCAAAGCTCTCTTATGCCTTCAATTGTTCATTTCCTTCCTTCACAATTTGTTGTGTTGCTCTTTCATCCATCCATCCATCATCCATTCATTCATCACTCATCCATCCATCACTTTCACCAACTTTGCCATGATGCCTTCCTCCTCCATACTCCCATCAAAATCATCTAACCCACCCTTCATCCAAGTAAATGTCCAGATCATCAAGCCATCCCATTCCTTATGGATATAAAGGAAGCTAGACACACTTGAACTCAGTTTATCCACCGTTATATTTGTGAGAGAGACCTAACAGCTTTCTTATTTACCACTAATACATCATAACTCACCGCGCAGATTTCCTTGACCTCTGACTTGGTGATGTATCCGTTCTTGTCCACGTCGAACAGCGAGAAGGCCCATTCCAGTTTGCTGGTGGTCTTCCCCGTTGACGTCATGTGGAGGGCGATGATGTACTCCTTGAAGTCCAGCGTGCCGTCGTCGTTGGTGTCAAAGGAGCGGAAGACGTGCTGGGCGTACGCTTGGGCGTCGCTGTCTGGGAAGAACTTGCTGTAGATGGACTGGAACTCCTCTTTGCTAATGCGGCCGGATGGACACTGCCTCTTGAAGTTGTCGTACCAATGGGCGATCTCCGCCTCGGAGAACTTGGTGTTGAGCTTCAGATCCTCCAGGATCTCCTTGGACATGGCACCGCTCTTGGTGTTACCCATTGTTGGTGCTGTGTCGCTTGTGGTGTTTCAAAGCTATATCGACGTGTGAATCGGTGCTGGCTCACTGTGCTGGCTCACTCCTCTCTTTGTCAAAGTGGTCGACAGAAGACTGGTCCTATATGCTTGGCCTCGGTCCTGGACCGCACCTCAGCCCATGGAGACAAATGCTGTGAAAGAGAGGAGAGAAGCTGCTTGGTAAGCTCAATAAGCCAGTCAGCCATCAGTGATGTGAGTCTGATGCATCACAGAGAGGGGTCAACACAGGTCAAAGTAAAAATGTGTGTTTGCTGTGCAAAGTGCCATGCTGCAGCCAGGTGGCACTTCTCTGCTGTTTTAAAAGGGTCAGCAGGCCAGCTTGGCAGCAGGCCAGCTTGGCAGCAGGCCAACTTGGCAGCAGGCCAGCTTGGCAGCAGGCCAGCTCATTGGCACAGAAGAGGGAGGGGGACCTTTTTATGACAGATTAGAGCAGAACTGGTAACTCCCACATTGATGGCGATAGAATTCTAAATGTCAGAAGACCCACAGATATTATTATTACAACAACAACAACAACAACAACAACAACAACAACAACAGTCTTGTAACTGGTGTGTGTGTGTGTGTGTGTGTGTGTGTGTGTGTGTGTGTGTGTGTGTGTGTGTGTGTGTGTGTGTGTGTGTGTGTGTGTGTGTGTGTGTGTGTGAAGCATATGCCCCTGGGACTTGTGTGTGTTGTTTGTCCGTGGCCGTCCTCAGAATCACAATCAGCTTTATTGGCCAAGTAGGACAAGGATTCTTGGACAACTGCAGCAGAGGACAACATGTCTTGACTTCTTGCTGAAGTGTAGCAGAGCTTTGAATGTGTATACGCTCTTATGTAAATAAATACAAAGGACATATTTTGATTTTAGTGAACCTGCACAACTTAAACTGCATTTGAGCACAAACGTGCTTGTTTTGTTGTAAAAAGTAAAGAAATCTAAGTAATAAAGAATGTCATGATCTATGTATCTGTTTCTCTTGGGTGTGTGTGTAAAAACGACTTAGAGTAAAGGAAGTGTGTTTTTGTGGTTAGAGTGAGCCCATCTCAGCTCTGCATGAGGTGACCTAGTTTAGTGCCGTTCGATAAGGGCAGGCTGTTTCATTGACAGCCTGTCATGGGGACACCCATGCTCTATATATAAATATACTGTTGAATTGGTGTTTGTTTGCTTGTGACATTTTATTCATTGGAGTCTGTCTCACTACAGTGGTGCAGTTGTGTGCTAACTAACACTTGGCAATTCCTCATTCAGGCCTGGTGTGTGAAACAAGGCGGATGAGTCCACCCTCAGGTAGAGAGGGGTAGTGGAACATGCCAAGTGTGGTTTGAGTAGAATCAAATGTATACATCTATTTTGAGTGTCAGAAAGTTGATCGGGACATTGCAATACATTTGATTGGTCATCCAGTTATTCAGTGATATTAATGTAACATTATTGTATTGAATGTAATCCTTGATCTGTTAGTTCTTTAATAGAGAGGCAAAGTGACGCCTACTTCCTGCTTCTGCACTGTACCAGATATTTTTATCCGCCTTTTTTCCCCCCATAGACATTTCGTAAAATGCTTTTAAAATAGTTGTACTTCGTTGAACCAAATGGTTCAGCTAACGCTATAATCGGGAGAGACCATAGAACATTTCACTCGGACCAAAACCTAAAGAAAAATATTTTCTTTAAACCCACATTTTTTTTACGTTTTGGTGCCAGTGAAATGTTATGTGATCTCTCCTGTTTCTAAATATATCTGTACCATTTGGTTTGAACCAGTACAACTATTTTAATAAGCATTTGACCAAATGTGTATGGGAAAATAAATGGCGGATGAAAATCTCTGGTACAGTGCTGAAGCAGGAAGTAGGCGGTCACTTTGCCTCTCTATTAACACTGACAATTGCTTGTCGGTCCTGTGTTAATCCTGTACCTGAACAAAAGGAAAAGTGGGCACATCCACTCGGAGCTGCAGGTGCAGGACAACAATGGCAACAACGAGTATCAAAAAGAAGTGAAGTCCGCACACTGCATCCACTTAACTCACAGTTTATTTGTTAAATCGACGTTCTCCTGTACCTGGCCCCGTATACAATTTGGTGTTAGGAGAATTTCTCACTTGAACTGAGTCAATGGGTCCCTAGACATGAAAAATCACCGAGGTGCTTGGACTGCTGCAAGCCAAGGCCGTGTGCAAAGCCCCCATGTGACCTCAAGTGTTGCCTGTACAAGCTCCTCCTCCTCATCACAGCCACATGGTTGATCTGAACTGGTGATACTGAGTGAGCATGTTGTGCGTGCGTGCGTGCGTGCGTGTGTGTGTGTGTGTGTGTGTGTGTGCGTGTGTGTGTGTGTGTGTGTGTGTGGTGGGGAAGGGGGTTTACACTTGTCTTGTAACTGGTGTGTTTGTGAAGCCTGGGACTTGTGTGTGTGTGTGACTTGTGTGTGTGTGTGACTTGTGTGTGTACTTGGCCAGCTTAATTGGCCAAGTATAGGACAAGGATTCTTGGACAACTGTAGCACAGGACAACATGTCTTGACTTCTTGCTGAAGTGTAGCAGAACTTTGAATGTGTATATAGGCTATTATGTAAATACAAAGGACATATTTAGATTTTTGTGAACCCGTCAACTTGAACTGCATTTAAGCACAAACTTGCTTGTTTTGTTGTAATAAAAAGTAATAAAGAAATCTAAGTAATAAAAAATGTCATGATCTATGTATCTGTTGCTCTTGGGTGTGTGTCTAAAAACAACTTACATTAAAGGAAGTGTGTTTTTGTGGTTAGAGTGAGCCCCTCTCAGCTCTGCATGAGGTGACCTATTTTAGTGCCGTACGATAAGGGCAGGCTTTTCATTGACAGCCTCTGAGTGTGATTAAAATCATCACGTGGTGTCTGTGCGTCAAACCTCCACAACAAATTCACCTGGAGTCAACCAGGGTTGAAGGGGGCTTGGGGAAGAGTGTAGCAGTGTGGGCTATGTCTCCAGGGTTGAAGGGGGCTTGTGGAAGAGTGTAGCAGTGTGGGCTATGTCTCCAGGGTTGAAGGGGGCTTGGGGAAGAGGGTAGTAGTGTGGGCTATGTCTCCAGGGTTGAAGGGGGCTTGGGGAAGAGTGTAGTAGTGTGGGCTATGTCTCCAGGGTTGAAGGGGGCTTGGGGAAGAGGGTAGTAGTGTGGGCTATGTCTCCAGGGTTGGAGGGGGCTTGGGGAAGAGTGTAGTAGTGTGGGCTATGTCTCCAGGGTTGAAGGGGGCTTGGGGAAGAGTGTAGTAGTGTGGGCTATGTCTCCAGGGTTGAAGGGGGCTTGGGGAAGAGTGTAGTAGTGTGGGCTATGTCTCCAGGGTTGACGGGGGCTTGGGGAAGAGTGTAGTAGTGTGGGCTATGTCTCCAGGGTTGAAGGGGGCTTGGGGAAGAATGTAGTAGTGTGGGTTATGTCTCCAGGGTTGAAGGGGGATTGGGGAAGAGTGTAGTAGTGTGGGCTATGTCTCCAGGGTTGAAGGGGGCTTGGGGAAGAGTGTAGTAGTGTGGCCTATGTCTCCAGGGTTGAAGGGGGCTTGTGGAAGAGTGTAGCAGTGTGGGCTATGTCTCCAGGGTTGAAGGGGGCTTGTGGAAGAGTGTAGTAGTGTGGGCTATGTCTCCAGGGTTGAAGGGGGCTTGGGGAAGAGTGTAGCAGTGTGGGCTATGTCTCCAGGGTTGAAGGGGGTTTGGGAAAGAGTGTAGTAGTGTGGGCTATGTCTCCAGGGTTGAAGGGGGCTTGGGGAAGAGTGTAGTAGTGTGGGCTATGTCTGCAGGCTTGAAGGGGGCTTGGGGAAGAGTGTAGTAGTGTGGGCTATGTCTCCAGGGTTGAAGGGGGCTTGGGGAAGAGTGTAGTAGTGTGGGCTATGTCTCCAGGGTTGAAGGGGGCTTGGGGAAGAGTGTAGTAGTGTGGGCTATGTCTCCAGGGTTGAAGGGGGCTTGGGGAAGAGTGTAGTATGGGCTATGTCTCCAGGCTTGAAGGGGGCTTGGGGAAGAGTGTAGTAGTGTGGGCTATGTCTCCAGGGTTGATGGGGGCTTGGGGAAGAGTGTAGTAGTGTGGGCTATGTCTCCAGGGTTGAAGGGGGCTTGGGGAAGAATGTAGTAGTGTGGGCTATGTCTCCAGGGTTGAAGGGGGCTTGGGGAAGAATGTAGTAGTGTGGGTTATGTCTCCAGGGTTGAAGGGGGATTGGGGAAGAGTGTAGTAGTGTGGGCTATGTCTCCAGGGTTGAAGGGGGCTTGTGGAAGAGTGTAGCAGTGTGGGCTATGTCTCCAGGGTTGAAGGGGGCTTGTGGAAGAGTGTAGTAGTGTGGGCTATGTCTCCAGGGTTGAAGGGGGCTTGGGGAAGAGTGTAGCAGTGTGGGCTATGTCTCCAGGGTTGAAGGGGGTTTGGGAAAGAGTGTAGTAGTGTGGGCTATGTCTCCAGGCTTGAAGGGGGCTTGGGGAAGAGTGTAGTAGTGTGGGCTATGTCTCCAGGGTTGAAGGGGGCTTGGGGAAGAGTGTAGTAGTGTGGGCTATGTCTCCAGGGTTGAAGGGGGCTTGGGGAAGAGTGTAGTAGTGTGGGCTATGTCTCCAGGGTTGAAGGGGGCTTGGGGAAGAGTGTAGTAGTGTGGGCTATGTCTCCAGGGTTGAAGGGGGCTTGGGGAAGAGTGTAGTATGGGCTATGTGTGAGCCGGGCGGTGAGACAATGTTTTGTATTTCTTTATTCTTTCTTTTGCAGTGTTTAATTATTTTTGAGTTGTTATGTTTCCTTTGAACTGATGCATGCTTTTATTTTCTAGACGTGGTTTTTGTGTTAATTGTCTCAAGCTTGATCACCACTGCACACCTGTTGTCTATTGGCACCAATCTGTGACAAGAAAGACAGGCAGTGCGGGGGGGCCTATTAGAAAATAGATGGAGCTGAGCTGACCAATTGAACAGCACCAGAGGAGGGACTTAACCTGTTTGGGGGAAGTATATAAACTGTCGATACAGGAAGGCACGGGAAAGACAGACAAGGAAAAACCACACACTGAGTGGACGGACGCACACACTGAGGGAAAGCGGCGGAGAGGGGAGCAGCTGACGGCCCTGCCTGTGGGCAAGGTAAGGTGTGGGCAACTGAGCCGTTGCGGCTTGGGCCCCTCTCTCTCCCCTGCGTACCTATGGGCGCACCGTAGATGACTGACGGGGGATGGGAGAGAGGGGGGGATGCCCAAACGTTGTCCCACACCTAGGTTGCTGAGACCCACAGGCGGGGTGAGGCTTCCCCGGCTCGCCGATGTGCCGTTTCCCTGCAGGAACATGCAGTGACTGACAGTGGGACACAGAAGCAGTGGCAGATCGCAGTGGCAGCAGCAGCAGACCAGAAGCAGTAGCAGACCGCAGCAGCAGACCTGAAGCAGCAGACCTGAAGCAGCAGACCTAAGCAGCAGACCTGAAACAGCAGACCTAGCAGCAGACCTGAAGCAGCAATCCTTGCAGCAGCCCAGCAGCAGCAGACCAGAAGGAGCAGTGGGCCGGACCGAAACTCAACCCAAACCCAGCCTTGGAGCACCGCTCGCTAGCGGCCAGCAGAGGGAGAGTGTAAACTCTCCCTTCCGCGTAAGTCTTTGACCCCCTCGGTGTTCCATGTGCTTGTGGTGTAGACGTGTCATAAGCAGGATATCAGCAAAGGACGGTTGACTCCCCTACAGTTTGTGTCTGCAGGTCTGACCAAGGAGGAGAGGAGACCCCCTGCACGGCGGACTCCGGATTCCCCCCCAGTCATCCAGCACGAGCACTTTATGGGCTTGGCCCAGAGTTTTAGCTGGACCATTTGAGTTGCTGTATTTTAACGAAGACATTTTAGCTGCTGCAGTTTTAACCCCCTGTCTTTTATTTTTAGACTTAGGTGATTACTGTTGTTGCATTTTATATTTTAGCCATTAAAAACTGTTATTCCTTGCACTGTGTCCTTGTTCACCTTTTTTGATACACCACTGTTTTTAACTGCTCTCCACCCGATGAAACGAACCTGGTTTTAGATCCTTGTTGTGTTATTCAAGAAGAGTCCTAGGCTCTTCCAACCTAGGTGGCGTTGTCGGTGTTTTAAATTGAGTCCACGCCTACAAGCCCACCACGGGCGTCACATATGTCTCCAGGGTTGAAGGCGGCTTGGGGAAGAGTGTAGTAGTGTGGGCTATGTCTCCAGGGTTGAAGGGGGCTTGGGGAAGAGTGTAGTATGGGCTATGTCTCCAGGGTTGAAGGGGGCTTGGGGAAGAGTGTAGTAGTGTGGGCTATGTCTCCAGGGTTGAAGGCGGCTTGGGGAAGAGTGTAGTAGTGTGGGCTATGTCTCCAGGTTTGAATGGGGCTTGTGGAAGAGTGTAGTAGTGTGGGCTATGGCACAATGACTTGCTAGAGCAGTGCTTCCCAAAGTGGGGTCGCCTGGAATTCAAATGGGTTCGCCTGAAATTATTATTATTATTTTACTTTTTACACCACACACAATTTAAACCTCCCGAAGAGTATTTGGTTGAAAGTAGGGGTGGGAATCGCTGAGTAGCTCACGATACGATATGGTCACGATACTTGGCCCTCGATAACGATATTATCACGATACAGCGATTCTGCGATAATCGATATATTGGAAGACGATACATCACGATACCTGTGTAACTGAAGAGAAAAAAATACCCCTAAAAGGCAAGAAGCAGGAATTATTAGGGGTGTCACGATACACTCAGTTCACGATACGATACGTATCACGATACTGGGTTCACGATAACGATACGATACGATACAATTTTAACAATATTTTTTTAAACTTGAATAATGACAATATATGACTGGAAAAGTAGTATTTTATTTGAAATGCACAAATACAAAACATGCTGTTGTGGGAAATTGTTATTACAATAACAACTAGAAAAAACATGAGATTGGAGATGAGGCTTATCTTGAAATAGAATGAGTTACACCGTCACTTAGATTTACTTTGAACTAAAAGGTTTCTCAGCAGTATAAATTCTCATTATGCATCTTCAGTTTTTCTTCAAACTCAAACAACAAGACTTTTCTTAATCTATTTTTTATGCATCTTCAGTTTTTCCTGTCAAGTAAACTGTTTTGCCAGAAACTCAATTGAATGGTTTCTCTCCTGTATAACTTCTCATGTGTCTCTTCAGAGACTTGTTCAACTGAACTACTTTCCACACATTGAACTTCAACAAACAAAGACGTTTCTTAGTCTATTTAAAAAAAAAAAAAAAAAAAAAAAAAATTTTTTTTTTTTGGGCGATATGAGATTTCATCTCAACGATACATATCGTGACGTTTTACTATCGCGAAATTTCGTGGGACGATATATTGTGACACCCCTAGGAATTATGTATTTATTAGCAGAATTGAGAGTTCACTCACTCACTCATAACATTTTCGATACCACGGAGGAAAAGTTACACATTAAGTCTTTTTATTATTATTATTAAAACAAGAAAACCTATATAACCTACCTACCTATATAATTTCTAAAAGTAGATATTAATGAGCAAACATTTCCATTCATGTAGCCTACAGTATTTATGTTTTTGTTTCAACTACAAACATAAATAAACGTCAACTTGAAACTATAGTAGTAGTGTAGGGTTAGCACCCCCTGGAAAACAAAATAATATTATTTTTTTAGAACTTCCTCAATAGGGCACTTCCGCTTTTTTGAAAAGGGGAAGTGATTTCTTTTGGGTAAAAATCAATTTCTCAGTACTTCCTCAATAGGGCACTTCTCCATTTTTTAGGGTTAGGGTTAAAAAACACTTTTCTTGTGGAAAGTGGTTATTTCAATAGTTCTGCAAAGTGTACTTCTCCATTTTTTAGGGTTAGGGTTAAAAAACACTTTTCTTGTGGAAAGTGGTTATTTCAATAGTTCTGCAAAGTGTACTTCTCCATTTTTTAGGGTTAGGGTTAAAAAACACTTTTCTTGTGGAAAGTGATTATTTCAAAAGGCCTCCAAAGGCCACTTCCCCATTTTACCCCATAGCACAGCTCACGACAAAATAGCAGCGTTTTTTTTTGATCTCGGGGGGAATACATTTGAACAATCATTATGCAAAACCCAGCTGGATCATTTTACATAGTGGGCAATATCTCTTTTGCTCGCTGTTGTTATGGACGCGACTTGTGAAACACCAACGACTTCCGCAGCACGCACCCCGTCTCTTCGTGACAAGAGACGTGCAGCACGTAACACGCCTCTCGTCACGAAGAGGCTTGCTGCGTGCTGAACGCCTCTATGACGCAACTCCACGACAGGAAGCACTTCCCTTTATAAGGACGAGAGCGATCAGCTGAGTACAATCACAAAGCCATACCGGTTAGTTTCTTTGAGAGAGGCAGTGACGGCAGAGCGCAGCAGCAGCAGCAGCATTTTTTGATCCAACTAACAACAAGAGTGTGTGCTTGTTTTATTTTTTTTACTACCGATCCTCGCATCAACAAACGGCGGAGACCGACAGCGCGGCATTTTTTTGATCTCAATCAAATACAAAATTGATTATGGCTTCTCATGCAGGTAACTCAAACAATATTCTTACCTGTCCCAGTGCCCCTATGCGCAGGCGCACTGTTCAACTAGAGGCGTTATTTCAATTTGACGGCAATCACGGGTATGAATACAAAATCGAGTACTTACGTGAGAAGCTATTGCTAAGGGCTAGCCATGATATTGGTAGAAAGGACATTGTGTGTTTCAGTGCGTGTTCACAAATGACACCTGAAGCGTGGAATGAGCAGGCATCAAGGTATTTTGATGATGAAGCTATTCTATGCAGAACACCTTGTCCATTTGGATCTCAAGTCCATGGCAATATATCTATAACCGATTGGCGTACATTCATGTTTTTAATGGGGACAGAGGTGTGCCCAGCAATTAAAGCAGAGCACGGGAAAAAATCTAAGAATAGACCTGTTTGGCTGTGGCGCGCGTCGGATGGTTTTGGTGGACTTAGGATTGAGGTGCGCAGCTGGTGTTCTGGACCCTGCGATATCCTGGACGGATTTGTTTATCTCGGTGTATGTCATAATTTTAAAGGCAACGATCTATGTGAAGGCCTACCGAAAACAGGCTTTTTTAGGCCGGGGGCTAAGGAGATCCCAGCTGAGGATTTTGTAGAAACAATTTTTTTCATGCAGCTTGGCGACTGGAACAAAATGCATAGCATAGGTCATAAAATTAACGCAGTCATTACTAGAGACGCGAGACACGCCGCTCTGAGTTCTATTAGAAAGAGACTGGCTTTTAATATGGAGTGCAACAGCGACGCCAGTGACGAGGAGGAGGACAACAACAACAAAACAGTCAACTGAACCCAAATGGTATGATACGGCTTGTGTGTGTGTGTGTGTGTGTGTGTGTGTGTGTGTGTGTGTGTGTGTGTGTGTGTGTGTGTGTGTGTGTGTGTGTGTGTGTGTGTGTGTGTGTGTGTGTGTGTGTGTGTGTGTGTGTGTGTGTGTGTTACAGTATATGTGTAGGAGGAACAAACCACTAATTCATCTATTGTCTCTTTTATGTTTTACAGATCATAACACCGATGACCTCATCCAGTATCGCCCCCTATACACCCACAAACCCCCGCCTCGCACATTCATAACAACCCAGGCACAGGTGCACGCCAATGAGGATTCAAACCATCACATCAGACTTTCCAACCAGGAGACAACCCCCACAGGTGCAAAGCACATACCACCACCACCTCCAAAACGCATTGACATATCTGCGGTGCGCGGGATCAGGGCCCTTCTTGTACGTTGCATCCGTGCAGCAGCATGGACGAAGGCAAGACTTTTGTGCAATGGTTGCATTATTGACCACCCCAGTCAACTTCAGCATTCATGTGTGTTCGCCTACGATGATGACATATTTGGACTTTACGGCAGCGAGATATTCGATCTAGTGTTTTCTCCTCAGCTTGTTTCAGCCATAGCTAGAGTCGTCTGGTTGATTACAGGGGACACTCATTCGAACGAACGATTAATGGGAGCAGCGGAGGCCATAATTGCAGACATGTGTGACCCCCCCACGGGGCTCAGATGGAAATGTGATGAATTTGATCCAATTAATACATCCCTCCCACATGATAATTTTGTAGGTGAGGGTTTCGTAGTGTGGGCTCAGTCTAACCCCTGATTTTTTTTCTTCCCAATTATAGGCTATTATAGGCTATAATAGGCTATATCTTTTTTTTTTTTTTTTTTTTTTTTTAGACTAGCCATGTGGTGGTTAGTCAGTATGTTAACGGATATATTTTACCCTAATAATGTTTGTTTTGTTAGAAATAGATTAAAGGATATTTTCCATACATTTGATGATGATACTTTTAAAAATCATATGAATTTTGTACGTTCTAATGTTTGCTGGGATGAGATGCTTATACTGTGTAATAATACAAACATGTCTACAGATGTCATATTTGATTCGTTTTTCTCTGAGGAGGGTAAAGTGTTTGACATAGGTAATTTAGTTGTGATATTTGCATTCATGCACGATGTATGTATTAGACATAACATAGATTTAATTTTGGATTATTTGTGTGATAAACATTTACATGTATGTATGGCTTATTTGAGATTGATTGATAAGAAAAGAATGTTTACATTGTCTATGGAATAAAAAACATTTTTAGATAAAAAACATTTGTTTGTTGGTGTTTTAGCTTCAGCATGATATATAGATGTATATTCATAGTCAGCATTGCGGGGCTTCCGCTAGGAACGAATCTGATATATGCGTTTCACCCCGGGTTGTTTTTGAGTACGGACTGTGCGTCTGACCATGTAGCCCCCCAGTGACATCCGGTTTAGCTGGTTGCCTATAGCCACACATGATACGCTCTAATATAAGATATATAACTGTTTGACATAATGTCAGATCATGATGGAGCAGCGATTAGACAAGATCTATCTAGATCCCGCTAACCCCGCGGGTTTCTCTAGCATTGCTAAACTATGTGATGCCGTTAGAAATGACGATAAGGGACCGGTGAATGAAAGCAGCGTTAAAGATTATCTATTAAAACAAGATGCATATACACTACACACTCCGGTTTTTAGAAATTTCAAACGCAATAGAGTATTTGTATCGGGAATCGATAAACAGTTCCAGATAGACTTAGTAGATATGTCTGAATATTCGATGGAGAATGACGGCATTAAATTTTTATTAACGTGTATAGATGTATTCAGTAAATTTGCATGGGTTCAACCTCTGAAAAATAAAACGGGTCTAGCTGTTACAGATGCCTTCAGATGTATCCTCATGGATGGCCGTATTCCCATCAAATTACAGTCGGATAAAGGAACAGAATTCTTCAACCGTAATTTCAAAAAGCTAACCCAGGAATACAACATTAAACATTTTACGACATTTAATGAGACTAAGGCCAGCGTTGTCGAGAGGCTGAATAGATCGATAAAATCCCGGATGTGGCGATATTTGACAGCTGTCAACTCAAGAAGATACATTGATAACCTAAGTGATTTAGTTTACGCCTACAATAACGCCAAGCACCGATCGATAGGGATGACACCCAGCCAAGTAAATAAAGGAAATGAACGCATAGTTTTTAATAGACTGTACAAGAAACACCCAGAGCCAACCCCCTCGTTCAAGTTTAATATCGGAGATAACGTGCGGATCTCAAAACAAAGAGGCATATTCGATAAAGGATATAAAGGTGGATATACCGAAGAATATTTCATAATATATGAGCGAGTCGCTAGACATCCGGTGGTCTATCGCATCAAGGATCTATCCGGTGAGGCGTTAAAAGGATGTTTTTATGAAGCAGAACTGCAGAGGGTTATTATTGACGAGACCAAGGCATTTAAAATAGAGAGAATAATCAAACGACGTAAATCAAAGGGGGCAAGACAAGTCTATGTCAGTTGGCGTGGTTATCCAGAATCTTTTAATTCCTGGATTAATGAACGTGATTTGATTACCATATAATATTTATAGTGGGTGGATGACAGCTAGGCGGCTACTCTCCCCGTGACAGGCAACGCGTTACGTCATCTACAACATGGCCACCCCGGAAGCGGCTGGCTTCTACGTTACGCTCCCCAGTAACGCCTCTATCGATATATATCCGAATAATAAAATCTGGAGTTATCGGACAAAGCTGGCGAAACCATTAGTGTTTAGAGAAGCCTTTGAAGTAGGTTTGGTAGAAATCCAATACCCAAAGTCTTGGCCTACTTTCCCATTAGAGGACGCAAACATAATGGTTTTTGATGTTAGGGGCAAAAAGAAGATTTTCAGAACCGTTTCTATGCAGATAGGAACTTATGGGTCAATCCCTAGTATTTTATCACGCTTCAACCATACATGCATGACTGTGTTCAATAACCCAAACCCACCTATAGTATTAACCTATAACGAGATCACTAATTTTGTACAAATCGGTGGCGTCCCTGGATCAAAAATAATATGTACAGGAAGACTGGCGACTATCCTAGGAATGAGCCCAAATGTAGAACACCTCTGCATTCCTAAACCAGCGACCGCTGATTATCAATCTGATATTGACGCGGGTGTTTATAATATATTCGTGTACTCAGATGTATGCCAGCATCAACTCGTGGGTGACGAATATGTACAGTTGCTCAGAACGATTAATATATCAGACACGGACCGACGCGTGACCACTCTATCATTGGATCCCGTACATTACACACCTATCTCAAAGGACGTTATCGATGACATTGAACTGGTTCTGAAAAACGATCAAAACAAGCATATTCCATTTGCATACGGAAAAGTCCTTATCAAATTACATTTCAGACCAGTTGGTTATAAACGCTGACGCATAATGATGACGTCGTATGAGAGCGCCGGAAATGACGCGATGGATTACTATTATGATTACTACGTTAAACAGGCGGGTGGAGATTTAGCGGGGTTTTCTGGAAGCGCTACACAGTATGGAGCGGGACTAGGTGGCCTGTTTAGAAGTCTTTTTAGGATGGCTGTTCCATTATTTAAACGCGGATTTTCTATTGCTAAACCGTATATTAAAACTGCAGCATCAGGCATCGCTGGAGACATAGTTCAGAATATCGTCAGAAAAGCAACAGGAAGACCTGACCCCCAAACCGGAAATGGTTTTATGGTATACCCCCAGCGTAGACCACCATCTAGTGGTCGGAGGGGGTATCGCCCCATTAAGAAAAGGAGTAGAATACATAAGCGAAGACGTTGCACAGCTCCTCGCAGACCAAAGACAGCAACCAAACCACGTAGACGTGCTAAAACTCACACCAGAGACATCTTCTAAATAATGTCACTCCTTCACAACCAATCGGTAGAGTGTATGAAGAGTGAGCTTGATATTTTTCGTCTACCACCAACTCAGACATGTATAGAGCGTGCTGCGTGGGTTGAAATTCCACCTGTTTCTCAAATCACCACTGGGGCACCAATCGAATTCGTAATTACTGGATCAAACGATCAATATATCGATTTTAATGACAGCTATTTATATATCCGACTGAAACTCACCAAGCCTGGCGGCGTAGCCCTGGCTGATGATGATATAGCTACCTTGATCAATTATCCAGGTGGTAGCCTATTCTCACAACTGGACATTCAGCTTGGTGATAGGCTTATTACTCAAGCCAGTAATACATATCCCTATAGGGCATTGCTCGAATGTCTTATTAATTATGGGCAAGAGACATTGGATACACAATTCAGCACAGCCCTTTTCATCAAAGATTCGGCTGCTGCTATGGATGGGTCATCTCTTACCTCGGGTAATGATGGTCTGGTGCGTAGGAATACCTACACTGCAGAAAGTAAAACTTTGGAGCTTATCTGTCCTATACACGCCGATTTATTTATGCAGGAAAAACTGATGATAAATGGCATTGATGTGGGGCTGAAATTTATCCGCTCTAAAGATGAATTCTGTCTCATGTCACCCACTCCTGATAAACACATCGGGGTGAATATACTTAGCGCAAGTCTCTATGTGAAGAAAGTTAGCATTTCCCCAGCTGTCAGGCTTGCCCACATGAGGGCGCTAACGCACGCCAATGCACGCTATGCTATGGATAGGGTTTCACTGAAAACAGTGACCGTCGGAAGAGGCCTCAGGATGACAAATCATGAAAACTTATACAATGGTCAGATACCCAAATTAATAATAATTGCTTTTGTTGATAACGAGGCACATAGCGGGAATTATGCAAGAAATCCCTATAATTTCCTTAATCTCAACACTGAATTTATTGCATTATATTGCGATGGTCATTCATATCCTGCGAGGCCTTTTACACCTAATTTCACCACTGGCGAGTATGTCAGAGAATATCATGAGCTGTTCCAAGCCACCGGTCGTCATTTGAAAGACCGCCCTCTCGCTATTACACGCCAAGAATATGGGAGTGGCTATACCTTGTTTTGCTTTAACCTGGAAGCAGATGGTGCGAACACAGGAAACGTCAGCTTGATTAGAACAGGCAATGTGAAACTTGAGGTTCGTTTTAGACAGCCTCTGACTCGCACAATCAACATAATCTGCTACAGTGTCTTTGACAGCATCTTGGAAATTTCAGGGAAAAGACAGGTTTTATTGGACTATTACTAAAACTGGACACTATGAACACAATGGAGATTGATCGGATTCTCAGGAAGAAACTTGCAAAAGGCGTACAACTGTTGGGTGTACTAGCAGCCGACGCACTTCCGCGACATGTGCGCTCACTTCCGGCTATGGTTATTGTCAACACCGACTATAGTGACAAGCCAGGACAACACTGGCTCGGAATATATATAACTGTAACCCGAGAAGCTATGTTTTTTGACAGTTATGGTAATCGTCCTGATTTCACCGGGTTCCCAAAAGAAATAGCATGTTTTATAAACCGGAATAGCCGTCATGTCACATATTCAACTGTGCAGGTGCAGAACAGCGCCTCTGTCAGCTGTGGACAACATTGCATATTCTTTTTAATCAACATCCAAAAAGGTCTATCGTATCAAAGTGTTATGAAAAAATATACTAGTGATACTCTGTGTAACGATAATATGGTATGTACCTTTGTAAGCAGAATACAGCCTGGATCATGTAAAAGCTATCATTTAAAATGTATACAATGTGCAACACCACAGACCTGTATGTGACATTTTCAATCAAATAAATCATATGAGACTGGAAACAATGTTGGTTGTGACTTTTTATTTTTTTTCAATATGTACATAGGATATTTTGAGCATTATGAAAAAACAACAACAACAATATGACCATACATCATGATATGATAAAAATAGGATGAGAAACAATACATGATATGATAAAAATAGGATGAGAAGCAATAGCATGTACCAAAAATGCTGAGGTTGTAAAAGCTTCAACCTGAATGATAGGATAAAAATAAAAATAAAAATGGAAATAAAACATAATAAAGTAAATAGAATTTGAATGTTCTGTTTTCAATTAGAATCATTTGAATAAAAAAATAGTAAAAATAAAAATAAAAAATGGAAATAAAACATAATAAAGTAAATAGAATTTGAATGTTCTTTTTTCAATTAGAATCATTTGAATAAAAAAATAGTAAAAATAAAAATAAAAAATGGAAATAATAATAATAATAATAATAAAACATAATAATAATAATAAAGCATAATAATAGAAAATAATAGAAAATAATAGAGTAAAATAAAAGTATAATAATGTAGAGTATAAAAGAAAATTCTAATAGGATCTCCAGGCGGTCCTGGCGGGGCTAAACATTTCACCATCAACAATAACACTATCATTATCATCATCTTCACCATGCATTGTCTTGCTATGTTCAAACAGACGACGGAGACTCCTATTTGTAACGGTAGAGGAGGGGACATTTATCTCTGCTAGTGTCTTAAGAAACTCTCGCCATCCTAATGGGCGAGCCGACTCTCTAACCAGCTGTGAACCTGTCATAAACTTGACTAAATCAAATATGTGTGTTCCCCTGAGGGGCTGATTGTCAATAACTAGCTGACCATTAGCAGTCCATCTGATTCTATCCGATGCATTGGAGATAGCGTTCAGAACGTGTGAGGCCTTGTTTTTGCTGTGTGCTGGTATGTGTTGTAATACATCCGTTATGTCAGCAGGTGTCGCATTGTTATCATTCACAGGTGCTAATGTCTCAGCTGGTTCAGAATTTGGCATCAATAGTGTTAGCGTGTTCTTTTCGTTATCGGCCTGTTTCACCAGAGTCAAATATCTGTGTAAAATGTTTGAATATTTCAACGCTTTACTATGTACATCAAGACTGGGATCATCTAGGACCTCTGCCATCAAACGATCTAGATCACACTGAGCCTTTGTTCTGATGTCAGGGGGGGCGATGGGAGTAGCAGGTGGACGTGTCTGAAGAGCCTTGATTTGATTGTGTGGTACAAGAAACATTTTGGTGGTGTGTTCCATGATCAGCCTCGATTAAAAAGACCACTAATAATAGGAATAGCCGCAGCTAGCAAAGGGAATATAAAACCACCGCGTTGGTTAATCTTTTTCTTTTTTTTCAATAGTGTAACTTTTTTATTGGCAAACCACCTAAGTAAAGCCTTGCTTTTCTTTAATCTCCTGTGAAGTTTAGGAGAAAGTGGAATATTCCCTTTTAATAGGTTCAATGCAAGCTCACATAATGCATTAATTAGATCATTGCTGGCTGTCGCAAGAATGGTCTTGCGCCTTTTGGGGGTCGCCTTATAAAGATGTTGAAGAAGTTCGAAATTCCTATGTACACGTGCAGACATTTCTAAAAGAGCCTAGCTTCTTCCCCCTCTGGGCAGATAGACAACCTGTCGCTCGGGGGTTAACTCAGTTCTGAGTCTTAACAGGTCAGGTGTCGTTGGTTTATAGTCTATGAGAATATATCCATAATTACTCGATGTGGCATCTTGAAAAGCTTCCATAAAATGTTTTGAATTTTTGGAGTACATTTGACGTGCTATGATGCTTATTTGTTGTTTATCGCGAGGGTTTTTAAATAACACAAGATAATTAGTGTTGAGACTTATTGTGCGGCTTGCTTTGCCTTGAGCGAAAAGATTCTGGACCAGATAGATACAACTTAAATTTCTGTGATGACAGTATTTTGTAAATACATTTTGAACCTCTGAATTATTAACGGCAGAAGACATCTGATCATCAATAATTAATAAGTTGCTCTTATCGGGGGGAAAAATACTATCATCTGCTAATGATGGGGGAATACCCTCAATAAAAGTAATTGGTCTAATCAGTAATAAATCATCATATACTTTTTGCCAGCAGCCATATAAAAAGACGACATTATCCAACGCTTGTGTGATCAGTTGTGATGCGTTTTGAATAATGGATTTAACAAAATAAGTTTTTCCACACCCAGACGGCCCAGAAATAATCATGGTAAAAGGGTGGAGTAGGCGTGCATCAAAACCCTCCTGCGTGTTGATGACGTTGTTAATATCCATGTGGACGTGTGCTGAAATCGTTCAGAACGCGGCGTTTATCATAGACGACCTGAAGGCGTTTAACTAATGACTGATTGCTTAGCTGTAGCGATAATTTATGTCTCCTGATTCGATCAGCGGTTGTTCTAATAACATTAACTTCACCATCCAACACATACGCTTCCAGCAGGCGTAAAAGGGAATCATAAGTGACAGCATTTTTATTTACACTAGTATTTAGCGTGATACCTTTACATTTCACTGACGAGCGACCTGTGTTGGTGATAAATGCATAGGATTTTGGACCCGTTGATACAAAGTCTGTAATGTGTTCGGCTGGCTCAAGCTCGCTTGTCAATTGTCCTAAATGCTTACCGAGTTCCGGGTTCCACTCCCCCTCCCGCGCTGTGAAAATTATTGAATCTGTATCACTATATAATGTGCGCGAGCCAAGTTTATCCATAATTTCATATAACTCCAGACGAGCATATGCGGTGGTCATCGCGCCTAGAAAGACATTAATATCTTTTCCCTTCGGGCCTTGACCGGCAGCATGTTTCCATTGGACAATAGCGACCTCATCGGTGAGGAAGCGGAATTGACTCACAATGAATTGGTCACTGAACATTAGTTGTAAAAAACGAGCCTGGTTATTAATTATCTCACATGTACACTGTTCATCTCGTAATGCAAATCGTCCCCATAAAGTGTTCAAAAGTAATTTGGATGATGAACGTAGTGCAGGATTGTGCACAATTTTTGTTTTGTCTAAAAACACACCTTCGACTTTTTGGTATTCGGCAATGTACGCGTCTTTCTCGGCATCCGTAGTGACGTCGGCTGGGAATCCACTCGCTTCCTGTTTACGCTTGAGAAAAGCTTTTACGTACCCTTGGAATAATTCCTTTGTGCGGTGTTCAAAATGCCAGACTTCAGAGATTGATATAATACGATAACCTTTCTCGATCGCTTTGTGTAACTCAAACGAAACCCATACGCCGCTGAGAGCTCTCTCGTTCTCGTTGTGGTCGCACTCATCTTTAGAGAGCCCTTCTGCACATGTGCGACAAAGAGGGAACATCAGTTTCCCGTGTGCTCTGTGGGGGAGGACGGGGTGATACAAAGACCTAGGTGGCGCTATTACACACTTGATGAGTCCGAAGTAGGTTGAGATATCATCAAAATCCCTGGTAATAACTTTAGGATGTCCAAGAGGGTACTCTTTTGTGTTCTGTACATATGGATATAGAGAACAAAAGTCCACATAATGTATCTTTTCGCCGTTTTCGACCTTATGGTGTAATTTTAAGGCGTTTGTTCGTCCCCCATATAGGGCTAGGCGTGGGTTCAAACGCTCAGGTTGTGTGTAAGATCTCATGAATGCCATCACGGAGACATCCGTGTGTTTCATACGGGTCCATTCACACTCCCATAAAACGACTACGTTCATACCATGGATAGATTCTAACGTATTTATTTTTTCAGCGAAAGCATGGTACAAGTCCCCAAACGTTGCGTTTTTGTAGGGGTGTGTGTCATTTGAAATATGACAGCGATCACACCCATGAAAAAAACAGCCGGCAAATTCATATGCAGTATTAGTCCTTGGGTTGAAACCATCTAGATAATAACCACCGACTCTATGTTCACCATGGTTGAGAGCATGTATAATGCTAATATTCTGACTTTGTGCCAGATAAGATAACCACTGCATAGATGCGTCGCTGAATGTTCGGTTCTGACCTGTATAACAACCGTTATAGGTGAGCGCGACGGTGTCTGGTTTTAGGAATGTGGTTTTAAATACAGCCATGCAGGCGCCAGGAAGCGTGACATATCGGAGGGGGTCTACGTTGGTGGCTTTGATGAACGCTTCCCTATAAAGAACACAGGCTTGACGTAACACTCGAACATCTTGTGCACAATACTTGGCCTGTTGCTTAGCAAAGTTATATATCAGGGTCTTATGACTTTTATACCATTTTAAGAACTTGTATTTATCTGATTCACGCATTGTACCATACCCAAACATCTGCTTTGAGGGGATGACTCCAATATAGTTTTCATTTTCTATTGTGTTAAATTTGTATGGGAAATAGCCTTTTGATTCAGCAAAACCTAAGGCTTTTGGGGTTTCGGCTAAACGCATGGGTAGAAAACTGGCAGAGTCTATAAACCTCTGTTTTTTGTATGTGGAAAAGATGGCTGTCAGTCTGGATCCCTTAACAATGACAGTGGGAGTTAGTCCTTGAGACACCATGTTTTTTAATATTAAATATCCATCAAAACCACTACCATTATGCGCTATAAACGTATGCTCTGCATAGCGGGGATTGGTATAGAACCTTAGAAAATCACCGATGCAATCTTTCCCATCAGCGCCACTGAAGTTTCTAGGCCTGTCATTTTTAAGCGTCATAGATGATACAAAACTTGCTTCATGCATACCTTCTGCATTTATTCTTGTCTCGATGTCATAAAATATATAGTTTTCCGTGGCTTCTTTAAATGGAGTAGGTTGTATGAAACAGGCATGGTCAGACTCTTGCGCCCCTAGTGGAACGCCACAATGATCACATCTTGGTGAGCTGCATATGTGTGGTGTAGTGGGTCTGTGCATGTGGCTCATTTTACATAGTGGGCAATATCTCTTTTTCTCACAGGGGGAGACGGTATGTTTGTCCCTTCTCACGTGTGCTTCATAGCAAGTCTGAGATTTGCACATAAGCCTACATACATTACATTTAACAGTGGTGTTCGCCTGGGGTGGATCTATGTGTAGAGGTCCGTAACAGACATTACATATGTGTCTACATGTATGTATATAAGGCTCCTGATACGGATGGTAGCAGTAGTCGCAAACATAGCTAGACCCAATGAATCCATTTTTATTCAGAATGAGATAATAATGTCCTTCATATAAATAAATCCAAATTGTTTCTGGGTGGGGGACGTCTGTAGTCATAAATGGGTATCTGCGTTTAGAACTCTCTTTGTGGTGGAAGATAATTATCTTGCTGTCAAAATGACGTTCAAAAGTTCCAATGTCGGCAAATGATACTTTATACATATGGTCAAAACCCAACTCAGTGTATATTTCTCGAGCTCTCTCCAATAGACTAGCGTTGTTTAAATCAGGGTTAAAATGTCTGGCAATAACCATGCCGAAACAAAGATTATTTCCACAACCATTATCAGGATTATAAAGGTAATGAATCTTTCGATCAATAATATCTTTATATTGTATATCCATCAATCTAAGCCTACTGCCCCCTTGCTGATTCATTGTAACTGTGATGGTGAGAGATAGGTCACCAGAGATCATTGACTCATCATTGCTTTGAATTGCGTCTGAGACATGGTCCAGAAATTCTTGACCAGCATTGTCTCCAACTGTGGTAATAGTATGTACATCTGACGCTAGGCTATCGCCCCCCAACGTTACATCCATAATGCTACCCGTCGGGACATCGTTTGTAACTACATCAATTAACCCTGTTAATCTCTGTCTGACCATACCAGGCACCAATCCGAGATTATCAGTGTTAATATCGCGTAGATCTATATTTTGACGGTATATCCTAGCGTTGAATGTATCTATGTGTCTGAGGGTATAATCACTGGGAGAGATGGCAGCTGGGGGTTGAATCATAGAGTCTGCAGACGGTGTAGTGATGTCGTCATCGTCGCGGTCTGATGACGCGTCTATTTGTTGTGATGGTGTAACGACTGTCGCGGGTGTGGGTAGCATGTCGGCATTTGATGACGCTGCTATTTGTTGTGGGGGCGTAAGCGTAACGATTGACGTGGGTGGGGGTAGCGTGTCGGCATTTGATGACGTCTCGTCGCAGTCTGATAACGCGTCTATTTGTAGGGGTATCCCTCGGGGGTCGACTGACTCTAATGACGTAGCAGCTGCGTCATTTTGGGGTTCCTCGTGTTGTTGTGTTGGGGTAGGCAAAGCGCCACCGGTCTGCGATACAATGCAGCTTCTCCGGGGTGGTAAATCAGCTATGTAGCGTTTGATTATACGAGTCTGTGCGTTAGCCCAGGCTCTAATATCGTTATTATTATTCACCCCAGTAGGTAGGTCATTTGCTAAAGCATAAGCGACGCCTTGCTCACTCCAGTCTATTCTAAGGGGAGGGGGTTTATCGGAGTTGAAATATCTAGTCAATTTAGGGGGAGGTGTTCGATTGTCTTCATCTGCATGTCGCCTACGCTTAGCCATATTGGCTGTTTAATTGATCTCTATATACATGGACTTTTTTTTAAAAATGATGGTGATGGTGATAGTGTTATTGTTCTACCTTACTGTACTTTTACAAAAAAAATTACACATTCCTCAATTTTTCAAGCATGGAACATTGTATATTCTGATGTATCAAAATTGTGTTCAAATTGGCATCAGCCGATGCCATCCACCGTGTGTGTGTGCGTCTGAGTGTTCTCAATGTACGTTCAAATCTTCTTTGAGAGCGTTGCATTATCCTATAACCATTTCTTAAACGTCTATACACATTCTGCTTATCTGAGTTAGAGGTACCTGAGAGTTGTCGGTTCTTCTCGCGTGGTTGATGATCAGGCGAGGGTGGAGGTATCGCGTTCTCGTCGATACAGTGTGGTCTGTTGATGGAGAGGGCCGTAGGCGTATCTGAAGCTTCCACCCGCTCGTAGTCAGCAATCCACTCATTCAGTGTCTGATCACTGAGCTGCACATCCGTTTCCAACCACGTGGGTTGGTTGTTGATGGTGTCTTCAGCTGTTGGGGCCGTGTGTTCGCTGAGCTGCACATCCGGGTCCACCCACGTGGGTTGGTTGTTGATGGTGTCTTCAGCTGTTGGGGCCGTGTGTTCGCTGAGCTGCACATCCGGGTCCACCCACGTGGGTTGGTTGTTGTTAATGGAGATGGGTGTGGGTGGGTCTGTTGGTGAAGGTTGACTCCTGTACTGTGCAATCCACGCGTCCAGTGTCTGGTCGTTGGGGTGGATGGTGGGATTCAACGCTGATTCAGGTGATGTTGGTGATGAGGGTCGATACAAGTCTGCATCGGGGGTCAGCGCTGAGTTGTTGGGGGTTGTCTCCTGACTGTAAAAATAAATAAATAAATAAAAAATAAATAACGATGGATATGTCTATCTCAAAAATACATATAGCCTATATATATATATATATATATATATATATATATTGCTGGTTGTTATATCTGAATTATGTCCTTACCTCTGGTCGATTAAATCTGCAATATCATTTGGGCTCAGCCCGTTATCCTTAGATGTGATGTTATCAGATGAATGGTGTATGGTGGCATCGGGGTTGCATCTATGGAAGTCACGTGGTTTGCCTCTATGGCGACGGTTGACTGTCTTCGTGGGAGCCCCTCCCAATGATTGTGGATGAAATAATAATTCACCTGTGTGAGAACCCGTTCTATGGGGGGTAAAAAAAAAACAACATTTCAAAAAAAAACTGGTAGAAGTATGGTTACCACACCCTTTTTTTTCTAAACAAACTATATGATAAATATGTAAACAAACAATGTTTCATTCTCACCCTCTAGGTCTGTTAGTAATATCTCGTAACGCAGCTCCTCGTTTTAGAGAGATTCTGGTGTAATGATCATCATCTGGATATTCCTCTGAGCGCGTGGTGTCCAATAATCTGGTCCCCGGGTTATATATGTAAAAAGCTGTATTGTTAATGTTTTTGTTAATATAACATTCCATAAAAAAACAAGGAAAAGGATCTTAATTATAAATATATATATATATTAAATGGATAGTCTAATTAAACAATATTAATAACAAAAAAATCTTACCATTGAAATCCATGGTTGTTGATGCGAGGGTCGGTAGTAAAAAAAATAAAACAAGCACACACTCTTGTTGTTAGTTGGATCAAAAAATGCTGCTGCTGCTGCTGCGCTCTGCCGTCACTGCCTCTCTCAAAGAAACTAACCGGTATGGCTTTGTGATTGTACTCAGCTGATCGCTCTCGTCCTTATAAAGGGAAGTGCTTCCTGTCGTGGAGTTGCGTCATAGAGGCGTTCAGCACGCAGCAAGCCTCTTCGTGACGAGAGGCGTGTTACGTGCTGCACGTCTCTTGTCACGAAGAGACGGGGTGCGTGCTGCGGAAGTCGTTGGTGTTTCACAAGTCGCGTCCATAACAACAGCGAGCAAAAGAGATATTGCCCACTATGTAAAATGATCCAGCTGGGTTTTGCATAATGATTGTTCAAATGTATTCCCCCCGAGATCAAAAAAAAACGCTGCTATTTTGTCGTGAGCTGTGCTATGGGGTAAAATGGGGAAGTGGCCTTTGGAGGCCTTTTGAAATAATCACTTTCCACAAGAAAAGTGTTTTTTAACCCTAACCCTAAAAAATGGAGAAGTACACTTTGCAGAACTATTGAAATAACCACTTTCCACAAGAAAAGTGTTTTTTAACCCTAACCCTAAAAAATGGAGAAGTACACTTTGCAGAACTATTGAAATAACCACTTTCCACAAGAAAAGTGTTTTTTAACCCTAACCCTAAAAAATGGAGAAGTGCCCTATTGAGGAAGTACTGAGAAATTGATTTTTACCCAAAAGAAATCACTTCCCCTTTTCAAAAAAGCGGAAGTGCCCTATTGAGGAAGTTCTAAAAAAATAATATTATTTTGTTTTCCAGGGGGTGCTAACCCTACACTACTACTAACTATGTTTCAACTACCACACACAGCATAATATTTTAGCCTGTTTATTAAAAAAAAAAAAAACATATCGATACTTGGTGCCAGTGTATCGATAATGTATCGCAAGTGGAAATATTGCGATACCGTGAGTATCGATATTTTGTCCCACCCCTAGTTGAAAGATTGACAGGTATTTAAGTTCGGAGTTCAAGTCAGCAGTTTAATATCAGATTTTTTTATTTTTTTATTTTTTTATTTTTTTATTTTTTTATTTATTTATTTATTTATTTATTTCATCAGGTCGAGTGGGTTCCTTGGGCAATGATGGATCTCCATTCCTCCCTCGCCTGCATACACGTTACAATTTCTCCTGCAGTCAGCGCGGTATCTCGCCTTAAAGTGTCCACATTTAGTTGCTGTCTTCCCCTTCTTTTAGTTCCGTGTGTCGGCTCCCACAGTACCAGCTTCTGTGCTGCTAGCTCCGGATGTCTATAACAGTGACCAGCAAGCCTCAGCTGCCTGAGTCGTATCTTCTCACTTAGCTTAGGCAGCTCTTGGTGAAGATCTACGTTTGTGATATAGGTGCCAGGGTGGATGTTGAGGGCATGCTTAAGCATCCGTTTAGTCTGTTCTCCCTCTGTTGACTCAAGGTCCATGTGTCAGAGCCGTAGATCAACACTGACTCCACGGATGCAATGAACAGGGCAAGTTTGATTTTTCTAGAAAGGCCTGTCCTCCATATGTTGATTGATTGATTGATTGATTGATTGATTGATTGATTGATTGATTGATTGATTGGTTTTATTTTTGGGGGCGGGGAGATCAGAATCCTGAGAAAAATGTCAGAAGACTTCTTAGATTCTGAGAGTCAGAATTCTCAGATTAATGTCAGAATTCTGAGATTAAAGTCAGAATTCTCAGTTTAAAATTAGAATTCTGAGATTAATGTAAAAATTCTGAGATTAAAGTCAGGATTCCGAGGGGAAAAGTCAGCATTCTGATTTTAAAATCGAGCTGAAATGGCATCTCCAGGAGATGTGATTGCATATCGTGACATATTCCCAGTGAAACAGGGTAGAGAGGCGGGACATTGTGCGTGGAGGAGTTTGATTTGACTGTTGGAAAGTGGGTGTGTCTTGGAGAGGGACTGGTGTCAGGCGTTGACTAGTCTCAACCAGGGTGGGAATTTTGTCATTTTAGGGGCGTGGTCATCTGGCCTTCAGCATCACATATTTTTTAGGGCACAAGACCACATGCCAGGGCACAAAGGCCATTGCTCTGTTGACATCGTGAAGAGCGATTTTTCTGAAATGTGTTAAAATGAGTCAATGACACATCCTTTGCATAGAGCAGCTACATTAAACTAAGACCACTGATGATTTTAAAGCAACTGACAGTAGCAGGCTGAGGGCAGGGCACTGCCAAGGTGGCCTTATGGATCTCAGGGCATCACGGCCAGAGGGAGGGGCAACACAGGCCATGGCCTGATGGCCTCCGTGTAATTCCCACCCTGGTCTCAACACCAGACCCATGAGAGTTCTTACGCTGACACTACGTTACTGCATGCTGCAGCTCTCTCTGGGTCTGGGACACTCCTCTCACCAAACCGGTGACGGAATCTTGGCCAGTGATTCGCGAGGGGTGGATTCACCATTCACCAATCAGTAACAAGTTTGCGATCAGGGAGGCCCACCCACGCTGAGACCGCCCATCTAACTGGCTCCAGCAACATCGAGCATTTCGAACCACTCTCTCATCGGTGCTACGACCTGTCACTCATTCAATTTCCAACCCCTAGACCCGCCCTCAAATACCAGCTGTGTCTGTGAAGTGGCACAGACTCATTTATGTAGTATGCAGAGTTTGGGGAGAGACTAGGCGTTGACTGATTTAATGTGATGGGGGGGGGGGGGGGGGGGCGATGTGAGGTGAGTGATCTGTGCCTCGGAGCAGCGCGAGACATCAGTTCAAAATAGCCAATAAGTCAATATGTATTTTACAGGACAAATCTGGAACCTAACGGTCACGTTTCAATAACAAACACAATATCATGTGAATACAGGGCCTGTGCTCACTGGCTGGCTCACTGCACCCAGGCAGCCCCAGAGCAGAGGCCTGGGCGGCTGGCCCCCTCTGTCACACAGCCTCCTTCTCCCTGAAGCAGAGTGCTGGCTGCCTGCTTTAAAGCTGTGATGAGCCACGCTAAATAACGATATTCCTGGAATGCGAGTTAACAAGCCAGTTACATGTCCTTTGCATTCAACATTAAATTAAGACATTATAGTTCATATTTTGTTGTATGTTACATACTTATTGCCCCAGTATATTCAGATTTATGGGCTGAAAAGTCTGCCCATAGGCAGCCATGTTGTCTGCTCTGAGTTTTTCTCCTAACCATGAAGATTGATTGACAGCTCTCATGTTATGATATTGGTTGAAATTGGTTTGAAATGTGATACAGTAGTACTACCTGACATCAGCATACTGTAGATATTACAGCATCAATATGAATGAAGACATGCTGGGTCACTTTTGATGTGAAAACCCAAAGAATTTCAATTTTTGTGATTTTGGGGGGTGCACTGTTTGACCCTATGACCAGGGATGTGATCTAAAATAGTTTAAAAATATTTTTTTCATTTCAGCTCGACTTCGATGTCAGCATTCTCAGATTGAAGTCAGAATTCTCAGATTGAAGTCAGAATTCTGAGGGAAAAGTCTGCATACTGTAACTTACATGTTACATGATGTCACTGATGATAATTACCGATGTACCGACATTTGAATGTGTGGGGTCCCTAGATTTTTAAGATGTCAAAGTGGAGTCACAAGCCCAAAACGTTTGGGAAACCCTGTTATAGGGGTCTTTAAGGGTCTAACCTAACTAGGGGAGAAGAACCAAGTTGGAATCAGGCTGACTCACTGCCAGGCATTGGGTGAATCAGATAAGAACGGGTATTTTTTATCTAAAGCATAACCCATGACGTCACTGTCTTTTCTGAATTCCTATTGGCTAGGACTGGGCTCTTGACTGTGAGGCTGACTGCTGACTGAATCAGTCGGCAGACACTTTGTCATTCTTTTCAAGTCTGCTTCTAAGATGAAGGTGTTCATTTTGTTGTTGCTCCTTTTGTGTCACGATGCATCTCCAGGTAAGATCACATCTAAAATCTTTCCTATAAACATGTCGTTATCATCACTGCAGTTTGATTAGTAGGCTGATGTCACATTAAGCTGAATTATATTCACATCTCTACATGAATACATTTTAGTCTTCCTAGTATTGCTAAGTAAAATTGATTATGGATGTGAAGATATATCTCAAGTTAAAGTAAACGTTATTGTCCCCCGAGGGGAAATTTGTCGTGCAGCCAGGTAAAAACTTTTTCTGCCTGTTGATTTTTTGAGAGATGATCAGTGATCACATTCTTGACTCACATCACTCATATATTATTGTATTTCATCTGACAATGTGTGTCCTCTTGGCTCTTACCACCATTTTAGACCTTTTCTTTTCTTTGCTTTTTTGAATCATCAAAATAAACACAATGTTAGGACACAGAGACACAGGCTGAGACAGCAGGACAGTTTGAAAGTTAATTTATTGGAAGAGGAAAAAGGGGAGCTGGAAGTCTTTAGGCCAGGCTGGGCAGACTGAGGCAGAGGGCAGAGAGGGAGCTGGCTTGGCAGACAGGCTGATGAGCTGGTCGAGGGCAGGAGGCAGGCAGGCGAGTGCTGGAGGCAGGACTCGAGCAGGAGTCTGGCTGAGGTTCTTTGAGTATGAGCCGGGTATAGTCGGTTTCAACTCAACAACAGCTGACTTCCTGTTGTAGTGTTTGCTAATAAAATAAGTGACAGGACGAAGAAAGGTTCCAAACTGTTCCCTAGCAACAGGATTCTGTGAAAACCGTCTGTATGAAGCGAGCAGATGATTAGATGATAGATGGCAGCTGATGCCTGACTCCCACACACCTGACTCCAACCCTGCAATTAAAGACACACACACACACACACACACACACACACACGCACACACGCACACATGCACGCAGGCTCACACACATGCTCACACACACACACACACACACACACACACACAAACACACACACACGGCGGCTCAGTGGTTAGCGCTGTTGCCTCACAGCAAGAAGGTCGTGGGTTCAAATCCACCCAGTTCCTCTCTCTCTGTGGAGTTAACGTGTTCCCTGTGTTTGCGTGAGTTTCATCTGGGTGGTCTGGTTTTCTCCCACAGACCAAAGATATGCTGTGTTTGTGTAGTATGTAATTAATAAAATGTGTAGTACGCAGTATGTGCAGTACATGAGGTATGTAACCTGGGTGTAGAAATGTTAGTATACTGTCATGATGCTATATCAATCCCTTTGAGACATGCTTGTGTTATAAGGTGCTATAAACATAACTGAACTGAACACATGCAGATGGAGAGAGACTAGTAATAAGGGGTTATAAACATAACTGAACACAGGGAGATGGAGAGACCAGTAATAAGGGGTTATAAACATAACTGAACTGAACACATGCAGATGGAGAGAGACTAGTAATAAGGGGTTATAAACATAACTGAACACAGGCAGATGGAGAGACCAGTAATAAGGGGCTATAAACATAACTGAACTGAACACATGCAGCTGGAGAGAGACCAGCAATAAGGGGTTATAAACATAACTGAACTGAACACATGCAGATGGAGAGAGACTAGTAATAAGGGGTTATAAACATAACTGAACACAGGGAGATGGAGAGACCAGTAATAAGGGGCTATAAACATAACTGAACTGAACACATGCAGCTGGAGAGAGACCAGCAATAAGGGGTTATAAACATAACTGAACACAGGTAGATGGAGAGACCAGTAATAAGGGGTTATAAACATAACATAACTGAACACAGGCAGATGGAGAGAGAAGGGGTTATAAACTGAACTGAACTGAACCCAGGCAGATGGAGAGAGACCAGTAATAAGGGGTTATAAACATAACTGAACTGAACACAGGCAGGTGGAGAGAGACTAGTAATAAGTGGTTATAAACATACCTGAACTGAACACAGGCAGATGGAGAGAGACTAGTAATAAGGGGTTATAAACATAACTGAACTGAACACAGGCAGGTGGAGAGAGACTAGTAATAAGGGGTTATAAACATAACTGAACTGAACACAGGCAGATGGAGAGAGACCAGTAATAAGGGGTTATAAACATAACTGAACTGAACACAGGCAGGTGGAGAGAGACTAGTAATAAGGGGTTATAAACATAACTGAACTGAACACAGGCAGATGGAGAGAGACCAGTAATAAGGGGCTATAAACATAACTGAACTGAACACAGGCAGATGGAGAGAGACCAGTAATAAGGGGCTATAAACATAACTGAACTGAACACAGGGAGATGGACAGAGACCAGTAATAAGGGGCTATAACTGAACTGAACACAGGGAGATGGAGAGAGACCAGTAATAAGGGGCTATAACTGAACTGAACACAGGGAGATGGAGAGAGACCAGTAATAAGGGGCTATAACTGAACTGAACACAGGGAGATGGAGAGATACCAGTAATAAGGGGCTATAACTGAACTGAACACAGGGAGATGGAGAGAGACCAGTAATAAGGGGTTATAAACATAACTGAACTGAACACAGGCAGATGGAGAGAGACCAGTAATAAGGGGCTATAAACATAACTGAACTGAACACAGGCAGATGGAGAGAGACCAGTAATAAGGGGCTATAAACATAACTGAACTGAACACAGGGAGATGGACAGAGACCAGTAATAAGGGGCTATAACTGAACTGAACACAGGGAGATGGAGAGAGACCAGTAATAAGGGGCTATAACTGAACTGAACACAGGGAGATGGAGAGAGACCAGTAATAAGGGGCTATAACTGAACTGAACACAGGGAGATAGAGAGATACCAGTAATAAGGGGGTATAACTGAACTGAACACAGGGAGATGGAGAGATACCAGTAATAAGGGGCTATAACTGAACTGAACACAGGGAGATGGAGAGAGACCAGTAATAAGGGGTTATAAACATAACTGAACTGAACACAGGGAGATGGAGAGAGACCAGTAATAAGGGGTTATAAACATAACTGAACTGAACACAGGGAGATGGAGAGAGACCAGTAATAAGGGGTTATAAACATAACTGAACTGAACACAGGGAGATGGAGAGAGACTAGTAATAAGGGGTTATAAACATAACTGAACTGAACACAGGCAGATGGCGAGAGACCAGTAATAAGGGGCTATAAACATAACTGAACTGAACACAGGCAGATGGAGAGAGACTAGTAATAAGGGGTTATAAACATAACTGAACTGAACACAGGCAGCTGGAGAGAGACTAGTAATAAGGGGTTATAAACATAACTGAACTGAACACAGGCAGATGGAGAGAGACTAGTAATAAGGGGTTATAAACATAACTGAACTGAACTGAACCCAGGCAGATGGAGAGAGACCAGTAATAAGGGGTTATAAACATAACTGAACTGAACACAGGCAGATGGAGAGAGACTAGTAATAAGGGGTTATAAACATAACTGAACTGAACACAGGGAGATGGAGAGAGACCAGTAATAAGGGGTTATAAACATAACTGAACTGAACACAGGCAGATGGAGAGAGACCAGTAATAAGGGGCTATAAACATAACTGAACTGAACACAGGCAGATGGAGAGAGACCAGTAATAAGGGGTTATAAACATAACTGAACTGAACACAGGCAGATGGAGAGAGACCAGTAATAAGGGGTTATAAACGTAACTGAACTGAACACAGGCAGATGGAGAGAGACCAGTAATAAGGGGCTATAAACATAACTGAACTGAACGCAGGCAGATGGAGAGAGACCAGTAATAAGGGGCTATAAACATAACTGAACTGAACACAGGGAGATGGACAGAGACCAGTAATAAGGGGCTATAACTGAACTGAACACAGGGAGATGGAGAGAGACCAGGAATAAGGGGCTATAACTGAACTGAACACAGGGAGATGGAGAGAGACCAGTAATAAGGGGCTATAACTGAACTGAACACAGGGAGATAGAGAGATACCAGTAATAAGGGGGTATAACTGAACTGAACACAGGGAGATGGAGAGATACCAGTAATAAGGGGCTATAACTGAACTGAACACAGGGAGATGGAGAGAGACCAGTAATAAGGGGTTATAAACATCACTGAACTGAACACAGGGAGATGGAGAGAGACCAGTAATAAGGGGTTATAAACATAACTGAACTGAACACAGGGAGATGGAGAGAGACTAGTAATAAGGGGTTATAAACATAACTGAACTGAACACAGGCAGATGGAGAGAGACTACTAGGCAGAGAGCATGACACAAAAGCCATTTGAGGGTGCTGTAGTCATATTAATGCTAGCTGAAATCAAACACTTTAATGTTCTGCATTTATTATGATTGCTCAATAATAAGGCTACATTACATGATGTTGACATTTCAGACAACTTGCCAGCTCCATACTTCATATACTGTAAATTAGCTGATTAGATCTTCTGTTGAGCACACTGAATGTTTGTACAATAAAATGCTATATGAGTTCAACATTCAGTCTAATACCACAATGAGGAGTGTCACTGACAAATGATCAGTGTTGGGAGTAACTTTACTAATTACTGTGACACTGTAATTACTGTAACACTGTAATTACTGTGACACTGTAATTACTGTGACACTGTAATTACTGTAACACTGTAATTACTGTAACACACGCCGCAACTACAGCCCATTGAGATATAATATGAATGGAGAACGCGTCCCTATCTCCTCCCTGTATGGTCTATTGAAGCAAAAATCTTCTCAGATCAGAGAACCAGAGTCTGCGCAGTAGGTCTTTCAGGTTGAAACCTCAGTCTGAGCACCCCCCCCCCCCCCCCTCCCTCTATACTTTCTTATACAGTCCACATGTCTGGGAACGCCCAGGCTCTAGGAACGCCCACAATAGATGCTGGGTTAGTCTGGGGGCTGGGTCAGGGTGGGGTAAATTCCCCCGTTCTATCCATTCAGCAAAGTTAGAATTTAGCTGATAGCCCAGCCCAGGCAGACACGATCGGGGATTTAACCACTGCAGTAAACGCACATCTGAGCAGACGTCTTGTGTTCTGCTCTAGAACCCCCAAACATGTAGTTTAGAGCCGCATCACCGGATCTTTTGGTGAATCAGCCCATGAGATATATCGGCGGTTTTACCCCACTCACCCGCCAGCCGTTTAACATTTTGTGGGCGTTCCCAGAGTGTGGTGTGAATGTGTTTCAGTGTTTGTATAGTTAGAGTCTTATTTCATGACGTGTGCGTCATGTACAGTACAAAGACGATGTGCTGCCTTGTGGCACCAGGCAGTTGTGTCGGGGATGGCGTTTCTCTGAGGCATGTGAAGCTGCTGTACGCATATCAAACCTATTGGACTGTTGCTGACTGTTACATAACTGTCGTTCTCCCATTAGAGTTTGTTGTTTTAGATCACAACTTCTGCGTGGGAAGTGGGCGCCTCTTTCAGGCCCCGTTTGTGTGCTCAGTCTCAGGGCGGACACTCAGACCACAAGGCCACTGAGCTGGTTTTGATAAAAGTATCAAAACGCCTGTTGTCCAGCTCAGTCATACAGTCTTGTCACTGGTGTGATTGTTATATAGTGCAGTCTATATGAATGGTTATATTTCTTTTTACTCTGGCACAGACTATTGATGAATGGATGTGTATGTGGCACTGTTTATTTACATATAGCCTACAGTATATGCAGTGATTAGCCTAATTTGTCTCTAAAATATAGCACATTTTAAATCTTTTGTGTAACTTGTGAATATAAACTCTTGATTTACCCTCTAAATGTGTGTGCTGCATATAGCCTTAACTGGACTCATCAGTCTCAACATACAGTGTGACATAGGGCTAAATACACAGTCAGTCTTCAGCTCATTGAAGCACTTACATGCATAATGTTGGGTTGGGGATTTGGCTCTCAATGGAAAAGCAGTGGGCCCTCCTTGTCTAATAGTAGAGCCTAATTCACACCCTATCAATCATATTATTATTATTTCTTATATTAGTGGTTCTCAACCTTTTTACACAAGTACCTGAGAAATTACCACCATATGAATGTATGAGAGGGAGGGGCCCCCGCGCCAGTATACCACAGGTTGAGAAGAGAACCACTGTCTATTTATGTAGAAAAAGTTAGCCCCCGCTGTAAATATTTAAGCCCCCCCCCCTTAGCCCCCCCAGCCACAATTGGCTGGAGCCGCTACTGCTTCCTCGCGCACCTTTCCGTGAGGATTACACCGGAAGCACCCATAATATGGGTGCTTCTTCCGGTGTAATCCTGTGAATAGAAATATTATTTCACGTAAGGCATCATGCCAGCTAGAAAAAAGGTGGACTGTTAGCAAGCCACATATGCTAATGGGCTTGGGTAGGATATAAGCCTCCCCAATATAAGCAAATGTTCTTAGCAAAGTAGCAAGTATCCCATGCAGGTACAATGATTTCTAAAAAAAAAAAAAAAATCATTGTAGCCTACCTGAAAATTTGACAGTATGTCTTGTTCCACACTGTGCCACAGCAACAAAATAAAATGTGAATTAATAAGAGAATCAAAGCTGACTTTTCTAAGTAACGCAAAAGTTATTTTCCTAATAATTAGTTTGAAGTAAACCTTAGCAGTTAACTATGTGAACATGGTCATGATTAAGACAAGACTAGTAAACCTTATCAGTTTACTATGTGAACATGGTGATTAAGACAAGACTAGTAAACCTTATCAGTTAACTATGTGAACATGGTGATTAAGACAAGACTAGTAAACCTTATCAGTTAACTATGTGAACATGGTGATTAAGACAAGACTAGTAAACCTTATCAGTTAACTATGTGAACATGGTGATTAAGACAAGACTAGTAAACCTTATCAGTTAACTATGTGAACATGGTGATTAAGACAAGACTAGTAAACCTTATCAGTTAACTATGTGAACATGGTGATTAAGACAAGACTAGTAAACCTTATCAGTTAACTATGTGAACATGGTGATTAAGACAAGACTAGTAAACCTTATCAGTTAACTATGTGAACATGGTGATTAAGACAGTAAACCTTATCAGTTAACTATGTGAACATGGTGATTAAGACAAGACTAGTAAACCTTATCAGTTAACTATGTGAACATGGTGATTAAGACAAGACTAGTAAACCTTATCAGTTAACTATGTGAACATGGTGATTAAGACAGTAAACCTTATCAGTTAACTATGTGAACATGGTGATTAAGACAAGACTAGTAAACCTTATCAGTTAACTATGTGAACATGGTCATGATTAAGACAAGACTAGTCAACCTTATCAGTTAACTATGTGAACATGGTGATTAAGACAAACTAGTAAACCTTATCAGTTAACTCTGTGAACATGGTCATGATTAAGACAAGACTAGTCAACCTTATCAGTTAACTCATTGAGTGCCAATGACGTCGATTGGCGTCAAAGTAAATAGTAACGTTGAGTGCCAATGACGTCGATCGGCGTCAAATGCGTTTTTTGACGGTGGGACGTGGATCAAAGCCTCAGGCATCTCCTGTACAAATAGTGTAGCTATTGAAGGTGTATAACCTATTTTACGGACTCATTAGGTGGCGACAGTGCTCTCCAGATTAGAGAAAGGTCAGGAAAACAGCAGGAAAAAGCCCCGTGATGAAAGAGAAACCGATGCATGCTGCAGCCAGAGCCATATAGATTGCTCTGGCTGGAGCTGACGTTGGCTGCGAACAGCAGTCAATCCGCTCCCACAACTGAGCCCCTCTGTCTCTGCTGCATAGTTTCTCCACATGATTAGCCACCAGAAAAGCAGCACCCGACGCCGAAGGGCCAAACCATTCTCAGCAGTCCGGTTTGGCTTTTCGGTGTCGCGCTGGGAGCCGGCGCACAAAAACGGAGCACTCCGAAAATAGACGCTGGGTGCGTGAGGCTGTGTGTTAGTGTGGGGAGGAGTTTGCAGCTGAGGGGGGGAGAGGGGGGGTGGGGCACGCAGGGCACCACACAACTACACCACGTCACTACATCAGAAAATATTAGCTTCAGAGTCAGTGAATGTGCTTGAAATGCTTCATTTCACATAAGGCTGAATATCTCAGCTTCTAATTTGAAACGCCTGTTTTTGCTGAAAACAACCTATCTTCTCCGGCTCATAACTAAAGAACGGAAAATGGTATCAATAAACTTTTTTTTGCTGATGATACAATAGAGTCTCCTCGTTCTTTGTGCGTGTTCGGTGTTTACATAGTAATATCACACAATATTCTGTGGGCCTCTGGCTGGCACTCAATGAGTTAACTATGTGAACATGGTGACAAGACTAGTAAACCTTATCCAGCTGTTATAGTGATTTCCTTTCAGCCCTTGGTTTAAAGTGTGGGTCCTGCATTGCAGCCCGTGTGTGTGTGTGTGTGTGTGTGTGTGTGTGTGTGTGTGTGTGTGTTGGAGACAACTAAAATGGCCGCCTAGTACCTGTGCTGCCAACTGAGCCTGCAATCTTCTAAATTTTTAACCTATCTGTTAGGGTTTGAAGAAAGTGTTTTCATATTTGCTTAAACATGTTTTATTTATCTGTTGGACTGTTTTCTGCCACTCTGCTGACTGAACGGTTTACTGCACTGTGACCTATATATTTTGCAGCTTGTGCAGGAATGGAACAGTCATGTGTGTGTCTTGCAAAATAAGACGACCTATGCAAAACAGATGTTCAAATTGTGCTTGCTGTGCTATAGAATGAGGAAGTCTTCATCTGCCGTTGCAGAATAACAGTTCGCGCAGTCAGCGTTCAGTCCAACCGTTGTTGATGTGTGTTGAAATTATGCATACGTGTACTATCTGATAAACAGGAACTGGGAGGACCATTTCTTCATGTTGCTTTTGTGTTGTAAATAAAAGACTGAGCACGGAGGGTGAATAGCAGAAGTGTTTTGGAGACGGGCAGAGGTGCCGCTCGACACTGTCTCCTTGCCTCAGCAAGTAAAACTGAGAACTCGAGTTTGTCTATCTTTGAGTCTGAGTGGGTTTACGATCTTGGTAAAAGAGCCTGGGGAAGCTTGTCTTACAACCAAGCGCTTCATCTGGTAAAAATATCCCCAACATTATTGGTCCTGCGAGCCGGATCCCAACATCGTTGACCAGGAGAGAGGGAGGGACGACGCACCGAAGTCTGTCGACAGCCGGGGTCCATAGCCGATCCTGAAAAAGTCCTGGGACGTGAATTCGTGGCCAGGCCGGTGAATTAGACCTGTCCAACCTTCTTCTCTTCAGGAACGATTGACGGGAATCCAGATCTAACCACAGACCTCAGATACACGGTAAGGAAATTGGTTTCTCCGCCATAAGGAGGTTTGGTTTCTCCGCCATAAGGAGGTTTGGTTTCTCCGCCTGAAGGAGGTTTGAAATAAACTATAGTTCTCCCTGGAGAGGAGGTTAAAATAAGAGAAGTGAAAGTACTTGTGGTGAATGAAGTGAAAGATAGTGTGTATGTGCGAGTGATACGAATGTCACCAGTGGACTTGAATTGAAGTACACAAAGTGGGTGAATGAGGAATAAAAGTCCTAAAGAAAATTATTTTATTTGGGGAAAATGAATGTAAATGATCCTCACCTATAGAGGAACATTTTATATATATAACAGAGAGCGAAATAAATTGTGCTATTAGGCACACACCTTCATTTGTGAAGGGAGTGGGATTATACTGCGAAGCAGAGTTTCATTGTAGGGGGGACGCCCTATTTTACAGTGAAACTGTGATACGCAGGAATATAGTGATTTAATCAAGATAGGCGAGTATAGTGACTTTATATGCCTGTATTAATAGTTATTATTAAAAGATTGGGAGTTTTATTGACATCAACAGTAAGTTGACGCTTATGAAAAAACTGTTTGTGGAAGAAAATACACCATAGTTGATGCGCGCAGCTTCTAACCAAGGGTCCGGGTGCAGCCAAATGGCCGCGGGTGTGATGGTGCTGGCACTTTTTCTGTGTGAGTGAGCTTTGGCATACAAGCAGGAGAAGTCTGTGAGGAAGCGCCGCCCGTCTGGCGGAGATGGGGCTACAGAGCGGAGAATTGTAAATAGATATTGTTATAAATGGTAAATTTAGTCATGGAATGTGACCTCCAAATTATGCAATTTATTGGAGAACGATTCGAGTATTAAGCGATGGTGTGGCTATTTCACTGAGCATTATGAATAGGCTCGCTGTTACTGTAGCCTATTATAGCCTATTATATTATTGATTATATTTGGCTGCATGCGCGGGATCACTGAGGTAATGTTATTTTAAAATAAGAGCCTTTGGCAAGCAAATTCTGAGGAATCGATGTATGATCAGGCTGCATGAATGACATGTTTCTTGGCCAAAACGTGGGATTTTTTCCCTCGGTCTGGCCTACGCCCTGCACCCTAAATTTGCGGCTAGGCCGTCCTGCGACATGGGCGTAAATAGGCTGTTGTGAAGTCAGCTCACACTTAGCCTACAGTAAAACGACCATGAAGCCGGGATTAATATTGCATGAGATACGTCACGCTATACATGAAAGCGAGTCTGAACATCATCACTGTGATATGGTGGTAATAATAGTAACGGTTGATTTAATAAGAGATAATCTGCGACGCGGAAATGGAGACGGCTTTACCATATGAACCCATCAACCCAAGTCGGAGGAAAAAAGTTGGATAGAGTGAGAGCGCTCGGTTAAATGATATGCTGTTTCTGACGCGGTTCCTCTGATTAACGTCTTCCGATGTAAAATATGTCCCGAATGTGTTTCAAATTGTTGCTGGATAATCATATTCCGTTCCTGGCTCCGATTGATGTCCAGCAGGATGCATGCAGCAGCATGTTTTTAGTTTGCGGGGTGAAGTTAGCCAGTACTAAGAATGCAACTGTTTCCGTTTTTAACTGAACTGATTTTCAAAGTAAAATTAGCTTTTGTGACCAAAATGCGAGACAATAAAATAGATATGGTGGATCCGATAGAGGTATAGATATGGAATGTTATTTTATGGCCTATGGATTATACAAATAGATATAATAGGCGTCACATAGATAATATGTCCTCCCAACTAGTAGACCGAATGCATGGAAGAAAATAGTACATTATTATTATGATAATACTAATTTTCCAAGACCATGAACAAAGAGATTGAGTGGACATTTGCAGCTAATGAGGCGTTTGCAACAACAAAACATTGCCTAGTGAGCTCGTGCGTCTTAGCTTTACCTGATTATGACAAAATGTTTGTACAAATGGTGGATTGCAAAAATGGATTTATGACATCTGTCCTTACCCAAAAACACGGAACCAAACAACGCGACTTGATCCCGTGTCAATGGCACTTCCCCTCTGTGTACAGGCAGTTTGTGCTCAGAAAAAGAGGTTGTGAAAGCAGGAAGGCTCCCTCACACACTAATAGCTCTTACTGAAGCATGCAAACAGGCCCAAGGGAGAGATATTACAATATGGACAGACAGTCAATATGCTCATTCCACTATTCACGTGTTCGCTGCACAATGGGCGAGAAAAGTCTCTATAAAATAGCCTCATACCTGAGCCATGGGCGTGGCCATGTCTCAACAGGGGGAATGAGATAATAGGACATAGGACAACATGAGATAATAGGACAAACACTTCCACACATATAACTACACAAAATTTTAATTTTGTAGAGCTTGTATGATATGCTGTAGGCATAATTCACAAGGAAATGAAGTCGCTCGAACAAATAAATTGCCAGAGATTTCTTCTGCCCTACAGGACACTCGTGTGGACCCAGGTGACGAAGTCCTCATCAAAGAGATCAAGCGAAAGAGCTGGTTCAGTCCACGTTGGATCGGCCCCTACAAAGTCCTGCTGACCACTCCGACTGCCCTGAAGATCGCTGAAAGAGACACTTGGATTCATCAGACACATTGCAAAAAGGTGATACCTTTCCCTCCAGCCGACGGTTAGTGGCAAGGAAGTCCGACTACAAAGGGTGGCGTTTCCTATAAACGCTAGTCTCAATTCGGTGAAGAAAACAGCTGAAGCCACTAGCATTTAGAGATGGTCGGGAAGGTGTCAATTGGACTGTTCACAGTCACAGTGGTACTGATAACGATCAGACTGACAAGTGACAGTCCACTACCGGACAGAGACAAGAGGTGGACATACCGACAAGACCCGTGGAGCCCAGACGAAGAAGATAACGCACAACCAAGATTTAGAAATAAGTGGTACGCTTATGTGCATAAATTAGCAAAGAGCTTTGATAAAAATGATTGCTATGTGTGTTCAAAAATGCCTCTCTCATCTGACCAGGTTACTCTCTATGGGAGAGCTATGAGCAAGGCGCAGGCTAAGTGTTTTGCCAGCATGGCAGGGGTATGTTACCAATCCTACCGCATCATAGTCAATGACACAGACCCCTATAGCACAGGCTTAAAGAAGGGAGTATGTGATTTAGAGTTTTGGGTAAACTTTAACCTGACCATTCGTCCCCAAAAAGGAAGAATGCGCCCCCAGAGAGTGATTATGGAAGGGAAAGTAGGTAGACACGCTATGTGTTACCGGCAGACAAGTGGGTCTATTCCCGTGGGAAACCTTTCCTTTTCAGACTGTGTGGATAACCGTGCCCTTACGCAAGGGGAAGGCGCCCCAGTAAAGTCTGATGCGGCATCAAACGGCACATTTTGGGTGATGGGGGGCTGGTGGCTTTGTGGAGCTAATGCATATCCTGTGTTACCTGCAAATTGGACAGGGATGTGCGCTCCCATTTTTGTATCAGACCACACCTTCTTCCTGGGGACCAAGAGCAAAACTGGAACCCCGACTGGTCTGCGCAGGAAGAGGGAGGTGCCCCAGTTCAAACCACATGATTCGATTTATGGGACAGATGTTCCAGCTGAATTTAAGCATTGGAATCAAGATACCAAAGTCATGCTAGCTCTGTTCCCTTGGGTAGGCGTGGCCAAGAACATGTTAAGACTTGAGACGGTTGATTACCGCCTGGGCGTGTTTATGAATGCGTCCATAATAATTGAATCTGCCCAAAATCGTGAAATTAGCGCACTACGTACTATGGTGATGCAAAACCGAATGGCCTTAGACTTGCTCACAGCTGCTTCAGGAGGGACCTGTGTGCTATTGAATACAACTTGTTGTACATACATTACTGATGAAGTACATTCCCCGAATATGACTGCTGCGATGGACCGACTGCTGGCTCTGCAGAAAGCCATGACCGCAGACCATGCTGGTACTACCTATGACTGCTTCAGCTTGTGGTCGGGCAGCTGGGTCCAGAGGCTGATCAGAGGAGGAATCATCGTCCTGTGTGTAATTATCGTGATGTGCATATTTATGGCTTGTTGCATTTCAGGTGTTAAAGTGTTGACAGCCCGGCTGGTGTCAAATGCATTTGTACAATATGTCATGTTGCAGCAAGTGGAAGCAGTACAAGAAGATTACACACGTCCCAACGATCAAACCAAACTGTAAAGCCAAGTACTTATGTTTTATAATGACGATGAGGTTAGAAAATGTGAACAACAAGTTAACCTGCATCTGAATATGAGAGAAACAAATGTATAAGGTAAAAATGAAAAAAAGTAGGGATTGTTAGGGTTTGAAGAAAGTGTTTTCATATTTGCTTAAACATGTTTTATTTATCTGTTGGACTGTTTTCTGCCACTCTGCTGACTGAACGGTTTACTGCACTGTGACCTATATATTTTGCAGCTTGTGCAGGAATGGAACAGTCATGTGTGTGTCTTGCAAAATAAGACGACCTATGCAAAACAGATGTTCAAATTGTGCTTGCTGTGCTATAGAATGAGGAAGTCTTCATCTGCCGTTGCAGAATAACAGTTCGCGCAGTCAGCATTCAGTCCAACCGTTGTTGATGTGTGTTGAAATTATGCATACGTGTACTATCTGATAAACAGGAACTGGGAGGACCATTTCTTCATGTTGCTTTTGTGTTGTAAATAAAAGACTGAGCACGGAGGGTGAATAGCAGAAGTGTTTTGGAGACGGGCAGAGGTGCCGCTCGACACTGTCTCCTTGCCTCAGCAAGTAAATCTGAGAACTCGAGTTTGTCTATCTTTGAGTCTGAGTGGGTTTACGATCTTGGTAAAAGAGCCTGGGGAAGCTTGTCTTACAACCAAGCGCTTCATCTGGTAAGAATATCCCCAACACTATCCCACGGTCTTTGTTTTATACCATTTTTTGTATACATGATGTTTTAACAATTTTATATGTTACCAAGAAAGCCTGTGACGATCTGCTGTTCGGATCATCTGCTTTTAAACTCCACTGTCAAGTTCCTGTCTGACTCAGGTGTTCCGTCAGAAGCTACGTTAGCCTAGCCATTGGCTAATTCTCTGAACTGAACCTACTACCTGCTAAATCTGCCACTTTTATCATCGCCACCAACTCAAACTACTTCTACTGACACACCCTTGGGAGCGCGACTCAGGGAGGAGGCATCAAGCAGTGGTCAAGGGGCTATCCGGGGTGCTGAAGCAGCCGGAGCGCTGGCAACCAGGACGCGCCGGGCCGTTGCTGTCCAGGGTGCTGAACAGAGGTCCCGCGCTAATAACAGCGGCGGGAGAAACTAGCCTATAGGGAAAGGCCATGACATCACTCGCTTAATTACTGTGATAGTTTGCACCTGGTTGGCAGCCTTTATAACCTCTTCTGCTTGCAGACTCCAGCGCTGATCGTTGCCAAGCTGCTGCTGTGTTCTGGCTACTCCGGTTCGAGACTCTCTGGATGGACCTCATTGAACTTTATGCTGGACTGAGCTCCTAATTCATCTGTCTCAAGATATTAGTTTATTCGTCGTTCTTCGACTACTGTATAGGCTAGAATTAGCTTTAGGCTTAATTGCTGTTATTGTTTATTTTGTTCCTGTGTTCAAAGTCTCAAGTAAAAGACAAGTATTTTTGACTCCTGACTCTGTCGTCTCTGCTCCTGGGTCCAAACCATTATACACAGCATAACAGAACGATCAGCCAGAAAATGGACCCAGCAGAGGCAGAACAGTGGTGCGCTGCATTTGCCATGCAGACACAAACTTTGGGTGAGCAACAAGTCCACATTGGATCACTAGAGACAAAGATCCGGGTACTCTCGCAATCTATGGAGGGAATTGCTCCTGCCCTCCGACAGATCCAGCAGATCGGAGTACACCAGCAGGAGATGAGAGGAGTACTTACCACTCTCACCGCCAATCTGCAATCCATGGCCGCTCCAGCTCCGAGTCCCTCCGCTCCTATCTCCAGCACTCCGTCCGCTCCAGTCCGCTTCTCTGAGCCGAATCTGCCCCCCCCTGAGAAATACTCAGGCAATCCAGAGACATGCCGATCCTTTTTGCTTCAGTGTGAATTAGCCATAGAGGCACAGCCAGTGAAATTTTCAAATGAATTGGCAAAAATAGCGTTTGTTTCTCAACTGTTAACTGGACCCCCATTAGCCTGGGCCACGGCCCTATGGGAACAGCATAATTCGGCCTGTCAGAACTTCCAGACTTTTAAGGCTGAATTACGCCGGGTTTTTGATCACCCAGTTACAGGCCAGGAAGCAGCTAAAAGACTTTATGCTCTACGTCAGGGAGGCGGGACTGTGGCAGAGTACACAGTAAAGTTTCGTACGCTTGCTGTCGAGAGCGGATGGAATGTGGCCTCTCTCCTGACTGCTTTTCAGCAGGGACTCTCTGAGGAGATCAAGGATGAGTTAGCGGCACGGGAGCAACAAGACGACTTGGAGGAGCTTATTAAAATAGCTATTCGTGTGGACAATCGAATTCGGGAACGACGACAGGAGAAGAGGAGCCGGGGAGCGTTTCTGGGCCCACAGAGTGCTCGGTTCAACCCATCCACGCCGGTCCTCGCCACGGAGGAGCCCATGCAGATCGGCGCAGCCAGGCTGTCCCAGGAGGAGCGAGCCCGTCGCATGAAGGAGGGCTGCTGCCTATACTGTGGGGAGACTGGTCATTTCATCGCCCACTGTCCAAAGCGGGCAGTAAAAGACGGGGCCCGTCAGTCAAAAGGAAGCTACTGACGGGTCATGTCTCTGTGTCTTCCTCGCCTCAAACCCGCATCATTTTGCCTGCCACCATTTCCTGGGGTTCCCATACTCATCAGGTAGAAGCGTTTGTTGACTCGGGAGCAGCGGGAAACTTTCTGGACAGAGAATGGGCTAGGCAGTGGGGGGTTCCCACACGTCAGCTGGAGGAGGCAATGGACATTACCGCCTTAGACGGACGTCCCCTGGGCGCGGGTAAGATCAGATACGCTACTAGTCCTGTTACGTTGATTCTAGAGGGGAAACACCGGGAGGAGATTAGTTTCCATATTACTGACTCACCGGCTTTTCCGTTGGTATTAGGCTACCCCTGGTTAGTAAGACACAATCCCCGGTTAGATTGGGTCATAGGTCCGATTGTGAGATCAAACTGGTAGATGGAGCTAGTCCACCCAAGGGACATTTGTATTCCCTTTCTGCTCCAGAGACGTTAGCTATGGAAAGCTACATAAAGGAAGCCCTGGAGATGGGGTTTATCCGAGCTTCAACCTCGCCTGCTTCAGCGGGGTTTTTCTTTGTGGGAAAAAAGGATGGCTCGCTTCGGCCCTGTATAGACTATAGACGACTGAATGATGTAACTGTAAAAAACGGTTATCCCCTGCCTCTGCTAGGCTCTGCTTTCGAACAGCTTCGGGGGGCTACCATCTTCACCAAGATTAACTACGTAGTGCTTACAACCTCATTCGGATCCGGGAGGGGGACGAGTGGAAAACTGGTTTCATAACCCCCACAGGGCACTACGAGTATTTAGTGATGCCATTCGGCCTTTCCAACGCACCAGCAGTCTTCCAGGCTCTCATTAACGATGTTCTACGAGACATGCTGAACAGGTTTGTTTTTGTTTATTTGGACGATATTTTGATTTTTTCCCAGTCTCCTCAGGAACATGTTCAGCATGTGCGCCGAGTGCTAAAAAGACTATTACAGAACAACCTATATGTGAAGCCGGAGAAATGTGACTTTCATGTTGCCACAGTCCCTTTCCTAGGCTACATTCTCTCTCCCTCCGGAACAACGATGGATCCAGAAAATGTACGTGCTGTAATGGAGTGGCCTCAGCCTGCATCAATAAAACATGTCCAACGTTTTATGGGTTTTGCCAACTTCTACCGCAGGTTCATCAGAGGTTTCAGCACCATCGCAGCACCCATGAATGCGCTCACCAAGAAGGCCTCCGGCCGGTTCCGCTATACCCCTCAGGCAGCAGAGGCATTCTCCAAATTAAAACTGTTGTTTACCACAGGTCCAGTCCTCACCCACCCGGATCGAGCATTACCTTTTGTGGTTGAGGTAGATGCATCAGAGGTGGGAGTAGGGGCCATCCTGTCCCAACGCTCTCCCACAGACAACAAGCTCCATCCATGTGCTTTCTTCTCGAGGAGACTGAGTCCAGCGGAGAGGAACTATGACGTGGGCAATCGTGAGCTGTTGGCCGTAAAGGAGGCACTGGAGCAGTGGAGGCACTGGCTTGAGGGGGCCGAGAAGCCGTTTGTGGTCTGGACGGATCACAAAAACCTGGCCTACATCCGCAGTGCAAGGCGGCTGAACTCACGTCAAGCCAGGTGGGCTCTCTTTTTCAATCGTTTTGAATTTATATTGTCGTACCGACGAGGAAGCAAAAATACAAAGGCAGATGCACTCTCTCGCCAGTTTGATCCTACAGACAAAGGTGCAGAGCCTGAGCCCATCCTGGTTCCAGCCCGAATCATCGCCCCGGTTCTGTGGGGAATCGAAACCGAGGTGAGAGCAGCGCAGCAGGCTGATCCAGGTCCGGAGAACTGCCCCCACAACCGGCTATATGTGCCTCCTGAGAAACGGGCCGGGGTGTTGGAGTGGGGACATGCGTCACGGTTGGTGGGGCATCCAGGGGAGAAACGGACATTAGAGTTCATTGCTCGTAAGTTCTGGTGGCCAACAATCCGGCCGGATGTGACTATCTTTGTGGCCGCCTGTGTCACCTGTTCCCAGAATAAAACGCTGCGTCAGCGTCCTGCAGGTTTGCTGTGTCCGCTGCCTGTCCCACGTCGGCCCTGGTCCCACATTTCATTAGACTTTATCACTGGCCTGCCCCGTTCTGGAGGAAAGACGGCCATCTTGGTGGTGGTGGACCGTTTCTCCAAGGCGGCACGATTTATTGCCTTAACTAAGCTCCCTTCTGCACGAGAGACTGCTGTACTTATAATGAATAATGTTTTCCGAGTGGACTTCCACAGGATATCGTGTCGGACCGGGGTCCCCAGTTTTGGAAGGCGTTCTGTTCTCTTCTCGGAGCCACTGCCAGTCTCTCCTCTGGTTACCATCCTCAATCCAATGGACAGACGGAGAGAGTCAATCAAGACTTGGAAACCACGCTGCGCTGTCTGGTCGCCTCTAACCCCTCGGCCTGGAGTTCACAACTCCTGTGGGCGGAGTATGCTCATAACACTCTGCAGTCCTCTTCTACAGGCATGTCTCCTTTCCAGTGTCAACTAGGCTATCAGCCGCCGTTATTTCCGGACCAGGAGCCGGAGGTAGGGGTCCCGGCGGCGGCGGATTTTGTGCGGCGCTGCGCACACACATGAAGGGAGGCTCGGGCGGCTCTGTTGCGAGCAAGGAGCAGACATTCTCTGCAGGCAAACAAACGGCGGCGACCATCGATACCGTTTCGGCCAGGAGACAAGGTATGGCTGTCCGCCAAGGATCTTCCACTACGGGTGGAGAGCAGGAAACTAGCACCACGCTTCGTGGGTCCGTTCGAGGTGGAAGCACAGATTGGGCCGGTTTCGTACAGGTTAGTGCTTGTCCCTGACTCCTGACTCTGTCGTCTCTGCTCCTGGGTCCAAACCATTATACACAGCATAACATCTACAACCCCTACCGAGAGGAATACAAGATCGGATTACCATCTGATCACTTGCCGAAGTTATATCAACGCAGCAGGCCAGGTCATACGGGCCTCTGCCGGTAAGTGATCCATACCTATCTGTCATCTGTCAGCTGTCATCTGTCAACCTCCTAGTATCAGCACTATATCGCTATCTTCAACCTCCTCCACTATCCACTTCACCCGACTGCCACTCGATCACTTGCCGAAGTTATATCAACGCAGCAGGCCCGGTTATACGGGCCTCTGCCGGTAAGTGATCCATCCATAGCTGACTGTCACCTACCATTTAGCGTTAGGCTTTACCGACAACATCAAATCTCATTTGTTCTACCTCAATTAGACACACCGTACTGGTCACTGCTGTTGTTTATCTCCGCAGAAACTGCAATCAACACCGGACCCTCCTGTCAATACACACGGCCACTCACGCATACACGCACTCACTCTCTCTCACACACACACACACACACACACACACACACACACACACACACACTCACACTCACTCGCTCATATACAAACAAACAAAATGCCTTCACTCACCTCTCCATCTTGCTGCCTCGACTGTGACGAGAAAGATGCCAGGATCTCCCAACTGGAGGAAAGACTATCTCTCCTCCATCAGCTCAGAGCGGACGAAGATCAAATGGACTCCCTGGTCAAAGGACTCGTCCCAGTCTCCTCTCCTCCGGCCGCAGAGCTGGACTCCGACTCGGCGGTCATAGTGGGCGGCGCAGCGCCCATCAACTCCTCCGCAGCCCTGGCTGTTACCGTCCTCGACCCGGCCTGGGTCTCCGTACCGACTGACCAATGGGAGTGGCTCGGTACCAAGCCCAAAGCCCTGGCCATCTCCACCCCTGGCCAGTGCAAAAATTGGACGACCGCTGGCAGGGGTAATCATGGTGGTAAACTCCTCCCCCGCTCCCCTCCACCTGGTTATGTCCACCTACCCACCCAAAACAAGTTTTCCTGCTTAGAAGAAGAAGTCCTCTCCTCCCAATCACGCCCCTCTCGCATCTCCCCTGCCCAGTTAATTTTCACCCCATGTCCCTCTCGCCCCTTTCCTCCTCGTCCTTACCCCCTCCCCCCTCCCAGCGTTAACTCGTCTACTACCTCTTCTGCTTCATCCACCCCCCCAGTTATTTCTGCCCCCCCGGTTCCTTCTGCCAAGCATGTTGACCCCCCTACCGATCCCCCCCCACGCCCGACCCCCCTATGTCCTCTGATTCCACCCTCCATACTAATAGTTGGCGACTCCATAACTAGGAAACTCCGCTTCATTAACGCAGTCACCCATTGCTTTCCCGGTGCAACATCCATGGACATCCTTATCAAACTCCCCGATATCCTGACTTCACTTCCCCCTTCAATCACGAAAATAATCCTTCACATTGGCTCCAATGACGTCAACAACCAACAGTCTGAACTGACAAAGAAAATCTTCATCCGCCTCTTTGACCTCCTCGCCAAATCCGATAAATCCATTTTCCTTTCCGGCCCCATTCCCACATTCCGTCGTGGCGACATGAAGTTCAGTCGCCTGTTGTCTCTTCACACCTGGCTTCACTCCGTCTGCCCCTACCATAACATCACTTTCATTCACAACTTGACTCTGTTCTGGGAACGCCCCTCTTTCTTTTCTCCTGATGGCCTTCACCCAAACGCGCTCGGAGCAAAAATGCTCGCAGCTAATCTGCATCGCGCCTTGGCTGTTCAAGCTTCCACAACCCTCCCCCCCCCCCAGAGTTTGACTGACGGAGACCCTTCATCCACCGGTCATTTCCGGTCAGTCCCAACATTCCTCTCCGGTCCCCGCCCAACACTGCAATAGCTCCCCCCCATGGCCTGGTGGTCTCATTACGCCTCCTCCCTTCATTTCAATCCCTCTCTCAACCACTATTCTGCTACCTGTCCCTGTCTCTGTAGAAATCCCACATCTTATCCCTGTTCACATCTCCACCTTCTCTTCTGCCAGACCTGCTGCCTCTACTCATATCCCTTTCCCCTTCATTTCCAACTGCAATAACCCCCTTCAAATCAGTAAGCAAATTAATAACAACAATCTTCTAATCATTAAACCCCTCCCAACTACCACTCCCTCTCCGCCTTGTACTAATTTCACCATTTCAGCTGGACTCTGGAATTGTCAGTCAGCAGTAAACAAAACACACATAATTTCATCCCATGCTCTCACTCAATCACTCCATTTTCTTGCCCTTACCGAAACCTGGATCATACCTGAAAACACTGCTACTCCCGCTGCACTCTCTTCTGCACTCTCTTCCGCCCCCCCTCCGGCCGGGGGGCGGCACAGGACTACTCATCTCTCCCACCTGGACCTACACAGTCACTCCTCTCACTCACCTCTCCATATCTTCATTTGAGTCTCATGCAGTTGCCATATCCCTTCCATTTAAATTTTTCATTATTGTCATTTACCGTCCACCTGCTCCACTTGGTGTTTTCCTGGATGAAATGGACACCCTCCTCATTCTTCCCTGATGATGGCACCCCCCTGATTCACCTGGGTGATTTCAATTTTCACACATCAATCTTGCAATCTTCCCCCTTTCTCAATTTTTTCTCATCTTTCGATCTCTCCCTCTCTGCATCACCCCCCACTCATAAAGCTGGCAATTTACTCGATTTGGTTTTCACCCGTTCCTGCTGCACTTCCAACCTTGCTGTCACTCCCCTCCCAGTTTCTGATCACCATTTTATTTCTTTTTCTCTCCCCATCTCCCTCCCACCCCCCCACCCATCACCCACCCACACTATATCTACCAGACGCAACCTTAGAACACTTTCTCCTACATCCCTTTCCTCTGCTGCCCTTTCCCGACTTCCCTCTGCTGAGGAGTTTTCCCTCCTCTCCACGGAGGAA
>NC_139643.1:19660769-19673269 GCF_964638095.1 Poromitra crassiceps | reverse complement strand
CGATATGCAAGATACAATACAATACAAGGAAGTTTTGGTGTTCCTTATGCAGCACAACGGTCAAGGCAATATTCAAGATTAGTAAACAATCAGCGACCACAACATTCTGAGAGCAGTTCTAAATATACATTTGATACACTCTTCAAGGTGCACAGCGTAGTTAGTCGGAACATTTCCATGTTGCAAGTTCTTATAGCTGTTTTGGTAGATTTCATAATTACTCGATTTGTTTGATGCATAAAATGGCTAACTTTTTTGTGTTTGGGCCTTCTTCTTCACATATCCTAACAAGCCCCCATCGATCTGGTCCACCCTTCCCCCCTCTGCCACACATCCACAGGCCAGCAAACAAAGGCCCATGGCCCCCGCTGACTTCAAGTCTCCCCCACCCCCCCCCCCCCCCCACACACACACACACACACACACACACACAATCTTCCAAGTAGCAGTGGTTCTTGTAATGTTTCTCAGCATGTCATGTCACCCTGGAGAAACCTGTCTTTCAATCAAACTTTTTTATTACGAGAGTTTAATCAATATACCTGTAAAGACAATAACACTTATGAAATTATTTCAAATTATAATCAGAGATTTAACAATTTTCTTGTTATCTTTCTCTTTCTGTAAGGTTGTCACCATGCACTCCAACTTCCACGCGTACGAGGATTCTTACTGGTCCTTTGGAGAAGATTGCCACCTGTCTTGTAGCCAATCACACCAACAGATTGCCAAAGTTGTTAATGGATGTTCCTGGTTTAGACAACATTATCATCAAGCAGGTTTTGAAGCGTGTAGACAAGGAATGCCAAGGACTGACTAGCAAGAAACTGAACTCTATACTGAAAAAAACAACTCCATCAGACCTGAAACGGTTTTCCTGGGACAAGGTTCTGGATGAGTGGAAGACGTACGCACCAACATTCTTACTGTTTCTACAGAGTGCAAGTACTGCTTCCACACAGGTGTCTGGTGAAAAAGTAAAAAATAAGAATGCTCGGGCAAAGACATGCACTATGACTATGGCAGGTGTGACTCTTCTTCGGGCACGTTCCAAATTAATGAGTGCACCAATGTACAGAAATGCACTTGTTATGCAGCACGGTGGATCAAAGAAGAGATGTTTTGATCGATTTGCCAGGATAGGTATCTGTGTCTCCAAGCAGAACTGCCTTCTCAAATTAAAAAAGATTGGCGGGGCCTGGGACAAGAAATACCTTAACACTTTGAGTGCCACGGCCCTTGGGCAAAAGGTTGCTTGCTGTGCCACATAGGCCGCAATGCATTTTAAAACAGTCATATAATTTCTTTAATAATTACTATGTAAACACTGAACACGCACAAATAACGATGAGACTCTCTTCTATCACCTGCAAAAAAAAGTTTATTGATCCCATTTTCCGTTCTTTAGTTATGAGCCGGAGAAGATAGCTTGATTGAAGCAAAAACAGCCCTTTTTTTCTACGAGCTGAGATAATGAGCCTTTTGTGAAATTAAACATTTCAAGCACATCACTGACTCTGAAGCTAATTTTCTGATGTCTGGGTCTGTCTGGGTGAAGTGTGTGCTGCTCTGCGTGCCCCACCTCCCCCCCTCCTCCTCCCCCCCCCCCCCCGTTGTGGGAGGAGTGTCTCTCTGCTCTGCTCGGCTGTTTGCTTTGCGTGTGCTCAGCACTGAAAAAGTCCGCTAGATCCAGCTTTTTTACAGCCGCGTGTGCCAGCTCCCATGCTTCGAGTTGAGAATAATAACAAATCCACAGCTGATCATGCGAATGGGTGTTGCAGCGGACACGGAGGCTGTTGCAGCGGACACCGAGGTGCTCAATTGTGATAGCAGATTGGCTGCTGCAGGGGCACAGCGCTTCAATGAAGCAGCTGCATACGGACGGATGCGATGCGATTTCCTTTTCCCCAACGACATGGGGACTTCTTCTGTGTGTTTCACTCCACGTTCTCTCATCTGGAGAGCGCTGTCGCCACCTAAGGGTTCTGTAAAATAGGTTAGACACATTCAATAGCTCTCATATTGTAAGAGGCGATGTAAGAAGCTGAGATGGACACCCCCCGTCAAAAAAACAATTTCGAGTTATTGACGCCATTTGGCGTCGCTGGCACTCTACGGTAAATTTCTAATGACGCCATATGGCGTCGCTGGCACTCAATGTGTTAAGTGGAAGAGGAATGTATGTCGTGCAAGGTCCTTGATGATGTTGCCCAGATGTCCAAACAGCACAAAGTGATGACCAGAGCCTGGGATCAGAGCAAAGACATGGTCCACCAATCGATGACGACGCTCCAGAAGAATTGGTATGTCATGGTATTAGTCATTGTATTTATGCATCAGGTGCATGCAAACTTAAGTTAATTTTTTTTTTTTATATCTTTAAAAGGACATAAATTCAGCCATCCAGATAACCATCGATAATCTCGACCGGACTGTGACACCCCACACCATGACAGTATCACACCAGCGGATTGATTACCACTGGCTCATAATGGTGGGCAATGAAGAGAGAGTCAGTGGTGAGCACCTTCCAGAAGACCGCTTTAGATCTCAGATGGAGGTGCCAATGGATGACCTAGTGCCAAACAAAGAGGACGAGCAGGTTCTACGTCAGGAGTATAAGGAGTTAGTGGGACGTGTTGTGGTCAATACAATTCCTCAGCTCCAGAAATTCAAGGACAATGTCAAATGGCATTTGCCCCATGAATATTCAGCTGCAATGACAAGGAAGACAGAAATAACTCCTTTAGGTCTGCTGAATACAGATGAAAGGAAGTCTGCTGATATGACCCAGGCTCTACAGTACATCAGTGATAGGTATGTGCCTTACATTCCTGTCGATGTTGAAGGAGAGACAAAAATGAAGCCAGCTCTGAAAATCATCCTCACAGGTGATCAGTTAACCAAGCAAAATGCTGATGCAGTCATTTTGGGCAGACAAAACGCTAGGCATGAAAAAGACAAACTGGAAGGCCTACTTCCAGCTATTGCATGTTCAATGAACTTCACAGACCTGGTGTACAAGACACTGTACAACACTAGTTCTAATGAGGCTGGAACCATGTACCAGTTAAGAAACCTGATTGACCGCAAGAATGTCACCAAAACTGCACTTGGGCAACACTACCGGCCCTGTTACGACTTCCTCCATGATGTTACAGATGCCTCAATCACTGCAGCAACTCTCCAACATTTTGGGATGGAATCGATTCAGGACACAATAAAGAATGATCCACCACCACTGTTTTCATCTGCAACAGAAAAGCAGGATTGGTTTGACAGACAGATGTTCGCCATAGTTGACACCCACATTATTAATGTGGAGGGAATGCTGTTAGGAAATGATGCAGAGGACACCAAAATAAAAGCTAGCAACCCAGAGACACAACCTGCCATTTCATGTGCTATGTGTGATCATCACCCTGCCTTCAGCAGTCGTAAAAAGTTGCTTGACCACCAAGTTAAACACCACGATACCAGAATAGTAACACATGATCCTGCCAGAGAAGAAAGCAAAAGTGACATCGCTGCTGATACTGTCTACAACTACCACAGTGGGCTGCTGAAACTGTCTCTTCTTGAAAGAAATTTCGGTAACACTTCATAATACTGTAACACAAAAAATGGGTAGTTACTGAGGAACGAGTAAGGAACGAACCATTAGTTCATGAATAGTTAATGATTAGTTAATGAGTAGTTGATAGGTAGTTCCTTAATGGTAGTTACTTAAGAACTGACCATTAGTTACCATGTTAACGAACCAGTAAGTAATGATTACTTCCCTAATTTTTTTTTTTTTATATGTTTTCATTCACTAGTTCATTAATAGTTAATGGGTAGTTCCTTAAAGATCCTTAATGGTAGTTACTTAAGAACTGACCATTAGTTCCCATGGTAGTTACTAAAGAACTGACCATTAGTTACCATGTTAACGAACCAGTAAGTAATGATTACTTCCCTAAAAATTTTTTTTTTTAAATATTTCACTAGTTCATGAACAGGTAGTTCCTTAAGAACTGACTATTAGTTACCATGTTCGTGAGCATGACTCCACCAAATACTTACCAGTTGTTCATGAGTACTCATCGTTACTTCATGATTACCTTACCATTACTTACCATGTTAGTGCATCATTACTTCCTGCTTACTTTACCATTAGTTCCCATGTTTGTGCCCCCTCAAGTGAAGCAGTACATCTTACTGAGTAGTTACTAAGGAATACACCATTACTTCCTGCTTACTTTACCATTAGTTCCCATGTTTGTGCCCCCTCAAGTGAAGCAGTACATCTTCCTGAGTTGTTACTAAGGGATACACCATTACTTCCTGCTTACTTTACCATTAGTTCCCATGTTTGTGCCCCCTCAAGTGAAGCAGTACATCTTACTGAGTAGTTACTAAGGGATACACCATTACTTCCTGCTTACTTTACCATTAGTTCCCATGTTTGTGCCCCCTCAAGTGAAGCAGTACATCTTACTGAGTAGTTACTAAGGAATACACCATTACTTCCTGCTTACTTTACCATTAGTTCCCATGTTTGTGCCCCCTCAAGTGAAGCAGTACATCTTCCTGAGTTGTTCCTAAGGAATATACCATTACTTCCTGCTTACTTTACTAGTGAAGACGAATTTATTCAAGTATGCAAATTAAAAAAGTGTAGCTCCTCCCACTTTAGTAAAGTACCCTACCCCACTTAGGAGATCGAGGTACCCCACTAAAACCACGCCCCCGAGGCTCTACGACCTTCAGGGGCGGAGTTACCTTTTTTGGCTCCACCCACCCCCGCCGGAAGCCAGGGAAAGGGGGCGGAGCCTATTTTTTCACATTCGAACTCCTTGGGGGCGTGGCTACAGTTCTAGCCTACTTTGGTTAGGCCACGCCCACCGGAAGTGTGATATGTAAACCCTACCAAAAAAAGTGTTTTTTTTACTAAGTGTTTGAGCCAAGAACTAGTGAAATATTAAAAAAAAAAAAATTTAGGGTAGTAAAATGGGTAGTTACTGAGGAACGAGTAAGGAACGAACCATTAGTTCATGAATAGTTAATGATTAGTTAATGAGTAGTTGATAGGTAGTTCCTTAATGGTAGTTACTTAAGAACTGACCATTAGTTACCATGTTAACGAACCAGTAAGTAATGATTACTTCCCTAAAATTTTTTTTTTTTAATATTTCACTAGTTCTTGGCTCAAACACTTAGTAAAAAAAACACTTTTTTTGGTAGGGTTTACATATCGCACTTCCGGTGGGCGTGGCCTAACCAAAGTAGGCTAGAACTGTAGCCACGCCCCCAAGGAGTTCGAATGTGAAAAAATAGGCCCCGCCCCCTTTCCCTGGCTTCCGGCGGGGGTGGGTGGAGCCAAAAAGGTAACTCCGCCCCTGAAGGTCGTAGAGCCTCGGGGGCGTGGTTTTAGTGGGGTACCTCGATCTCCTAAGTGGGGTAGGGTACTTTACTAAAGTGGGAGGAGCTACACTTTTTTAATTTGCATACTTGAATAAATTCGTCTTCACTAGTAAAGTAAGCAGGAAGTAATGGTATATTCCTTAGGAACAACTCAGGAAGATGTACTGCTTCACTTGAGGGGGCACAAACATGGGAACTAATGGTAAAGTAAGCAGGAAGTAATGGTGTATTCCTTAGTAACTACTCAGTAAGATGTACTGCTTCACTTGAGGGGGCACAAACATGGGAACTAATGGTAAAGTAAGCAGGAAGTAATGGTGTATCCCTTAGTAACAACTCAGGAAGATGTACTGCTTTACTTGAGGGGGCACAAACATGTTAAGTAATGGTAAAGTAAGCAGGAAGTAATGGTGTATTCCTTAGTAACTACTCAGTAAGATGTACTGCTTCACTTGAGGGGGCACAAACATGGGAACTAATGGTAAAGTAAGCAGGAAGTAATGATGCACTAACATGGTAAGTAATGGTAAGGTAATCATGAAGTAACGATGAGTACTCATGAACAACTGGTAAGTATTTGGTGGAGTCATGCTCACGAACATGGTAACTAATAGTCAGTTCTTAAGGAACTACCTGTTCATGAACTAGTGAAATATTTAAAAAAAAAAAATTTAGGGAAGTAATCATTACTTACTGGTTCGTTAACATGGTAACTAATGGTCAGTTCTTTAGTAACTACCATGGGAACTAATGGTCAGTTCTTAAGTAACTACCATTAAGGATCTTTAAGGAACTACCCATTAACTATTAATGAACTAGTGAATGAAAACATATAAAAAAAAAAAAATTAGGGAAGTAATCATTACTTACTGGTTCGTTAACATGGTAACTAATGGTCAGTTCTTAAGTAACTACCATTAAGGAACTACCTATCAACTACTCATTAACTAATCATTAACTATTCATGAACTAATGGTTCGTTCCTTACTCGTTCCTCAGTAACTACCCATTTTTTGTGTTACAGTATTATGAAGTGTTACCGAAATTTCAATGACTCCATCATGGAAGGGGATGGAAACAGGACATGCCGCCTTTGGAAACACAAAATGTTGCATTTCAAAGAGTCCGGACGACACAAATATGCCTTGGAAGCCCTTAAACTCCAGATAGACCTGCATGCATTACAAAGCCCAAGGGTTGCACATAGGCTGAGGTGGAACCGAACAGTGAACACTTTTGGTGGTGAAGGAAGAAACGTAGCCCTTGACTTGAACTGTGAACACTATGTTCGCTACACAAAGGACCAAATGCTTCATCAAGGTGCCAATGTTAACTTTCAGACTGCACAAGACATGAGCAGGACCACTGGGGCTCAAACGGAGCTAATGCAGGCTTTTGATGAAGACTGTGACCTGTCAGGAGAGCACACTATCGCTAATCGCGAAGGAGACATCAGCATCATGCTAAGAGTGATGACTGAAAATAAGGTTTTCACTCGTGCACCCGGCCGAGTTTACAGAGGCTTCAGATTTCAGATTTCAGATTTCAGATTTATTTCGCCCCCCACACACACAAACAATTGACATGTAGATAAACATCAAGATACAAATGTGTGGAGTGCCAGGTCTCCAAAGAAGCTACTTAAAGCTTATGGCAGGAGCCTGAGCAATGACTTAAAGCACAACTTAAATACAAGTTACTGCGTACAGTATAAGCTTCCCAAAATTTCAGTTGAGCCTGTTTAACAGACTAGACAAAAAGGCCATGGTTACTTGGATTTATAACCGATTGGTCATTGCCAATCATGATGAAGGGAAAGAGACTGATGAGTAAAGTAAGTAGTACACTGCACAGTGTACTACTTACTTTACAGTAGTACCCCCCCCCCCCCCCCCTCCCAAATAAAAAAACGTTGGCACAAAACAAAGCCGAGATGCAACGATGACCTTTCTCCCGCCCCCCAGGTCCAGAAATTACAGCCAACTTCATCTGCACACAGCCTTGTGCAGTAGCGGTTGCCAGTATTTGTCTTTTTTTGTTCTCTCCTCCCCCACTACAAAGACACCTGAATCAGCTAATTTCATGTTTACTGTAGTACAACTTACTGTAACTAACTGTGCAATACCTGACCCAAAGCCCCGTTCACATTGAATGCTAGATAACAGAAATAGCCTGATGCATATCTGTATTAAACTCTGCACACTGTTCGCTGCACTACAATCACCTCATGCTGAAATCGGCATATAAATCGTGCAATATCTGGAAACACGTAGCATGTATGTAGCATTGCACTGAAAAAGATGAATAATAATTGCATAGAGCAAACACACTGTAATCTTTTTTCTATTTGTTTTTCTAACTGTTCCTGCCTTGCCTGTTAGTTTTTGCATACCTTCCGTTCTTTATATATATATATATATATATATATATATATATATATATATATATATATATATATATATATATAATTCACGAACCTGTATTTAACCAGGTTAAGTCTCATTGAGTTTAAAATCTCTTTTCCATATATATATATATTTCTCTCCCTTGTATGTGTGTACCTTCAGACCAAAGCAAACCGGAGTACAATTCCCCTTGTATGTGTGGCCAATAAAGCTGTCTCTCATCATTCCCATGTATAATGCAGGTGAAAGCATTTCAAGGAACGTGGCATTACAAGTTAAAAACTCACAATGACGGCCGGTGTTATTTTTTTGTATTGCTTTTTTACATCTTTTAGATTGTGTGTGGATATAAGATGTGTGATTTCTCAATAAAGTATCTACTGCAGTTGCAGTGTTCACCACTTTGATGTTATTTATTTCAGCTGAATATATGAAATGGTTGCAGTTGACATGTCCTTATGATTTCAATGAATTGACTATTTGCTCAGACGGTCACATACTTAACCCTGCACAGAGGTCTAGATGTGTGCCCAATCACACTGTACACAGCTATTGTTTCAAAACAGTTTTGCTAATCAGGGGAATAGTCCGTTTGGCTTCCTGTTGTCATCACAAAAGTTGTATATTGATATATAGATTTCAAGGACCAGCGGGAACACTGGAATAGTCAGTTTTCCATAATTATTTAATGCTTGCTAATTTCCTGAGTAATGGATCAACAGAGCACTTTAACTGCTGTAGCCTTCTTTAGTGTGTAATGATCACATTTTCATTTCCTTATCATTTGAAAGACCCCGGTTATGTAGAAATTAAATTTTTTATATTCTTAATTATGAAAACATGACTGTTACAATGGAGCTTTTTCCAAACTTTCCAGACTTTGGGCGAACCCAGAACTGCAAAATAGCTGCATAAAGTTAAGACACTGTAAAGGGAATCAAACAATGGACATAGTTACATATTTTGTATGTCTTTGTTTTTAATAAAAGATCGGGCACACAACACATGTAGAAAAAATAAAAGGCAGTTTCACACAGCACGTTTAAACAGAACAAAATTTATGAAAAGTAAAATATGACAATTTCTGCAACAGGAAAAGTAAAAAATAAAAAATGCAGCAGTACCTATAAAAACACTTTCAGGGTTCCCACTCCTAAATCAAATTAGAAGGACCTTTCAAGGACCTTTTCCCCAAATTCAAGGACGCAAAACGGCATAGTTGGAGACATGGATTAATGATAATTACTGTTACAACAATAACAATTTATATGATGAAAACTAGCAGAAGCACAGTGTCAAAAAGAGAGGCTTGAATGTGTGCACACTACTCAACTGTGCAGTGTTAGTGATGGCAGACTTTGTGGTCTCTTGCCTTCTCTCACACAGCCCAGCCAAAACCAACACAGTCTCACAGAAAATTGTATAATACCAACGATATGGACCAACGTTGCTATTTTACAATTTCGGCTCGAAAATTGTAAAATAGTAACGTTCTGAGAGGTTAGGGTTAGGATTAGAGTAGGGGGAGGGGTTAGAAACAGAAAATCTCCGTAAAACACGCCCAAACCCCGCCCACCGCTGTAGACGCATACGTTCCCATTTTACAATTTCTTAGCCGACATTGTAAAATACCAACGTTTGTCCACAAACGTTGCTATTTTACAATTTTTTTGGAGATCGGGTTGGCCAAAACATATCCTGTGGAGACATACATTATGCTACCCTAAATTCAAGCACTTTGAAGGGACCATGTCTCAGGGCCTTAAAAGTTTGAGAAAATAAATATTTTTTTTCTACTTCACAAACTTTCTAGGGGCCAGTGGGAACCCTGCTATTTACTCAGCCAATGTTAATATTCCCAAATGCACCGAGTTCGCTCAGAAGCGAATACTCTCCATCCTCATCCTCATCCTCATCCTCCCCCTCCGCCTCCCCCTCCTCCTCCTCCTGCTCCTCCTCCTCCTCCCCCTCATCCTCAGTCCAGTTTGCAGATTCCTGACCAAAAACCTCCTGGATAACTTTCAGAATTGTTTTGGCATGATGCACATGAGAGACACATACATTAAAGAGAATGTCCTCTAATGTGAACAGCAGAGGAATTGCAGTCAGCAACTTGTCCATGACATGGTCTGGATTAACCTCACAGGTTGATGTACTGTATAAAGACAGAGGTCCATAATCCCCTAATGATGCCATCTCTTCAGCAACATCCTGTAACTTTTCCTTCAGAGCAGCTCTTTGTTCACTGTTGAGCACTCTCTTCCTCTGAGGTAACAGTTCACCTGCTTTTCTCTCCAAGGGACTTGCATCCCCATCACAGCCCTCCTTACAGTCACATGATTTGGCACAGTAGTCACAGCAGCTGTGTTTTGGAGATCTGGGCTTTGTTTTCTCTTCATCAAAGAGGCGCAGTAATGTCACCCTCCTGCAACATGTCTTTTCAGACACATACTGGCGCATTTTGTCAGAGACTCCAACTAATTGTCTTCCGTGGAACAAAATGATTGAGTGTGAACTCAAGCCATCCCGCCCTGCCCTCCCATACGCTTGCATGTATGCTTCTATGTCTTGTGGTGGGCCGTAGTTCACCACATGACAGACACCCTTTAAGTCAACACCCATTCCCAGAGCTGAGGTAGCTATTACAACTCTGAGAATGGCTGTCTCGTCACCCAAAGATTTGATGATGTCTTGCTTGACATCCTCAGGTGTCTCGGAGTGGTACATGTCAACAAGCCTGTTTTCTGGTAGGTCTTTAGCTCCCACTGGATAGACAAACTTCTTCCGAAGAAAACGTTTGAAGACGGAACTGTACAACTCTGAACAATCTCTAATGGTCTTGCAATATATGACAGTCCTTTGACTGTCTGGCCCCTTTGACTGAAGCTCCTTCAGCAACCAGGAAAACGTCTGGGCTGGATCAGAGGATACCTTTTTAACTGCACGTCTTATGTTGTCCCGGTCAGGACTTTTGATGACCTCAACACAGTGCTGCATGCTTAAGTTCTTCATAACTTTCATCCGCGTTGCTTTGGATGCTGTGGCTGTGATGGCAAGAAGAGGAACAGGTACCGGTAACAGTGATCGGAGTTCACCAACCAATCCACACCACTTCCTGAAGGGCTTTTCATTCCCCTTTGAATGTCCCCTATAAAACACATAAAAAACAGAGAAATTGTATTACTAATGCATCAGAACACTTGTATGTAAGCGAGGGTTGTCTAAAGTTAGAATAGTGGGTGCTTTATGAAAGAAGTCTGACTTTTGTCGTCACAGTTCTGTGTCATAGTTGTTGTCAAACATCCAGGGGTATAGTTGAGGTTAAACTATGTTTACCAATACCCACCTCTTTGAAATCTGGCAGTTTACTAACCTATTTTCAGATCAACTCGATCAATCAATGAGGGGAAACATGGTGGGTGAACTTAGATAGTTTCCCCACCTCTATATTCCCCTGCATAGATAGTTATAATGATTATAGCTAATAATTTAAATCCCCTTGGCATGTTTTAAAATATATGCAGCTATGTAAAGTTTTCTTCTACTTTGAAAAATGTTTGCCTGATAGACATTCTCATATTTCGTATGGTTACAGAGAACTGACACTGAGTAAAGTGTGGGTGTGTTTGAATGTATTCAGAAAAACATATTTTGAGTGGAGGGGGACTAAAATGACTGATTGCTTATTTTATGGTATTCAAACTCACCATTGCACGACAGTGTGTACTTCATCAACAGCCACTCCAACCAGCCTCTCCCGAAATAACGGTGTTTGCAGAAGCCGTCTCCATTTGGATTGTCCAACCAATGTCTCTGGTGTCCCAAACACAAGGGCGAATTCACCGCCTGCGATCTGCTTATCGATGTCCTCGCTTTGTCCGACATATGCAGCAGGAATGCCCTTTGCGTTCAAACACTGTACCTGCTCCTCCATTATCGACAACAAAGGGCCCTACTACCAGCACCATGGATTTTTGGCCTTGTGCCGACAACAAGTCGCACACAGTAGGCCAGGCCTGATATACAAAACTTTTACCGTAACCAGTCGGTAGACAAGCCAGCACGTCTTTCTTGTCCTGGGTTAAAAACTTTAAACAAAGTCGCTGTAAATCCTTAACTACAGCAATCTTGTGGATTGTACAAACATCCGATAAAATTGATTCAAATGATACATTTATCCGGACATCCATTTTCGCTGTGTACGCTAGCTCTGTCTCCGTGACGTGAAGCGGTTAGTCAGAAAACTGAGCCTATCTGACTCGCCAACTTCTCCGGTGCGTGTTTCACTACGGACGATAATGGTGAGCGCACGCCAATTCCGAAAGATAAATATATTTAAATAAACCACAGCTATAAATTCTGTTTGGAGCATATCAGCTTCATGCTCTGTGTTAGGACTATGATAAATGGCATTGCCGCTACCAAATAAAATTCTAATAATGAATGTAGGCGTGTCTGTTGCCGGCCGTTCTCGCCGGGCTCTGACAGACAGTTTCAGACAGTGAAATTCCCAGACGTTAGGTGGCGCAGCTCACCAAACGTCTGGGAGCCGAGACTACACACACACTAACCCTCTCTCTCTCTCTCTCTCTCTGAGTTGAGTCCTCCATGCACGTTCATCTTAAATCAATTTATCATGTTAAAATGTCAAAACTGTCTGAAATTAGTCCAATGCATCAAACTCCTTTC
>NC_139643.1:19590769-19655769 GCF_964638095.1 Poromitra crassiceps | reverse complement strand
AGGCAGTAGGAGATATTGGAGAGTATAACTGAGTTTACATAGATATGAGCTAAAGTCTGAGAGAGAAATGGACGGATTTTCTGGAAAACAAACAATCTTTGTTTAATTTGCTTCACTACCTTGTCTATACGTAATTTATATGTAAGGTTTGAGTCAAGCAGAATTCCTAAATATTTGTATTTATTTACTACGGCTAAAGGTTCATTATTTATCATTATAGGTCCAGCATTGACAGTAGATACAGTAAACACGATTCTGCCTGACCAATCAGTCGTCTGCAGTGTTTTCACGTCACCGTATGGTACCGGGTCCACAGCGCTGGAACCTCAACAAAGCAGGGACCAAAACTAGCCACGCTAATACCAGCGGTGGAAATGGGCCATTAGAGGGGCAGGGGCTCAAAAGTTAAAAAAGGGCACAACACCGCAGCGCGGGACGGTTTCACTGTTGCTGACATGCCAGTCAGTCGGAGCTCTGCAACTGGGCAGTGGGGAGGATGGCGAAGGCATCACCCGCCCATCTCTGTCTCTGATTGGCGCAGGAGACGAGGAGTGACGCAGGATAGGATAGCCAAGCAAATGTGATTGGATCAACAAAGTTTGACACTAGGCCAATCAGAGGCTGAGAAGGGCCTTCGCCATCCTGGGGAAAAAATATTGTGCACGTCACAGAGACGCAGATGATTACTTAACTTCTGGTTGAAAGGTCAACATGTGTAAACAGTCCAGACATTTTATTTATTGATCAATTGTTATATATTGTTATAAGTTCTTCTTGAAGGGTGCTGGGCATGCCTTCACTGTAAAAAAAATAATAATCAAAGAGGGCACTTTGGGCATCAGGGGGAAACGGGCAGGTACTCCTCCTAGCGCCCCCCTCTGCACGTGCCTGACACATACATACACACATGCTGAAGGCAAAGCAGGCAGGAGACCACAGCTCACAAGTGAAAGGGAAATGGCAGAGGGAACGAAGCGTTCAAAAGTGTTTGCACTTCATTCGAGTCAATGGTGACAATTCACGTTGTCACAAGTGCAATGAGCAATTTGTCTAAACACTTAAAGTGCATAAAGTACAAACAGAGAAATGCACAGTTTTCGACAAGCTAGCTCACACCACTTCATCATCTGTCAATAAAACCCTGGTCACGTTACCCCGTCCACCTTATCAGTTAACTATGTGAACATGGTCATGATTAAGACAAGACTAGTAAACCTTAGCAGTTAACTATGTGAACATGGTGATTAAGACAAGACTAGTAAACCTTATCAGTTAACTATGTGAACATGGTCATGATTAAGGCAAGACTAGTAAACCTTTTCAGTTAACTATGTGAACATGGTGATTTAAGACAAGACTAGTAAACCTTATCAGTTAACTATGTGAACATGGTGATTTAAGACAAGACTAGTAAACCTTATCAGTTAACTATGTGAACATGGTCATGATTAAGGCAAGACTAGTAAACCTTTTCAGTTAACTATATGTGAACATGGTGATTTAAGACAAGACTAGTAAACCTTATCAGTTAACTATGTGAACATGGTGATTTAAGACAAGACTAGTAAACCTTATCAGTTAACTATGTGAATATGGTGATTAAGACAAGACTAGTAAACCTTATCAGTTAACTATGTGAACATGGTGATTAAGACAAGACTAGTCCACCTTATCAGTTAACTATGTGAACATGGTGATTAAGACAAGACTAGTAAACCTTATCAGTTAACTATGTGAACATGGTGATTAAGACAAGACTAGTAAACCTTATCAGTTAACTATGTGAACATGGTGATTAAGACAAGACTAGTAAACCTTATCAGTTAACTATGTGAACATGGTGATTAAGACAAGACTAGTAACCCTTATCAGTTAACTATGTGAACATGGTGATTAAGACAAGACTAGTAAACCTTATCAGTTAACTATGTGAACATGGTGATTAAGACAAGACTAGTAAACCTTATCAGTTAACTATGTGAACATGGTGATTAAGACAAGACTAGTAAACCTTATCAGTTAACTATGTGAACATGGTGATTAAGACAAGACTAGTCAACCTTATCAGTTAACTATGTGAACATGGTGATTAAGACAAGACTAGTAAACCTTATCAGTTAACTATGTGAACATGGTCATGATTAAGACAAGACTAGTACACTGCCCTGCAAAGCTAAAAGGGGGTAACTCGCCAGAGTGTAGAACTGAGAAAAATGACTTTAAAGTTTTGTTGTTGTCCAGCCAAATGTATTGTAGGAAGAAAACTGGAAATGTGTTAATTAAATGTTGTTTTAATGTAGTTATTTATCTACATATTTTTTTTTAGCTCAAACTTGACCTTTGACCCTTATTTGGAAGTTACCTTTCTCTGGCTTTGCATTGTCTGCAAAATAATAAGGGGTGATGCCAAGCAAAAAGACAGTAACTTCAATTTGATCCTTCATTTGGTTGCTTATCACTATATAAAACCAGTATATATGATAGTAATGATAACATAGACATGAAGTCTCATGTTCATGGCACAATTACGCTTAATATAATATACGTATAAATATAATATAACTAGATTATCAGGCTGCTACACATCCTTAAAGCCTAGTTTGGTGGGACTCTTGGCCCGTTGTGTGTCTGTGTGTTGGTGCCTCAGGGGTTAATGTCGTATGAGCTGGATCCTCGGGGGTTGATGTCGTATGAGCTGGTACCTCAGGGGTTAATGTCATATGAGCTGGCGCCTCATGGGTTAATCTTGTATGAGCTGGTAGCTCAGTGGTTAATGTCATATGAGCTGGTGCCTCGGGGGTTAATGTCATATGAGCTGGCACCTCTGGGGTTAATTTCATAGGCACGGCGCCTCAGGGGTTAATGTTGTATGAGCTGGTACCTCGAGGGTTAATGTTGTATGAGCGGTGCCTCTGGGGTTAATGTGGTATGAGCTGGTGCCTCGGGGGTTAATGTCGTATAAGCTGGCATCTCCGGGGTTAATTTCATATGTGCGGTGCCTCGGGGTTAACGTGGTATGAGCTGGCGCCTCGGGGGTTAATGTCATATGAGCTGGCACCTCTAGGGTTAATTTCATAGGCACGGCACCTCTGGGGTTAATGTTGTACGAGCTGGAGCCTCGGGGGTAAATGTGGTATGAGCTGGCGCCTCGGGGGTTAATGTGGTATGAGCTGGTGCCTCGGGGGTTAATGTAATATGAGCTGGCACCTCAGGAGTTAATGTTGTACGAGCTGGCACCACGGGGGTTAAATTTGTATGAGCTGGCGCATCGGGGTTAATGTCGTATGAACTGGCGCCTCGGGGGTTAATGTCGTATGAACTGGCGCCTCGGGGGTTAATGTCATATGAGTTGGCGTCTCTGGGGTTAATGTTGTACGAGCTGGAGCCTCGGGGGTAAATGTGGTATGAGCTGGTGCCTCGGGGGTTAATGTCATATGAGGTGCTTCGTGGGTTAATGTATAAGGGTTAGGGGGTTAATGCCGTATGAGCTGGCAACCTTGGGAGTTAATGTGGGTGGTGTGGGTGTCTGTGTGGGTGGGGGTGGTATTGGTCCGATGTCACAATCATGACATTAGGCCTGCCCAGTAATGTAACTCATACCTCAACTCAACCTGAGCATTCTGGTGAGTTACCCCCTTTTGGCGTTGCAGGGCAGAGCATTCAGAGTGCAGTCAAACCAAACCAAACAACCGTAACTGATGTTACCTCAGTCTTGCTTGGCTTTTCTAGGGCTTTTGGAAGTTACTGTAAATATGACCCCCTATTTTCTCCAAAAAACAACACAATTGACTCAAGATATTTTTCCACATGATAAAGCAGATCTTCAATGTTCCAAAAATGACAAAAACTCATTTTTGACAAAAATTGAGTTACCCCCTTTTAGCTTTGCAGGGCAGTACACCTTATCAGTTAACTATGTGAACATGTTGATTAAGACAAGACTAGTAAACCTTATCAGTTAACTATGTGAACATGGTGATTAAGACAAGACTAGTCAACCTTATCAGTTAACTATGTGAACATGTCATGATTAAGACAAGACTAGTAAACCTTATCAGTTAACTATGTGAACATGGCGATTAAGACAAGACTAGTAAACCTTATCAGTTAACTATGTGAACATGGTGATTAAGACAAGACCAGTAAACCTTATCAGTTAACTATGTGAACATGGTGATTAAGACAAGACTAGAAAACCTTATCAGTTAACTATGTGAACATGGTCATGATTAAGACAAGACTAGTAAACCTTACCAGTTAACTATGTGAACATGGTGATTAAGACAAGACTAGTCAACCTTATCAGTTAACTATGTGAACATGGTGATTAAGACAAGACTAGTAAACCTTATCAGTTAACTATGTGAACATGGTCATGATTAAGACAAGACTAGTAAACCTTATCAGTTAACTATGTGAACATGGTGATTAAGACAAGACTAGTAAACCTTATCAGTTAACTATGTGAACATGGTCATGATTAAGACAAGACTAGTAAACCTTATCAGTTAACTATGTGAACATGGTGATTTAAGACAAGACTAGTAAACCTTATCAGTTAACTATGTGAACATGGTGATTAAGACAAGACTAGTAAACCTTATCAGTTAACTATGTGAACATGGTGATTAAGACCAGACTAGTCAACCTTATCAGTTAACTATGTGAACATGGTGATTAAGACAAGACTAGTAAACCTTATCTGTTAACTATGTGAACATGGTCATGATTCATGATTAAGACAAGACTAGTAAACCTTATCAGTTAACTATGTGAACATGGTGATTAAGACAAGACTAGTAAACCTTATCAGTTAACTATGTGAACATGGTCATGATTAAACCTTATCAGTTAACTATGTGAACATGGTGATTTAAGACAAGACTAATAAACCTTATCAGTTAACTATGTGAACATGGTGATTAAGACAAGACTAGTAAACCTTATCAGTTAACTATGTGAACATGGTGATTAAGACAAGACTAGTAAACCTTATCAGTTAACTATGTGAACATGGTGATTACGACAAGACTAGTAAACCTTATCAGTTAACTATGTGAACATGGTGATTAAGACAAGACTAGTAAACCTTATCAGTTAACTATGTGAACATGGTGATTAAGACAAGACTAGTAAACCTTATCAGTTACTATGTGAACATGGTGATTAAGACAAGACTAGTACACCTTATCAGTTAACTATGTGAACATGGTCATGATTAAGACAAGACTAGTAAACCTTATCAGTTAACTATGTGAACATGGTGATTAAGACAAGACTAGTAAACCTTATCAGTTAACTATGTGAACATGGTCATGATTAAGACAAGACTAGTAAACCTTATCAGTTAACTATGTGAACATGGTGATTAAGACAAGACTAGTAAACCTTATCCAGCTGTTATAGTGATTTCCTTTCAGCCCTTGGTTTAAAGTGTGTCCTGCATTGCAGTGTGTGTGTGTGTGTGTGTGTGTGTGTGTGTGTGTGTGTGTGTGTGTGTGTGTGTGTGTGTGTGTGTGTGCGTGTGTGTGTGCCTGTGTGCCTGTGTGCGTGCGTGTGTGTCTAGGTGCGCTCGTTGTAATTAAGCCAGCGTCCCAAGTGCGGGGGTGAACATTTAAGCAGCATGATTCAAACACCACCCCGTCAGGAAAGAGAAGGCGTCTGACAAAGCGAGCATGAAATAAGCGTCCTTTCTGTTCGTGACTGACTGAATGCATGACTCACCTCATAACAGCCTCTCTTGACCACGCCTGCTTCACACGTGTTAAAAATGTCCATCAAAAGCTGAGTTTCTTCCCTGTTTGTCCCACAGTGACTCACTCTCTGAAGTTTCTCCAGACTGCATCCTCTGGAGTCACAAACAGCACAGAGTTTGTGGAGGTTTGGTTTGTTGATGGAGTTCAGGTGTTTCACTGCAGCAACATGAAGAGAGCAGAACCCAAACAGGACTGGATGATCAACGCAACAGCAGATGATCCACAGTACTGGAAGAGAGCAACTGAGGCGTGTCTGAGTCAGCAGCAGATCGACAAAAGCGAGATTGAGAACATAAAGCGGCGCTTTAATCAAACTGGAGGTTTGTTTATGTTTCACTTTATTCTGCTGAAATGTTTTTCATCCTGCTTTGTTGTAAACTAGCAGAGAGAGTGTGTGTGTGTGTGTGTGTGTGTGTGTGTGTGTGTGTGTGTGTGTGTGTGTGTGTGTGTGTGAACCCTCGCTCACAAGCACACAGTGATCCTCTCCCTCCCACATTCTCTCTCTTTCTCAGTTGCTCACGTACACGTACACACACACACACACACAAACAAACAATAAGCCAACCTTTCTCCATCAACAGTGTTCAGCTGTTTGATACTGAGGGTCTCTCTCTCTCTCTCTCCCCCCTCCCTCTCTCTCTCTCTGTCTCCCCCCTCCCTCTCTCTCTCTCTCTCTCTCAGGTGTCCACACCTACCAGTGGATGCATGGCTGTGAATGGGATGATGAGACAGGAGAAGTTAAAGGGTTTGAACAGTATGGCTATGATGGAGAAGACTGGGTGGTGTTGAACATGACAACATGGACATATATCGCTGCTAAACCAGAGGCTGTCATCAGCGCAGAGAGCTGGAATAAAAACACAGCTCAGTTAGCAGAGGACAAGGAGTATCATTCACAGACCTGCATTAATGAGCTGAAGAAGTTTGTGTCCTATGGGAAGAGCTCTCTGCAGAGAACAGGTAGAGTCACATGACCTGATGTAGTTTCATCAACACAACAATGTTCATCTGTCTCTTCTGTCTCTAATGTACAGAAACAGTGAATGATGTATCTTTGTCTCTGTTGTAGTTTTGTACTCCTCTAGTAGAATAACACTCTGAGTGCAGGGTGTCTCATGTAACTCTAAACTCTGCTCATAATATTGTAACGGGTTGGGTTTGTGTGCTGCTGTTGTGTGTTGTACTGTTCTGTGCATGGGGAGTTACGGGGGGTCTGTGAAGGCGACATGTAGCCAGTGGGTGGGGTGAGAGAGGGATTCACCTGTGATTGGCTGGGGGGAGGGGAGCTGTGAGAGAGGGGAACAGCTCGGGAAGTTGGAGTGTGGAACCTGAGAGGGAAGGTTGTGTGTGGGAAGAGCGGAGAAGCTACGAGGAAGCTAGTGGGGTTTTGGTGTGTGTTGTGGGGTTGTTTTGGCGTGGGCTACGGCTGACAGTAGCCCCGGACCTGTGTGTGAAACAGAATAAAGTGCGGTGACTAGATCCTGACTCTCGCCTCGTTCCTGACAATGCTACACTGGCGTCAGAAGAAAAACTAACGACTGGAAGGCTCGAGCGCGACCTGGCGTTAGCAGTTAGCTGTTTGTGTGCTAGCTGCTACAAGGACCACGTGGAATGGTGCACAATGAAGAACGCCTGTCGGTGGACGGGGGGGAAAAGGAGCTACCGACCCCGGAGTTTGGCTCGGTGCTTGCTGGCATGGAGGGCCGCCTGAAGCAAGAGCTCAGCGCGGTACTTGCCGGCGTGGAGGCCCGCTTGATGCAGGAGGTCAGACGGCTGTTGGAGGCTACGCCTGCCTGGGCAGAGGGGCTTATGGAGCTACTATGGGAAGTCGCGCAGCGCGGAGAGAAGCGGACGGAGGAGCCGCAAAGAGTGTGTTGGACCTGTGGTGAACCGGGCCACGTGGCGAGGTGGTGCCGCAGCGGTTCCGGGGGACAGACGGGGTACGCGGAGCAACGATACTGGGGACGGCCAGGTGTCTGCTGGTCGTGCGGAGCCTTCGGGCATCTCGCCAGGGGGTGTCCGGAGGCTGTCGGGGAGCAGAAGACGGCGGGAGAGGAGAGACGTGCAGGCGGCTGGCAGGTGAGACTCTGCTGGTCGTGTAAGAGGCCTGGACATTTGGCCAGAGACTGCACTGAGACAGTGGGGGTCAGGGAAGAGACACGGGTTGGGGAGAGTGTGGAAAGCCGGGGGGAAGAGAACTTTGTTAGGATCGGGAGAGCGACGCTCATATTTCCAAGTGAGCAGGTGTCGCCACTAACGCCGGAGGGACCGGCACAGCCGAGCTGCGCTACGCCCCCCACGGTTGCTGGACGGGAAGCCGAGGTGGTGGTCGCGGTCGCGGCCGGTTGTGTTATCCCTGCTGTCCTGAACACGCCGCCCCCTGGGGGAGGGGGACAGGAGGACGAGCGTGGGCGAGAGGCGGAGAAAGAGGGGGAGTGTTCAGATGTGGACCTGGCGGGCGAGGACGACATGGCCATTTGGTCGGTCGAAGCGGAGGAGTGGAAACGCAGGCAGGCGGAGGACGCGGATATCGGTCCGGTGTACACGTGGGTGGTGGCCGGACGCCGGCCCCCTGTGGAGGAGAGTCACACGTTTTCCGGTGCCACGAAAGGACTGTGGGACATGTTTGCGAAGCTGCGTCTGAGTGAAGATGGAGTTTTGGGGAGGGGGGAACACGGGAAAAGAGGGTTCCAGACGGTTGTACCCAGCTCCTTCCGAGGGCTGGTACTGCGGTGGGCGCACAAGGGCCTCGGCTGTCTCGGGCATCGCGGGTATGAGGAGACGCTCCGCCGTGTTCGTGGGGGACACTACTGGGGCAAACACAAGGAGGATGTGCGGAGCTACTGCAGTGCGTGTGATGACTGTGGGACACAGGGGGGCCGGGCTGAGGAGAGTCACCTGGCGGAGGAGTGACCCCACTGGGGGGGGGAGAGGGACTAGTGTGCTTCTGGTGGGCCAGAAGCTTTGATGTGCGGGGGAAGTGTAACGGGTTGGGTTTGTGTGCTGCTGTTGTGTGTTGTACTGTTCTGTGCATGGGGAGTTACGGGGGGTCTGTGAAGGCGACATGTAGCCAGTGGGTGGGGTGAGAGAGGGATTCACCTGTGATTGGCTGGGGGGAGGGGAGCTGTGAGAGAGGGGAACAGCTCGGGAAGTTGGAGTGTGGAACCTGAGAGGGAAGGTTGTGTGTGGGAAGAGCGGAGAAGCTACGAGGAAGCTAGTGGGGTTTTGGTGTGTGTTGTGGGGTTGTTTTGGCGTGGGCTACGGCTGACAGTAGCCCCGGACCTGTGTGTGAAACAGAATAAAGTGCGGTGACTAGATCCTGACTCTCGCCTCGTTCCTGACAATGCTACAATATCATGATGTCACGGAGGCCAGGTTGATGTACAACTGAGGTTTACTGTGGCAGCTGTGGCACGCAGGAACACACACACACACACACTCACACACACACACACACACACACACACACACACACACACACACACACACACACACACACACACACACAGAGAGAGAGAAACACACACACACACAGAGAAACACACACACACACACACACACACACACACACACTCGCTCTCACACACACACACACACACACACACCCTATCTCTCTCTCTCTCTCTCTCTCTCTCGCTGCGCTTCACGTCATCTCAGCGCAAACCCAGATAGGCGTGTTTATGCATATTAACAGGATTCACCACAAATTGAGATCACTCCCCTTAAAAGCCACAGCGTCACCGCCTGCACGTCTGTGACAGGCAGCAGCTTCCCTCTTGCTCAGTGCAAGCAGAGTGACAGAGTGAGAGAGAGAGAGAGAGAGAGAGAGAGAGAGAGAGAGAGAGAGAGAGAGAGAGAGAGGAGAGAGTCAGAGAGAGGGAAAAGATAATTGGAGGATGAACCAGTTCGGATTCGTAACGAAAATGCATGCTTTTGTAATTAGTAGCCTTTTAATTAGTCGTTTCGCTCATATAGGCTATAACATACACATTTAAAAATATTTGTTTCTAGGGTAGGGATGTGTGAGATTTTATTTCAATAGCCTGTACCAGAATTGTCCACTCGGGTTAAGCTATTGTTGCATGGTGCAATGGTGCAGGGAGAGAGGTTACTGTATACTATCAATGGTTACTGTATAGCTTATACTGGCCGGTGTTGTGTCAGAAAGTGATTTTCTGCCAGAAAGTGATTTTGATCCGCGGGACCACGCACAGCGGTGCCTCGGCAATGCCTCTATGTGCACCGACCCCCCCGGCCTGCCTACCCGGCCCAGCTCGGCCCACCTTATCCGGGGAGACCCCCCTTCAGGACACCGGGACACTAGCCGAACACAAAGCACCCCTCCCCGCGCTACACACAGACTCCCGCCCCACCAGACCCTCGCTCCCCTGTTAATCCAATTCAAAACGCAAATCACTTTTTCGCACAAAACCATGACAAACGAATTCTCATTGTTAAATCAAGGTTTTTTTTTTCTGCAGTGTAGGTTAGTTGAAAATCAACGTGGCATTCCGATGAGAGAAGAGTGTGTGCAGGCGCGAGTGGAGGGTGACATCCATGCCGTGCGTAAATGGATCCAAGCAAGGATTTCCTGCACTGCACGGAGATGTGGAGACTGTCTGCGCTCAGGCGTATGTCTGCGTTTGCTCTAAGACCATTTATTTCCTGGTGTTAAAATTGAGAGCACCCAAGGCGATTTTTTTCTAACACATTGCGCTGCAATGCCTATTTCGGAACGGGCAACTCCCAAACCTCTCTTTGCGCTCGGCACATACCGACGGCATCTTCCCCACAGCGCTAAATGACACTTGCGCAAGACACATGATAGGCTTCATCACAGCGCAAAACTGGACGGTGGAGGCAGATATCTGGGAAGATAGCAATAAGAAGTGCGCAAACGCAGTGCAAAGGCAGCGCAAACGATAGCGCCGTACAACGATAGGGCCCTAAGAGACACTTGTTCTCTCCCACTAGCAACCATGTTTTTCTATTTTGGTGAACGAGTCGAATGCAATCAGGAAGTAAACTGATTTTGTGCTGATCTCTTCACACCGGTGTCTGTCAGAGCAAACGTCTCACAGGAGGAGGGCAAACGCACCGGTTGGATAAATGGACCACAAAGCGAGTACAGAGGTCACATTTCTGGCATCTAACACTCATGATGCTTCAGTTGAGTCCTCCATGCACGTTCATCTTAAATCAATTTATCATGTTAAAATGTCAAAACAGTCTGAAATTAGTCCAATGCATCAAACTCCTTTGTGGATAATCACGTAGGTTAACTTACACATCACGTCCACTCCACCTCCAAATGATGTAGGCTATGTCATCACTCAAGCTAAGTCACTCTGTTAACCCTGCAGGCATTTCCAGCAAACAACAGCAAAATATTTAAATAATTGAATAACAGACACCCGTCCCTCGACTGTCTCCCTCCATGTTTTGCTAGCCAGCACCAAGCAGAAGCCTGCATTTCAATCAAACCTTCACTGATAGTTAGCCTACAGATAGGTCTAGCAGACATGCATTTACAATAAAACAAATAAACAGCCGTACAAATGGAAAATACTCCCATTTTGTATTTGTTTACTTACAAAGTCAAGAAATTTCTTTTTGGTTTTATCTCCGGGAAAAGTGGTCAGGACAGAAAACTTCTTTCGCTCAGAGTGTTTAACAGGGACTACCTCGTGATGATGTCACCGGAAATTCCGGACTACAAGCGTAACAAGAGAAAAGGTCCAGGTTGCACCGCCCCTCTGATGCGTTCGTCCTGGTTCTCTACTATACGTTCAAAAAGCTGAATAAAGACGACATTATAACTCAAATGACAATAATTCAACAAGCAAACAAACAACAACAGTGAATAAGACAAAAGAAAAAGATCTGGCGGTGTTTCATGATGTCCCTGAAGTTGTGGCAAGAAGCTAAATGTTTACTATTTAGCTGCCAATATGCAGCAGCAGCAGTTTGTTTTTTCTCCTAACAGGTATTTGAGTTTGTCCCTTTCTGATTGTCTTTCAAATGATTGATATTTGTGTCGAATTTTGTGGAAGAATAATGCTCTCTTCTGCACATTTGTTACAGTGCAGTAAAACGTGTGTCTCTGTCTCCACTGTCTTCTTTGAGCACCGTGGACACAGCCTGTCCTCCCTGGACAGCCAGGTCTGTCTGTGACGACTGGTCTTTAGGGCCAGGCTGTGTCCACTGACTCAGTAGTGTTACGGACGGTATGCTCAGTTTGATCAATAAACAAAGCTTGTCTAGGGGTATTTAACTAACACCAGGGGGCACCAGTGGGTCCGACTCCATAATATGTGAAAGAACAAGAATACGAAGGCTGTTATCAACTGAAGGACGTTGCTCACCTGGCTTGTTGTGTTGGGAGAGCCCAGGTGAAACATCTCTGAGTTTTCGGACAGCTCAGTTGATGTGGTTGTGTGAAGGCTCGGTGAAGATAATCCTCAACATTCATGTACACAGAGACAGGACCAAACAAAAAGGCTCAACGATAGGTTATCACACACTGTTGCGCCCGGAACCGCCATCTTAGGTGAGGGCACAGAGAGTGAGCCCCTGCCTACGTCACTATGGGTACAGTATAAGGCCCAACTACGGAAGCCTACATGGACAAAGACTTCTGTATCACAAGCTGACATCACCTAAACAGCCAATAAATATGAAACATAAATATCTATCATACATGAGCTGAGAGAGGTGACTGTAACACAATGTCTTTCTCTGTTTGTCATCAGTCACGGTGGTCAGATATTTTGTTACTGATGTCAGTTTAGGGCCAAATTAACCTCCATTTTACTTAGAGTTTCTGTGGTGTCTTTCCAATAAGTGATGTATTGTTCTTTTTGTCTTGTTATAATGTGATTGGGTCAGATAGTCTGTGCTGCCCTGAGACTCTATAGGTTGGGAGGTTGAGGAGCTGAGTCTCGCTAATATTTGGCATTTTCTGTCACTATCCGCATTTCTGTCTGTCTCAATCTCACTCTACCTTTCACTCTCTCCTCCCCTCTCCCCTCTTTCTCCTCTCTTTTTCTCTCCCTCTAATTCCACCTCTTCCTCTCGCCCCTTCTCTCCCTCTTCCCAACATCTCTTTCTGTTTCACTCTCTCCCCTTCTCTACCTCTCTCTCTCTCTTCTGTCTCATCTCTCCCTCTCATACTTGTTCCCTCCCTCCCTCCCTCACTCCCTCCTTGCACCCCCCCCCTCTCTCTCTCCAGAGCTTCCCTCAGTGTCTCTCCTCCAGAAGTTTCCCTCCTCTCCAGTCAGCTGCCACGCTACAGGCTTCTACCCCGACAGAGTCATGTTGTTCTGGAGGAGAGATGGAGAGAAGCTTCAGGACCTCATGGACCAGGGAGAGATCCTCCCCAACCATGATGGAACCTTCCAGACAAGCGTTCAGCTGAACGTTTCATCAGTCAAACCTGAAGACTGGGGGAAGTACGAGTGTGTGTTTCAGCTCTCTGGTGTCAAGGAGGACATCATCACCAAACTGGACCCAGCAGTGATCAAGACCAACAAGCCAGGTAAGAGTGGGCTCACAGCTGATGGATATTTGGTGATTCTTTGTTGTGTTTGTGACCAGTTGTACTCTCAACAATACAATTGCATAGTAATATACAATCAACTAATGAGACCCACGCAGGTTGTTCAAGTAAATAAACCAAATAGAGATGTGTGTTTCAGTATAAAAATATAATAGAAGTTGCATTATTTTCATTAAAGGTACTATCCGTAAGTTTGGCCGGAAAATAAAAGTTCAAAAAGTGTTTCTATTACAAATGAGTGAATGCGCCGTTCCTTAACTTAGGTCGCTTTCACATATAAGCTGTTTAGTCCACTTTAACCGCGCCGGAGTTCGTTTCCTCAGATAGTGCGGTTCGTTTGGGATTGTGTGAAAGCGCAAACGAACTCTGTGGCGGAACAAACAAACAAACTCTGGCGTACGTGGGTCTCGGTTCGCTTCCAAGTGAACCCTGGCGCGGTTCGTTTGTTGTGTGAAAGCAAACCGGACTAAACACAAGAGCGCCAGTGTATCTGATGCAGTCATGCAGTGCATCATGAGTAAAAGACGGTAGAAGGGAGCAAAACCAACACTGCGGGTGCACACGTGTACAGTACCTGCGCGCCGCGTCGTGACGTACGTCATCATAACAACATTGTTCTCAACAGCTGGCTGGCTTGGCTATCTCCTTCGGTACGTAGGCTACTCGTTTCATCTGCAGAATGAAATGTTTAACAGCTTTCTGCCTCATCTGCTGCTCATATTGGGCACATTCAATCTTGTCAAATATTTATTGCGGATTCACTTGTGTTGTTCAGTCAGCCCTCAGCCAGGCAAGAAGCCTGCTGAAGAGAGGAGAGATTTCCCCTCTCTATTCTGTCCAATAGACGAGTGACTGTTTCGACCATGTGACATTAGCTGTGTTTCCATTACAGTTTTTCACAAAATAATTGCGATATTTCTACAACTTCGACAATGTACAATTGCGACTTGTAGGCGTTTCCATTGAAGTTGAGTTTGGTCTGACGGCACGCACACCTGAACGCAATTCCCCGTTACCAGCAGCTGCCACAGTGATTACGCACGGGGATCTGCCCATATCCCGTCCCCTGCATGCTCAAATCCAACCAATGGTCAATGCAAATCACAACATGAAGTTACAACGCATATAAACGAGCCTGATTATCAATTCAAAAGAAAATGAGTCGCAAAATGTTACTGGCTGCGGTGAATGCGAGCGCGACAGACAGAGGAAAAAAGGTAGCCTATACAACTGGTCCGATTTAGACATTTCAGAATGTTGTGTAGGCTATTATAACATTGCACCTGAAACGTGTGTAATGTATTACTCACAGTCACTGTATTCACTTCACTGAATACTGAATACTGAAGTGACTTCAGTCAGGAGCACCGCACCGGTGTGTGCTTTTCATCCACTCATCTCGCCGCTCAAATGCGCGCTCACAGGCAGCCTGCCATGGACCAATTTCTGCCATTAAACATGATCTATTTACCCCTTTTACACAACACTCGTCTTTCTGCTAGGTAGCGTTGCTTCAAAGTTCCGCTGCTTTTCCAAAGGAGAAGACGGGTCACATGACGTGCAAATGCGGAAAATCTGTTTCCATTACACTTTTGCGATAAACTGCTATATCGACACGTCTGAAAAACCACCTCATGAGAGCGCAAAAACGTTTTGCGATATTTGAGAGGTTTTTCGAAATTTACGTGTTTCCATTACCCAATTTCTATTGCGATATTTAGATTTTGCGCATTTCTGAGGGTAATGGAAATACGTCTATTGTTTAGAAAGTTTGGTGCGCTTGTGACAAATTGCTGTGTGAAAGAGAACCAGACCAAATGAAAATCGCAACAATGTTGCAACTTCACCCCCCCGAATCGCACCGAGTCCACCAGCTTATGTGAAAGCGACCTTAAAAAACGAGCCCAGCTGCGTCTCTCTGCATTCACCCATTGCAAAGATATTGCAGGATTATCATGCTTCTCACAGGTTATACTTTCCCGGCAAATTGGGCAGATGCGACGTTCTGCGTGTTCACGAGCCTGCCTTGTGGCTGGCTCTGGCGGAAATACCAATGAAGAAGACGGCTAACCGGAAATGGCTAACTGGTTCGATTGAGAGAAGTAGGAAAGGAGGAGAAAATGGAAAAAAAGAGGAGGGAAGAATATATTTGCTGGGCGGACTGGGATCATAATTCAGGCCGGGCATTAGATACCAAGCAGGCCAGGCTGATACGGGCCGACGCGCATGCCGGAAACATTTGGGCCGTTTGAAGCCCAATTTGGGCCGTTTGAAGCCCAATTTGAGTCATTTGAAGCCAGATTTGGGCCGTTTGAAGCCCAATTTGGGCCGTTTGAAGCCCAATTTGGGTCGTTTGAAGCCAGATTTGGGCCATTTGAAGCCCAATTTGGGCCGTTTGAAGCCCAATTTGGGTCGTTTGAAGCCCAATTGGGCCGAGTCCAATTTTACAATGAGATGCACCCACTTTAACCCTGAAGTGTAATTATTACTTCAGACTAACTAATAAAGTAATAAAACCACTAGTAAACCAGTATGCGGCGCCTGTCCTGCTGTTCAGTGAGTGGCCTGACTGCGGGCACCAATTTTTTTTTTTTTTTTTTTGCAGGCCAGGCCAGGCCAGGCCAGGCCACCGGGCATTTGCCCGACGTGCCCGATTATGCATTCCGCGCCAATTGCTGATAAGGCAACAGCAGGTCAAATGATTCTCTATAAAGCCTAGTTTGAACCTCCGTCCGTGTGACCTGTGAACTAAATCTCTTCCAATCTGGACAGGATGGACAGGATGGACATTTTGGTTAAACAGTGTGTGTGTTTCGTCAACCGTTAGAATCACTCCTGAGGTATTTTGCTGTAGGCGTCTTCAGACAGGCTGGCGCCTTGGGCCTTCCCCAGATGAGCAGAGTACAGCCAGAGGTCAGTTCGTGTGACCTCTGGAAATTACCACCAGCCCCACTAATAACGTTACCGTCTTGTGTTGATAATGAATGTAACAGTCGTAACATTCAATGCCTAACGTTACTGTCTGTTATGCTTATGGTACATTGACTGTTCAGATTGGTCAACTATTAGACATTACCGGGGAAGAAGGCTCTCACTGCAGTTACTGTAGCTGCAGCACATTATTATAACGTTAGCTTGATGCTAATCGCGGCTAACTAATATTGATTTACAGTTATAGAAATTACCTTCGAGCTCCACTAATAACGTTACCGTCTTGTGTGGATAATGAATATAACAGTCGTAAATATGCCTAACGTTACTGTTATGCTTATGAAACATTGTTTGAGGGGAAGCAGGGTAGCTCACGGTAACGTGAATATCCTTATCCATTTTCCCGCAGCCAATGCAAGCCAAAACACGACCCCAGCCACAATAACGTCCGATAATTCATCCAGAATCCTTCCTGTGCATCTCGAGGCTGATCTGACCGATAAATTGCCCAGGTTGCCGTTTTCAAGTAGACTTTTATGAGTTAACGTTACAAAGCAACCAACACCTCTGCTGTTGCCAGGCTATTTGTGCACGTGCGAGTATGGTGCCCACGCGTCAGCTCGTTCACACGCTGCCTGCACTTACTCTAATGGCCACCGGTGTCAGTAATAGTTAGAACTTAAGGATAGGACCTTTAAGATCAGTCCTATTGTTTAAAATCAACTAAGGGGAGAGGGAGGCCCAGACCCACTGGAGCAATGTGACTCTGCTACCACCAGGGCCAGGGAGTAGACGGTGAAAAGAACTTTGCAGTGCAATTTACATGCTTTAGTGAGTCCAAAGTGGGAATCAAACTAAACACAGGTGCTACTTCCCCCCCACACCAGTGGACCAACAGAGACTGATCTCCTCTGGCAATGGGCCTGAAACCAACCAACCAATTGTGATGTCATCAGTGATGTCACTTGAGCAATTGTGATGTCATCAGTGATGTCACTTGAGCAAGTGTGATGTCATCAGTGATGCCACTCGAGCAATAATGATGTCACTCGAGCAACTTTTTGCACAACTGTCATGTCACTCAGGCAGTTATAATGTCATCAGTGATGTCACTCGAGCAACTCATGTAGTATGAGCCGATGGCACACATTTTCACAATGGCGCCTAGGTGGGTGGCTCCATAACTGCAGCACTGTGTGCATCTCCAGGGATACTGTTATGTCAGATATCTATGGCTAAACATGGTCAAAGTTCCAAAACCTGAGGTTAATATGTAGAAATGCTGCCTCTAAGTCAAAAACCCTCACAGAAGGTGATTAACAGCTGAAGTGAGGGAGAAATTAGCTGTGCTGAAAAACAGATTTACCATCTAAAGAAAACAGAAATTTTCTAATTTGAGAAGCTGGAAAATGATTAATAGATCATCAAAATAGGCAATTAATGTAATATTTGGCAATACATTGATGAATTGACTAATTGTTGCAGCTCTTTATCAGTTTTTATAAAATGTATTTGTATTTATTTTCAAAATACAAAATACGTATTTGTATTTCAAATACATTTTTCAGACCAGTATTTTGTATTTGTATTGTGATACTTTTTTTGAGCAAGTATTTGTAATTTGTATCAAAATACTTTATGATGTATTTTCGCCCATCTCTGGCACCAGGTAGCATGTCGTCTGGTAGCCTATGCCCTAAACATGACACAAGGTCAATCATTGTGTCTCCAATCAAACAATATAAATTATAAGAGCAATATCAAATAAGGACATATACCTCAATGGGGTTCTTCTCTTCCCTTCCCAATGTAGCTGCAACAATGACACTGAGTGGAGCACTGACCACCTACAAGTCATGAACATGTTACAATCATAGAGAATAACAGACATAAAAAGCAAAGTGTGGCTGCAAACATAGCAAAGTGTTTGAGTTTCTGCTCTAAGCTGTCTAGTGTGCTGTACTGATCTGTTTTACTCTACTTTACTCTCCTGGTATAATTGGTAAGTTTAGTTTGACTTTCAGTAGCTTTTCTGTATTTTAAAAGAAAAGTGTCTTGTGGGCTCTGATAATCAGCTGACTGGTATCAGGTGTCCTCTTTCAACGACTCTCTGATTGCTGTGAGGGGAGGAGTCACTGTAGTTTAAAAGTGCTCCACCTGGCTTGCTTATCAGAACACATTTGAGTTTCTGCTCTAAGCTGTCTAGTGTGCTGTACTGATCTGTTTTACTCTACTCTACTCTGCTGGTATAATTGGTAAGTTTAGTTTGACTTTTAGTAGCTTTTCTGTATTTTAAAAGAAAAGTGTCTTGTGGGCTCTGATAATCAGCTGACTGGTATCAGGTGACCTCTTTCAACGACTCTCTGATTGCTGTGAGGGGAGGAGTCACTGTAGTTTAAAAGTGCTCCACCTGGCTTGCTTATCAGAACACATTTGAGTTTCTGCTCTAAGCTGTCTAGTGTGCTGTACTGATCTGTTTTACTCTACTCTACTCTACTCTGCTGGTATAATTGGTAAGTTTAGTTTGACTTTTAGTAGCTTTTCTGTATTTTAAAAGAAAAGTGTCTTGTGGGCTCTGATAATCAGCTGACTGGTATCAGGTGACCTCTTTCAACGACTCTCTGATTGCTGTGAGGGGAGGAGTCACTGTAGTTTAAAAGTGCTCCACCTGGCTTGCTTATCAGAACACATTTGAGTTTCTGCTCTAAGCTGTCTAGTGTGCTGTACTGATCTGTTTTACTCTAATCTACTCTGCTGGTATAATTGGTAAGTTTAGTTTGACTTTTAGTAGCTTTTCTGTATTTTAAAAGAAAAGTGTCTTGTGGGCTCTGATAATCAGCTGACTGGTATCAGGTGACCTCTTTCAACGACTCTGATTGCTGTGAGGGGAGGAGTCACTGTAGTTTAAAAGTGCTCCACCTGGCTTGCTTATCAGAACACATTTGAGTTTCTGCTCTAAGCTGTCTAGTGTGCTGTACTGATCTGTTTTACTCTACTCTGCTGGTATAATTGGTAAGTTTAGTTTGACTTTTAGTAGCTTTTCTGTATTTTAAAAGAAAAGTGTCTTGTGGGCTCTGATAATCAGCTGACTGGTATCAGGTGACCTCTTTCAACGACTGATTGCTGTAAGGGGAGGAGTCACTGTAGTTTAAAAGTGCTCCACCTGGCTTGCTTATCAGAACACATTTTTTCAACGACCCTCTGATTGCTCTGATTGCTACACCTGGCGTAGGCGGAGCTCTGAGCCCCTGCTGAACGAGTATTTCTTAGCATAGTCAGTCTAAAGCGGCAGCTGTAAAGCGGCACGAAGCCTCAATCGCGGGGAGGCCAGAGAATAGGGTTTTTTGCTACCTCTCTTATTCTACCTACTCATCTACCTAACTATGTGTTTTCTCCCCATCCCTGTTGTAACCTCAGCCCACAGACGCCGTAGACACGGCAGCTTCAGGTGTCGTAGCCCCGGTAATCTTTCCTACCCTAAGCGCGCTAACAGTCCTTTTACTATTGCCGGAGGTCTCTGGAACTGTCAGTCGGCTGTTAAGAAAACTGAGACCATCTTGGCTCATGCTCTATCTCAAACCCTCCACTTTATAGCTCTCACAGAGACCTGGATCATTCCTGAAAACACTGCTACTCCTGCAGCTCTCTCTGCTGCTTATTCCTTCTCGCACACCCCCAGAGCCTGTGGCCGGGGCGGAGGCACTGGTATCCTCATCTCTCCCAAATGGACTACACTGTCACCTCTCTCTCTCATCTGCCTATCTCATCTTTTGAGTCCCATGCAGTTGCCGTATCCCTACCCATCAAGCTCAACATTGTGGTAATCTACCGCCCGCCTGGTCTGCTTGGTGACTTTCTGGACGAGCTGGACACCCTCCTCTCCGTCTTTCCTGAGGATGGTACTCCACTCATCCTTCTGGGAGACTTCAACATCCAGCCAGTAACCTTACAATCTCTGCCTTTCCTTAACTTCTTCTCATCCTTTGACCTTTACCTCTCTCAATCTCCTCCTACTCACAAAGCAGGGAATGTGGTTGACCTGGTCTTCACCAGATCCTGCTCCACCTCTAATCTCACTGTGACTCCTCTTCCTGTATCCGACCACCACTTTATCACCTTCTCCCTTCCCATCCCCCTCCCCCCACCCCCCACCCATCTCCCCCTCACTCTACCACCACCCAACGCAACCTAAAAACTCTCTCACCCGACTCCCTCTCTTCTACCGTCCTCTTTCTGCTTTCCCCTGCCGAGCAATTTGCTCTCCTGTCCACTGACGAGGCTTCCACCACTCTTCTCTCCTCTCTCTCCTCCGCTCTTGATTCTCTGTGCCCACTCACCACTAAGCCTGCCCGATCTTCTCCCCCTTCTCCTTGGCTGACTGAATCTCTGCGAACTTTTCGAACTGAGCTTCGGGCAGCTGAGAGAAAATGGAGAAAATCACATCTCCCTGAAGATCTCTCTTCCTACCACCTTATCCACTCCAACTTCACTGATGCTGTCTCCAAAGCAAAAACCTCCTTTTTCATCTCTGAAATCCAGTCCTCTGCATCCAATCCAAGTAAACTGTTCTCCACCTTCTCCACGCTCCTCAACCCTCTCTCCCCTCCCCCTCCCTCCTCCCTCTCTGCTGATGATTTTGTAACCTTCTTTACTAAAAAGGTGGATGACATCAGCTCCTCCTTCCATCCTCCAGGCACCCTCACTAACACTCCCGACTCCAATCCTGCTCCTCGGCCCCCTGTCCCTGGATTTCCTTCCTTCTCTCCCCTCTCTCCCGATGAAGTGCTTAAACTCATCAGCTCGAACCGAGCCACCTACTGCCCCCTCGATCCTATCCCTTCCTCTCTCCTCCAAACCATCTCACCTAAGGGACTGTTCCTTATTTATGAGAGGGGGGGTATGGTGCAGAAAGGGGGAGGGATATCAAATATTTTTTTGAGTACTGGGGAGGGACTTGTGTTTTTTATTTTGGCTTTAGGAAGGGTTATACAACTTTCATTTTTTGTATTTTGTATATATTTTTAAATGCGTTTTTTCGTTCCAAAATTCGTGTTTACTCCCCTATATCTATGGTTTACCTGTATGGTGACTGGACTCGCTCCAGACCGCTCACCGCTCGATACAGATTTCACCCGCTCGCACTCACTGGCACTGCTCCGCTCAAAAGAATAAAAGAGATAAAAAGGCCTGGGTGTTTTAATTTGCGTTTAAACGCCTGGGCAATGGGCATTGCTCACTACAAATAACATGAGCTCAGCAGAGTCGGCTGCATGCTCGTTTCTCTTCCTTCTCTCTCGCAGCAGCTGGCAACAAAATAGTGGGCGTGCACATGAAGTAGCTAAGCCAAGTCTTATTGGAGGCTGGAGCGGACATCACAGTGCATCAGTGTCACTCATCCAAATAACGTTAAATCTGCAAGGGATATATATAGCACCTGGTTTACATACATGTTTCACATAGGGTTGTGTTTTGATTTTTATTGTTTTATTTTGTCCAATATTGAAATGTTCTACAATTGCATGTGCTAACATAAACATTTTTTATATCTACCACTTAGCCTATTTAGTCTGATTTGGTTGCTATTTCTTGTCAACCTATTACCCTCAAAGCATGCTGGGAGATTTCATATGTGGCTCAATTAGCCACGCACCGATGCATTCTGTTTCGAACATGTTGTGATTGAAACTGGAGCGGGACTGAGCGGTACTGAGCGAGTGATCGGCTTTATAACTAGGAGATGAGGTCGTTATTGGGCTGGGTACTAAACGTTATATGCCCCCCGCCCCCTCTCTCCCCCGATGTCATAGGGCGCTATGAAATGTAGCCAAATCATCGGAAAAGGTCATATTTTCTTCAGTAGCCTACAACCTTTTGTGTGAATATGATAAAGTGTGGTTATTTATGGTGGAGGGAGGGTCATGCATTTATCTCCAGTCACTCAGGGATGGACATGGAAAAATATTTAGAGATCTGGGGAGGGTGAAGGAAAAAAACGAAAACAAAGTCGCCCCTGCACCATACCCCCCCCTCTCATAAATAACGAACAGTCCCTAACATATCTCCCTTCCTCACGACCTTCATTAACTCCTCTCTGTCCTCTGGTCTTGTTCCGCCTGCTCTAAAGACTGCAAGAGTCAAGCCTCTGCTTAAGAAACCCTCCCTTGACCCTACTGCTATTCAGAACTACAGACCTGTCTCTCTTCTCTCATTCCTTTCCAAAACCCTTGAACGAGCAGCGTCCGAACAACTTTCTCTCTATCTCTCCCAAAATGACCTCCTGGACCCTCTGCAGTCCGGTTTCAAGGCTTCTCACTCCACTGAGACAGCTCTTCTTGCTGTCACAGAGGCCCTTCACACTGCTAAGGCCTCATCCCTCTCCTATGTTCTTGTCCTCCTTGACCTGTCTGCTGCCTTCGATACAGTCAACCACCAAATCCTTCTTTCCACTCTGTCTGACCTAGGCATTTCAGGTTCTGCACTCTCCTGGTTTGCTTCCTACCTCTCGAACCGCTCATACCAGGTCTCATGGAGAGGGTCCCTCTCCAGATCCTGTCCTCTTACCACCGGTGTCCCCCAGGGCTCAGTCCTGGGCCCCTTACTTTTCCTTCTCTATATCAGATCTCTTGCCTATGTGATCTCTTCTCATGGCTTTTCTTATCACTGCTATGCTGACGACACCCAGCTTTTCCTTTCCTTCCCCCCCTCTGACACTCAAATCGAGGCTCGCATCTCTGCATGCCTCAAAGACATTGGCGACTGGATGTCTGCCCACCACCTCAAGCTCAACCTTGGTAAGACAGAGCTACTCTTCCTCCCAGGAAAAGACTGCCCTCTCGCAGATCTCTCCATCTCCATTGACAACACCACTGTACTTCCCTCCCAAACAGCTAAGAACCTTGGGGTGATCCTTGACAACCAGCTGTCTTGCTCAGCCAACATAGCTGCTACAGCACGCTCCTGTAGGTTCTCTCTCTACAACATCCGCAAAATCCGTCCCTTTCTCACAAGAGAAGCGATTCAACTCCTGGTCCAGTCTCTTGTCTCCTCCCGCCTGGACTACTGCAACGTGCTCCTGGCCGGCCTACCTGCCACCGACATCCGACCGCTTCAGCTCATTCAGAACGCTGCAGCCCGTCTCGTATTCAACCAACCCAAATTCTCTCATGTCACTCCCCTCTTCCAGGAGCTCCACTGGCTTCCCATCTCGGCCCGCATCAAATTCAAGACACTGGTACTGGCCTACCGGGCAGTACACCAGTCAGCTCCCCTGTACCTGCAATCTATGGTCAGGTTCCAAACCTCTCAGCGCTCCCTTCGCTCCTCCACCAGTGCAGGTCGCCTCGCCCACCTTCGCTACGGGGGCTCAAAAGTCGCTCATCCCGATCTCGACTCTTCTCGTCCCTGGCACCTCAATGGTGGAACGAGCTTCCACCTTCGGTCAGGACGGCTGAATCACTGCCGATCTTTCGGAAAAGACTAAAGACGCACCTTTTCAGGCTCCATCTGGGCCCTTCTTGATCTAACTTCGTTCTCTCTCTTTCACCAAAAAAAAAAAAAAAAAAAACTTGTACCACTAACCTAAACTTGTACCACTGTTCCTTCAGAAGTTGTAGTTATCACAGACTGTGCTCCATAGTAGATTGCTCTATTGCTGACAAAAATGTGTTATTGTAAGTCGCTTTGGATAAAAGCGTCTGCCAAATGACGTAATGTAATGTAATGTAATGTAATGTTTGAGAACTCTTTAACAGGTTTACTGCTTCAAACACCAGTCAAGTCAACAATGAGCTGCTTCACACAACCAGCATTCACCAGCAATGCAGAAACAAACCAAAATCATGCAGCATTAGTTTAGTTTAGTTTGTTTCGGTCAATTTAGCATTATACAATTCAATACAGTTGTTATTGTGTATTGTGTTATGCTCTCAGTAGCAGGTCCTACCTGTCACATGTTGTTAGTGTACAAATGTATTTAAAACATTGGTAACACTTTACAATAACGTACACAAATACTGTAGTAGTTACTAGTAAACTAATCATTGACTAAGTTAGTTTATGAGTAGCTAAGGAATAATTTGTCATTAGTCAATCACTAGTTAATCATAGTTAATGAGTAGGTAGTCATTAGTTAATGATTAGTATCTAAGTTCCTGAGTAGAGTAGTTAATCATTACTTAATGATTACTAAATATCAGCTCGTGAATATAGTAGTTAATCATTAGTTACTGATTAGTCGGTCAGTTCCATGAGTAGTTCATTGTTCGTTAATGATTAATAAACGTCAGTTCATGAATAATTAGTTAATCATTAGTTAATCATTAGTTAAGGTCACATTGTGAGTATAGTAGTTAATCATTAGTTCATGATTAGTTGTTAGTTCCTTAGTAGAGTAATTACTCATTAGTTAATGGTTAGTCAATGGTCAGTTTGTGAGTATATAGTTAATTGTTAGTTACTCATTACTTAATTATTACCTGTCCATTAGTTACTCTTTTGGTGTACCCTATTGTAAAGTGGTGCATCATACTCAGTAGTTTATGAATACTTAATTATTATCTGTCTATTAGTTAGTCTTTTTGTGTACCCTATTGTAAAGTGATGCATCATACCCAGTAGTTTATGAATACTGAATCATTACCTGTCCATTTGTTACTCTTTTTGTGTACCCTAATACAACCAGGAATAGACTAGTGACCACTGGAGAGACAGTTGACAGCCGGAACAGGGACGGCACCCGGGAGCAGTATGGGTTAGCGCCCCAGCCTGCGTCTTCCGTGAGGAAGAAGCCCAACAATCCATGAGAGGCCTTCTAGGAGGGCCATTCAATCCGCAAGTGGAGTCTGTAGTGCCACCAATTACTGGTACTGCATGGTATCCACCAAGATACCATCACATCGGAATGAGATGTTTGGAGCAGGGGAGTCTGGTGCAGGGCACAGGTCCTAGACCTGGTGAGACGAGGGAGGAGCCCGGCCAGGTGGCAACCCACAGAGCCCGGTCCCTCTACGTACCAGAGCCCTTCTCCCCCCCGGTCCCGGCAGAGTAGTTCCGGAGCAGCGGATTGAGTGGCCCTGACCACGTGACCACCTTCGACCCTTCCTAGAGGGCTGACCGTGGGTAGCTACTGGGACGTAATTTGGGGCTTGGCCAGCCCCGGCTGGGTCACCTGAGCGAGGGTGTATGATGTTGCGAGACCCGAAACATCCTATGACCCCAGGGTACATCACTGAGGACACGTCCCAGTTGCATCCATGCGATGTTTTCTCTTTATAAGTTAGCCTGGCTTAGCCAGCCAGTGACTCATAGGAATAGACTACCTGACAACCAGGAATAGACTAGTGACCACTGGAGAGACAGTTGACAGCCGGAACAGGGACGGCACCCGGGAGCAGTATGGGTTAGCGCCCCAGCCTGCGTCTTCCGTGAGGAAGAAGCCCAACAATCCACGAGAGGCCTTCTAGGAGGGCCATTCAAGCCGCAAGTGGAGTCTGCAATGCCACCAATTACTGGTACTGCATGGTATCCACCAAGATACCATCACATCGGAATGAGATGTTTGGAGCGGGGGAGTCTGGTGCAGCGCACAGGTCCTAGACCTGGTGAGATGAGGGAGAAGCCCGGCCGGGTGGCAACCTACAGAGCCCGGTCCCTATATGTACCAGAGCCCTTCTCCCCCCCGGAGAATAAGTATTATGTTCTATCCACATACTACTTTCTGTTCAAGTACTTATAGTTTTAAAGGTATATTCCATCCAAATACTACTTCATGTTGTCAGGTGTAAAAGGTGATGTGATGTGTGGACCCAAATGCAGAGGAGAGAGAGACAGCAGGCAAGGCAATGCAGACCAGGCAGGCAAGGTTTTTAGGAAAAATAGTCTTTACTGAATCATTCAAAAACCAAAATAACAAAACTCACTAGCCAGAGGCTAGGCTAAACTCGGGACCAATTGTTAGAGTTATTCAGAGCACAAGGAAGACAATACGTACCAACCAGGGGACAGATAGACAATGATTCAACAGGGACCACACACAGACTGAGACAATATATACACAAAGGGATAATCAGGAACATGGGGGACAGCTGGGGAGGCAGGAACACAGGGGCAAAACGGGAGAGCTGATTGGTGGGGAGAACTCAGGTAATGGGGCAGACTAACGAGACACATAGGCAACAGGTGGGAGGAATTAAGACCGACTAACCAGGGAACATGGGCAACAAGTGGGGAGAAGACAGACTAATACACATGGGAAAACCATAACAAACTCCTTTCTCTATAAAAGGTCCACTGAGTTTCCTCCTCAGAAATCACACACCTACAGCAGGCCAGTAGTAGTGTAGGGTTAGCACCCCTTGAAAAGAAAAATAATTTTATTTTTTTAGAACTTCCTCAAAAGGGTTACTTCCGCTTTTTTGAAAAGGGGAAGTGATTTCTATTTGGGTAAAAATCAATTTCTCAGTACTTCTGCAAAGTGTACTTCTCCATTTTTTGTCTTGTGCTTAAAAAACACTTTTCTTGTGGAAAGTGGTTATTTCAATAGTTCTGCAAAGTGTACTTCTCCATTTTTTTTGCCTTGTGCTTTTAAATCACTTTTCTTGTGGAAAGTGGTTATTTCAAAAGGCCTCCAAAGGCCACTTCCCCATTTTACCCCATACCACAGCTCACGACAAAATAGCAGCGTTTTTTTTGATCTCGGGGGAAATACATTTGAGCAATCATTATGCAAACCCAGCTGGATCATTTTACATAGTGGGTAATATCTCTTTTGCTCGCTGTTGTTATGGACGCGACTTGTGAAACACCAACGACTTCCGCAGCACGCACCACGTCTCTTCGTGACAAGAGACGTGCAGCACGCAGCACGCAGCACGTCTCTTGTCACGAAGAGACTTGCTGCGTGCTGAACGCCTCTATGACGCAACTCCACGACAGGAAGCACTCCCCTTTATAAGGACGAGAGCGATCAGCTGAGTACAATCACAAAGCCATAGCTGTTAGTTTCTTTGAGAGAGGCAGTGACGGCAGAGCGCAGCAGCAGCAGCATTTTTGATCCCAACAACAAGAGTGTGTGCTTGTTTTATTTTTACTATCGACCCTCGCATCAACAACCATGGATTTCAATGGTAAGATTTTTTTGTTATTAATATTGTTTAATTAGACTATCCATTTAATATATATATTTATAATTAAGATCCTTTTTCCTTGTTTTTTTTTTATGGAATGTTATATTAACAAAAACATTAACAATACAGCTTTTTACATATATAACCCGGGGACCAGATTATTGGACACCACGCGCTCAGAGGAATATCCAGATGATGATCATTACACCAGAATCTCTCTAAAACGAGGAGCTGCGTTACGAGATATTACTAACAGACCTAGAGGGTGAGAATGAAACATTGTTTGTTTACATATTTATCATATAGTTTGTTTAGAAAAAAATGGGTGTGGTAACCATACTTCTACCAGTTTTTTTTTTTGAAATGTTGTTTTTTTTACCCCCCATAGAACGGGTTCTCACACAGGTGAATTATTATTTCATCCACAATCTTTGGGAGGGGCTCCCACGAAGACAGCCAACCGTCGCCATAGAGGCAAACCACGTGACTTCCATAGATGCAACCCCGATGCCACCATACACCATTCATCTGATAACATCACATCTAAGGATAACGGGCTGAGCCCAAATGATATTGCAGATTTAATCGACCAGATGTAAGGACATAATTCAGATATAACAACCAGCAATATATATATATATATATATATAGGCTATATGTATTTTTGAGATAGACATATCCATCGCTATTTATTTTTTATTTATTTTTTTCCAGCCTGGAGACACCCCCCAACAGCTCAGCGCTGAATCCCGAGGCAGACTTGTATCAGCCTTCACCACCAGCATCACCTGAATCAGCGTTGAATCCCACCATCCACCCCAACGACCAGACACTGAACGCGTGGATTGCACAGTACAGGAGTCAACCTTCACCATCAGACCCGCCCACACCCATCTCCATTAACAACAACCAACCCACGTGGGTGGACCCGGATGTGCAGCTCAGCGAACACACGGCCCCAACAGCTGAAGACACCATCAACAACCAACCCACGTGGGTGGACCCGGATGTGCAGCTCAGCGAACACACGGCCCCAACAGCTGAAGACACCATCAACAACCAACCCACGTGGTTGGAAACGGATGTGCAGCCCAGCGACCAAGCACTGCTAACCTGGATTGCAGAGTACGAACGGGTGGAAGCTTCAGATACGCCCACGTCCCTCTCCATCAACAGACCACACTGTATCGACGAGAACGCGATACCTCCACCCTCGCCTGATCATCAACCACGCGAGAAGACCCAACAACTCTCAGGTACCTCTGACTCAGATAAGCAGAATGTGTATAGACGTTTAAGAAATGGTTATAGGATAATGCAGCGCTCTCAAAGAAGATTTGAACGTACATTGAGAACACTCAGACGCACACACACACGGTGGATGGCATCGGCTGATGCCAATTTGAACACAATTTTGATACATCAGAATATACAATGTTCCATGCTTGAAAAATTGAGGAATGTGTAATTTTTTTTTGTAAAAGTACAGTAAGGTAGAACAATGACACTATCACCATCACCATCATTTTAAAAAAAAAAGTCCATGTATATAGAGATCAATTAAACAGCCAATATGGCTAAGCGTAGGCGACATGCAGATGAAGACAATCGATCACCTCCCCCTAAATTGACTAGATATTTCAACTCCGATAAACCCCCTCCCCTTAGAATAGACTGGAGTGAGCAAGGCGTCGCTTATGCTTTAGCAAATGACCTACCTACGGGGGTGAATAATAATAACGATATTAGAGCCTGGGCTAACGCACAGACTCGTATAATCAAACGCTACATAGCTGATTTACCACCCCGGAGAAGCTGCATTGTACCGCAGACCGGTGGCGCTTTGCCTACCCCAACACAACAACACGAGGAACCCCAAAATGACGCAGCTGCTGCGTCATTAGAGTCAGTCGACCCCCGAGGGATACCCCTACAAATAGACGCGTTATCAGACTGCGACGAGACGTCATCAAATGCCGACACGCTACCCCCACCCACGTCAATCGTTACGCTTACGCCCCCACAACAAATAGCAGCGTCATCAAATGCCGACATGCTACCCACACCCGCGACAGTCGTTACACCATCACAACAAATAGACGCGTCATCAGACCGCGACGATGACGACATCACTACACCGTCTGCAGACTCTATGATTCAACCCCCAGCTGCCATCTCTCCCAGTGATTATACCCTCAGACACATAGATACATTCAACGCTAGGATATACCGTCAAAATATAGATCTACGTGATATTAACACTGATAATCTCGGATTGGTGCCTGGTATGGTCAGACAGAGATTAACAGGGTTAATTGATGTAGTTACAAACGATGTCCCGACGGGTAGCATTATGGATGTAACGCTATCAGGGGATAGCCTAGCGTCAGATATGCATACTATTACCACAGTTGGAGACAATGCTGGTCAAGAATTTCTGGACCATATCTCAGACGCAATTCAAAGCAATGATGAGACAATGATCTCTGGTGACCTATCTCTCACCATCACAGTTGTAATGAATCAGCAAGGGGGCGGTAGGCTTAGATTGATGGATATACAATATAAAGATATTATTGATCGAAAGATTCATTACCTTTATAATCCTGATAATGGTTGTGGAAATAATCTTTGTTTCGGCATGGTTATTGCCAGACATTTTAACCCTGATTTAAACAACGCTAGTCTATTGGAGAGAGCTCGAGAAATATACACTGAGTTGGGTTTTGACCATATGCATAAAGTATCATTTGCCGACATTGGAACTTTTGAACGTCATTTTGACAGCAAGATAATTATCTTCCACCACAAAGAGAGTTCTAAACGCAGATACCCATTTATGACTACAGACGTCCCCCACCCAGAAACAATTTGGGTTTATTTATATGAAGGACATTATTATCTCATTTTGAATAAAAATGGATTCATTGGGTCTAGTTATGTTTGCGACTACTGCTACCAACCGTATCAGGAGCCTTATATACATACATGTAGACACTTATGTAATGTCTGTTACGGACCTCTACACATAGATCCACCCCAGGCGAACACCACTGTTAAATGTAATGTATGTAGGCTTATGTGCAAATCTCAGACTTGCTATGAAGCACACATGAGAAGGGACAAACATACCGTCTCCCCCTGTGAGAAAAAGAGATATTGCCCACAATGTAAAATGAGCCACATGCACAGACCCGCTACACCCCACATATGCAGCTCACCAAGATGTGATCATTGTGGCGTTCCACTAGGGGCGCAAGAGTCTGACCATGCCTGTTTCATACAACCTACTCCATTTAAAGAAGTCACGGAAAACTATATATTTTATGACATCGAGACAAGAATAAATGCAGAAGGTATGCATGAAGCAAGTTTTGTATCATCTATGACGCTTAAAAATGACAGGCCTAGAAACTTCAGTGGCGCTGATGGGAAAGATTGCATCGGTGATTTTCTAAGGTTCTATACCAGCCCCCGCTATGCAGAGCATACGTTTATAGCGCATAATGGTAGTGGTTTTGATGGATATTTAATATTAAAAAACATGGTGTCTCAAGGACTAACTCCCTCTGTCATTGTTAAGGGATCCAGACTGACCGCCATCTTTTCCACATACAAAAAACAGAGATTCATAGATTCTGCCAGCTTTCTACCCATGCGTTTAGCCGAAACCCCAAAAGCCTTAGGTTTTGCTGAATCAAAAGGCTATTTCCCATACAAATTTAACACAATAGAAAATGAAAACTATATTGGAGTCATCCCCTCAAAGCAGATGTTTGGGTATGGTACAATGCGTGAATCAGATAAATACAAGTTCTTAAAATGGTATAATAGTCATAAGCCCCTGATATATAACTTTGCTAAGCAACAGGCCAAGTATTGTGCACAAGATGTTCGAGTGTTACGTCAAGCCTGTGTTCTTTATAGGGAAGCGTTCATCAAAGCCACCAACGTAGACCCCCTCCGATATGTCACGCTTCCTGGCGCCTGCATGGCTGTATTTAAAACCACATTCCTAAAACCAGACACCGTCGCGCTCACCTATAACGGTTGTTATACAGGTCAGAACCGAACATTCAGCGACGCATCTATGCAGTGGTTATCTTATCTGGCACAAAGCCAGAATATTAGCATTATACATGCTCTCAACCATGGTGAGCATAGAGTCGGTGGTTATTATCTAGATGGTTTCAACCCAGGGACTAATACTGCATATGAATTTGCCGGCTGTTTTTTTCATGGGTGTGATCGCTGTCATATTTCAAATGACACACACCCCTACAAAAACGCAACGTTTGGGGACTTGTACCATGCTTTCGCTGAAAAAATAAATACGTTAGAATCTATCCATGGTATGAACGTAGTCGTTTTATGGGAGTGTGAATGGACCCGTATGAAACACACGGATGTCTCCGTGATGGCATTCATGAGATCTTACACACAACCTGAGCGTTTGAACCCACGCCTAGCCCTATATGGGGGACGAACAAACGCCTTAAAATTACACCATAAGGTCGAAAACGGTGAAAAGATACATTATGTGGACTTTTGTTCTCTATATCCATATGTACAGAACACAAAAGAGTACCCTCTTGGACATCCTAAAGTTATTACCAGGGATTTTGATGATATCTCAACCTACTTCGGACTCATCAAGTGTGTAATAGCGCCACCTAGGTCTTTGTATCACCCCGTCCTCCCCCACAGAGCACACGGGAAACTGATGTTCCCTCTTTGTCGCACATGTGCAGAAGGGCTCTCTAAAGATGAGTGCGACCACAACGAGAACGAGAGAGCTCTCAGCGGCGTATGGGTTTCGTTTGAGTTACACAAAGCGATCGAGAAAGGTTATCGTATTATATCAATCTCTGAAGTCTGGCATTTTGAACACCGCACAAAGGAATTATTCCAAGGGTACGTAAAAGCTTTTCTCAAGCGTAAACAGGAAGCGAGTGGATTCCCAGCCGACGTCACTACGGATGCCGAGAAAGACGCGTACATTGCCGAATACCAAAAAGTCGAAGGTGTGTTTTTAGACAAAACAAAAATTGTGCACAATCCTGCACTACGTTCATCATCCAAATTACTTTTGAACACTTTATGGGGACGATTTGCATTACGAGATGAACAGTGTACATGTGAGATAATTAATAACCAGGCTCGTTTTCTACAACTAATGTTCAGTGACCAATTCATCGTGAGTCAATTCCGCTTCCTCACCGATGAGGTCGCTATTGTCCAATGGAAACATGCTGCCGGTCAAGGCCCGAAGGGAAAAGATATTAATGTCTTTCTAGGAGCTATGACCACCGCATATGCTCGTCTGGAGCTATATGAAATTATGGATAAACTTGGCTCGCGCACATTATATAGTGATACAGATTCAATAATTTTCACAGCGCGGGAGGGGGAGTGGAACCCGGAACTCGGTAAGCATTTAGGACAATTGACAAGCGAGCTTGAACCAGCCGAACACATTACAGACTTTGTATCAACGGGTCCAAAATCCTATGCATTTATCACCAACACAGGTCGCTCGTCAGTGAAATGTAAAGGTATCACGCTAAATACTAGTGTAAATAAAAATGCTGTCACTTATGATTCCCTTTTACGCCTGCTGGAAGCGTATGTGTTGGATGGTGAAGTTAATGTTATTAGAACAACCGCTGATCGAATCAGGAGACATAAATTATCGCTACAGCTAAGCAATCAGTCATTAGTTAAACGCCTTCAGGTCGTCTATGATAAACGCCGCGTTCTGAACGATTTCAGCACACGTCCACATGGATATTAACAACGTCATCAACACGCAGGAGGGTTTTGATGCACGCCTACTCCACCCTTTTACCATGATTATTTCTGGGCCGTCTGGGTGTGGAAAAACTTTTTTTGTTAAATCCATTATTCAAAACGCATCACAACTGATCACACAAGCGTTGGATAATATCGTCTTTTTATATGGCTGCTGGCAAAAAGTATATGATGATTTATTACTGATTAGACCAATTACTTTTATTGAGGGTATTCCCCCATCATTAGCAGATGATAGTATTTTTCCCCCCGATAAGAGCAACTTATTAATTATTGATGATCAGATGTCTTCTGCCGTTAATAATTCAGAGGTTCAAAATGTATTTACAAAATACTGTCATCACAGAAATTTAAGTTGTATCTATCTGGTCCAGAATCTTTTCGCCCAAGGCAAAGCAAGCCGCACAATAAGTCTCAACACTAATTATCTTGTGTTATTTAAAAACCCTCGCGATAAACAACAAATAAGCATCATAGCACGTCAAATGTACTCCAAAAATTCAAAACATTTTATGGAAGCTTTTCAAGATGCCACATCGAGTAATTATGGATATATTCTCATAGACTATAAACCAACGACACCTGACCTGTTAAGACTCAGAACTGAGTTAACCCCCGAGCGACAGGTTGTCTATCTGCCCAGAGGGGGAAGAAGCTAGGCTCTTTTAGAAATGTCTGCTCGTGTACATAGGAATTTCGAACTTCTTCAACATCTTTATAAGGCGACCCCCAAAAGGCGCAAGACCATTCTTGCGACAGCCAGCAATGATCTAATTAATGCATTATGTGAGCTTGCATTGAACCTATTAAAAGGGAATATTCCACTTTCTCCTAAACTTCACAGGAGATTAAAGAAAAGCAAGGCTTTACTTAGGTGGTTTGCCAATAAAAAAGTTACACTATTGAAAAAAAAGAAAAAGATTAACCAACGCGGTGGTTTTATATTCCCTTTGCTAGCTGCGGCTATTCCTATTATTAGTGGTCTTTTTAATCGAGGCTGATCATGGAACACACCACCAAAATGTTTCTTGTACCACACAATCAAATCAAGGCTCTTCAGACACGCCCACCTGCTACTCCCATCGCCCCCCCTGACATCAGAACAAAGGCTCAGTGTGATCTAGATCGTTTGATGGCAGAGGTCCTAGATGATCCCAGAGTCAAATATCTGTGTAAAATGTTTGAATATTTCAACGCTTTACTATGTACATCAACACTGGGATCATCTAGGACCTCTGCCATCAAACGATCTAGATCACACTGAGCCTTTGTTCTGATGTCAGGGGGGGCGATGGGAGTAGCAGGTGGGCGTGTCTGAAGAGCCTTGATTTGATTGTGTGGTACAAGAAACATTTTGGTGGTGTGTTCCATGATCAGCCTCGATTAAAAAGACCACTAATAATAGGAATAGCCGCAGCTAGCAAAGGGAATATAAAACCACCGCGTTGGTTAATCTTTTTCTTTTTTTTCAATAGTGTAACTTTTTTATTGGCAAACCACCTAAGTAAAGCCTTGCTTTTCTTTAATCTCCTGTGAAGTTTAGGAGAAAGTGGAATATTCCCTTTTAATAGGTTCAATGCAAGCTCACATAATGCATTAATTAGATCATTGCTGGCTGTCGCAAGAATGGTCTTGCGCCTTTTGGGGGTCGCCTTATAAAGATGTTGAAGAAGTTCGAAATTCCTATGTACACGAGCAGACATTTCTAAAAGAGCCTAGCTTCTTCCCCCTCTGGGCAGATAGACAACCTGTCGCTCGGGGGTTAACTCAGTTCTGAGTCTTAACAGGTCAGGTGTCGTTGGTTTATAGTCTATGAGAATATATCCATAATTACTCGATGTGGCATCTTGAAAAGCTTCCATAAAATGTTTTGAATTTTTGGAGTACATTTGACGTGCTATGATGCTTATTTGTTGTTTATCGCGAGGGTTTTTAAATAACACAAGATAATTAGTGTTGAGACTTATTGTGCGGCTTGCTTTGCCTTGGGCGAAAAGATTCTGGACCAGATAGATACAACTTAAATTTCTGTGATGACAGTATTTTGTAAATACATTTTGAACCTCTGAATTATTAACGGCAGAAGACATCTGATCATCAATAATTAATAAGTTGCTCTTATCGGGGGGAAAAATACTATCATCTGCTAATGATGGGGGAATACCCTCAATAAAAGTAATTGGTCTAATCAGTAATAAATCATCATATACTTTTTGCCAGCAGCCATATAAAAAGACGATATTATCCAACGCTTGTGTGATCAGTTGTGATGCGTTTTGAATAATGGATTTAACAAAAAAAGTTTTTCCACACCCAGACGGCCCAGAAATAATCATGGTAAAAGGGTGGAGTAGGCGTGCATCAAAACCCTCCTGCGTGTTGATGACGTTGTTAATATCCATGTGGACGTGTGCTGAAATCGTTCAGAACGCGGCGTTTATCATAGACGACCTGAAGGCGTTTAACTAATGACTGATTGCTTAGCTGTAGCGATAATTTATGTCTCCTGATTCGATCAGCGGTTGTTCTAATAACATTAACTTCACCATCCAACACATACGCTTCCAGCAGGCGTAAAAGGGAATCATAAGTGACAGCATTTTTATTTACACTAGTATTTAGCGTGATACCTTTACATTTCACTGACGAGCGACCTGTGTTGGTGATAAATGCATAGGATTTTGGACCCGTTGATACAAAGTCTGTAATGTGTTCGGCTGGTTCAAGCTCGCTTGTCAATTGTCCTAAATGCTTACCGAGTTCCGGGTTCCACTCCCCCTCCCGCGCTGTGAAAATTATTGAATCTGTATCACTATATAATGTGCGCGAGCCAAGTTTATCCATAATTTCATATAGCTCCAGACGAGCATATGCGGTGGTCATAGCTCCTAGAAAGACATTAATATCTTTTCCCTTCGGGCCTTGACCGGCAGCATGTTTCCATTGGACAATAGCGACCTCATCGGTGAGGAAGCGGAATTGACTCACGATGAATTGGTCACTGAACATTAGTTGTAGAAAACGAGCCTGGTTATTAATTATCTCACATGTACACTGTTCATCTCGTAATGCAAATCGTCCCCATAAAGTGTTCAAAAGTAATTTGGATGATGAACGTAGTGCAGGATTGTGCACAATTTTTGTTTTGTCTAAAAACACACCTTCGACTTTTTGGTATTCGGCAATGTACGCGTCTTTCTCGGCATCCGTAGTGACGTCGGCTGGGAATCCACTCGCTTCCTGTTTACGCTTGAGAAAAGCTTTTACGTACCCTTGGAATAATTCCTTTGTGCGGTGTTCAAAATGCCAGACTTCAGAGATTGATATAATACGATAACCTTTCTCGATCGCTTTGTGTAACTCAAACGAAACCCATACGCCGCTGAGAGCTCTCTCGTTCTCGTTGTGGTCGCACTCATCTTTAGAGAGCCCTTCTGCACATGTGCGACAAAGAGGGAACATCAGTTTCCCGTGTGCTCTGTGGGGGAGGACGGGGTGATACAAAGACCTAGGTGGCGCTATTACACACTTGATGAGTCCGAAGTAGGTTGAGATATCATCAAAATCCCTGGTAATAACTTTAGGATGTCCAAGAGGGTACTCTTTTGTGTTCTGTACATATGGATATAGAGAACAAAAGTCCACATAATGTATCTTTTCACCGTTTTCGACCTTATGGTGTAATTTTAAGGCGTTTGTTCGTCCCCCATATAGGGCTAGGCGTGGGTTCAAACGCTCAGGTTGTGTGTAAGATCTCATGAATGCCATCACGGAGACATCCGTGTGTTTCATACGGGTCCATTCACACTCCCATAAAACGACTACGTTCATACCATGGATAGATTCTAACGTATTTATTTTTTCAGCGAAAGCATGGTACAAGTCCCCAAACGTTGCGTTTTTGTAGGGGTGTGTGTCATTTGAAATATGACAGCGATCACACCCATGAAAAAAACAGCCGGCAAATTCATATGCAGTATTAGTCCCTGGGTTGAAACCATCTAGATAATAACCACCGACTCTATGCTCACCATGGTTGAGAGCATGTATAATGCTAATATTCTGGCTTTGTGCCAGATAAGATAACCACTGCATAGATGCGTCGCTGAATGTTCGGTTCTGACCTGTATAACAACCGTTATAGGTGAGCGCGACGGTGTCTGGTTTTAGGAATGTGGTTTTAAATACAGCCATGCAGGCGCCAGGAAGCGTGACATATCGGAGGGGGTCTACGTTGGTGGCTTTGATGAACGCTTCCCTATAAAGAACACAGGCTTGACGTAACACTCGAACATCTTGTGCACAATACTTGGCCTGTTGCTTAGCAAAGTTATATATCAGGGGCTTATGACTATTATACCATTTTAAGAACTTGTATTTATCTGATTCACGCATTGTACCATACCCAAACATCTGCTTTGAGGGGATGACTCCAATATAGTTTTCATTTTCTATTGTGTTAAATTTGTATGGGAAATAGCCTTTTGATTCAGCAAAACCTAAGGCTTTTGGGGTTTCGGCTAAACGCATGGGTAGAAAGCTGGCAGAATCTATGAATCTCTGTTTTTTGTATGTGGAAAAGATGGCGGTCAGTCTGGATCCCTTAACAATGACAGAGGGAGTTAGTCCTTGAGACACCATGTTTTTTAATATTAAATATCCATCAAAACCACTACCATTATGCGCTATAAACGTATGCTCTGCATAGCGGGGGCTGGTATAGAACCTTAGAAAATCACCGATGCAATCTTTCCCATCAGCGCCACTGAAGTTTCTAGGCCTGTCATTTTTAAGCGTCATAGATGATACAAAACTTGCTTCATGCATACCTTCTGCATTTATTCTTGTCTCGATGTCATAAAATATATAGTTTTCCGTGACTTCTTTAAATGGAGTAGGTTGTATGAAACAGGCATGGTCAGACTCTTGCGCCCCTAGTGGAACGCCACAATGATCACATCTTGGTGAGCTGCATATGTGGGGTGTAGCGGGTCTGTGCATGTGGCTCATTTTACATTGTGGGCAATATCTCTTTTTCTCACAGGGGGAGACGGTATGTTTGTCCCTTCTCATGTGTGCTTCATAGCAAGTCTGAGATTTGCACATAAGCCTACATACATTACATTTAACAGTGGTGTTCGCCTGGGGTGGATCTATGTGTAGAGGTCCGTAACAGACATTACATAAGTGTCTACATGTATGTATATAAGGCTCCTGATACGGTTGGTAGCAGTAGTCGCAAACATAACTAGACCCAATGAATCCATTTTTATTCAAAATGAGATAATAATGTCCTTCATATAAATAAACCCAAATTGTTTCTGGGTGGGGGACGTCTGTAGTCATAAATGGGTATCTGCGTTTAGAACTCTCTTTGTGGTGGAAGATAATTATCTTGCTGTCAAAATGACGTTCAAAAGTTCCAATGTCGGCAAATGATACTTTATGCATATGGTCAAAACCCAACTCAGTGTATATTTCTCGAGCTCTCTCCAATAGACTAGCGTTGTTTAAATCAGGGTTAAAATGTCTGGCAATAACCATGCCGAAACAAAGATTATTTCCACAACCATTATCAGGATTATAAAGGTAATGAATCTTTCGATCAATAATATCTTTATATTGTATATCCATCAATCTAAGCCTACCGCCCCCTTGCTGATTCATTACAACTGTGATGGTGAGAGATAGGTCACCAGAGATCATTGTCTCATCATTGCTTTGAATTGCGTCTGAGATATGGTCCAGAAATTCTTGACCAGCATTGTCTCCAACTGTGGTAATAGTATGCATATCTGACGCTAGGCTATCCCCTGATAGCGTTACATCCATAATGCTACCCGTCGGGACATCGTTTGTAACTACATCAATTAACCCTGTTAATCTCTGTCTGACCATACCAGGCACCAATCCGAGATTATCAGTGTTAATATCACGTAGATCTATATTTTGACGGTATATCCTAGCGTTGAATGTATCTATGTGTCTGAGGGTATAATCACTGGGAGAGATGGCAGCTGGGGGTTGAATCATAGAGTCTGCAGACGGTGTAGTGATGTCGTCATCGTCGCGGTCTGATGACGCGTCTATTTGTTGTGATGGTGTAACGACTGTCGCGGGTGTGGGTAGCATGTCGGCATTTGATGACGCTGCTATTTGTTGTGGGGGCGTAAGCGTAACGATTGACGTGGGTGGGGGTAGCGTGTCGGCATTTGATGACGTCTCGTCGCAGTCTGATAACGCGTCTATTTGTAGGGGTATCCCTCGGGGGTCGACTGACTCTAATGACGCAGCAGCTGCGTCATTTTGGGGTTCCTCGTGTTGTTGTGTTGGGGTAGGCAAAGCGCCACCGGTCTGCGGTACAATGCAGCTTCTCCGGGGTGGTAAATCAGCTATGTAGCGTTTGATTATACGAGTCTGTGCGTTAGCCCAGGCTCTAATATCGTTATTATTATTCACCCCCGTAGGTAGGTCATTTGCTAAAGCATAAGCGACGCCTTGCTCACTCCAGTCTATTCTAAGGGGAGGGGGTTTATCGGAGTTGAAATATCTAGTCAATTTAGGGGGAGGTGATCGATTGTCTTCATCTGCATGTCGCCTACGCTTAGCCATATTGGCTGTTTAATTGATCTCTATATACATGGACTTTTTTTTTTAAAATGATGGTGATGGTGATAGTGTCATTGTTCTACCTTACTGTACTTTTACAAAAAAAAATTACACATTCCTCAATTTTTCAAGCATGGAACATTGTATATTCTGATGTATCAAAATTGTGTTCAAATTGGCATCAGCCGATGCCATCCACCGTGTGTGTGTGCGTCTGAGTGTTCTCAATGTACGTTCAAATCTTCTTTGAGAGCGCTGCATTATCCTATAACCATTTCTTAAACGTCTATACACATTCTGCTTATCTGAGTCAGAGGTACCTGAGAGTTGTTGGGTCTTCTCGCGTGGTTGATGATCAGGCGAGGGTGGAGGTATCGCGTTCTCGTCGATACAGTGTGGTCTGTTGATGGAGAGGGACGTGGGCGTATCTGAAGCTTCCACCCGTTCGTACTCTGCAATCCAGGTTAGCAGTGCTTGGTCGCTGGGCTGCACATCCGTTTCCAACCACGTGGGTTGGTTGTTGATGGTGTCTTCAGCTGTTGGGGCCGTGTGTTCGCTGAGCTGCACATCCGGGTCCACCCACGTGGGTTGGTTGTTGATGGTGTCTTCAGCTGTTGGGGCCGTGTGTTCGCTGAGCTGCACATCCGGGTCCACCCACGTGGGTTGGTTGTTGTTAATGGAGATGGGTGTGGGCGGGTCTGATGGTGAAGGTTGACTCCTGTACTGTGCAATCCACGCGTTCAGTGTCTGGTCGTTGGGGTGGATGGTGGGATTCAACGCTGATTCAGGTGATGCTGGTGGTGAAGGCTGATACAAGTCTGCCTCGGGATTCAGCGCTGAGCTGTTGGGGGGTGTCTCCAGGCTGGAAAAAAATAAATAAAAAATAAATAGCGATGGATATGTCTATCTCAAAAATACATATAGCCTATATATATATATATATATATATTGCTGGTTGTTATATCTGAATTATGTCCTTACATCTGGTCGATTAAATCTGCAATATCATTTGGGCTCAGCCCGTTATCCTTAGATGTGATGTTATCAGATGAATGGTGTATGGTGGCATCGGGGTTGCATCTATGGAAGTCACGTGGTTTGCCTCTATGGCGACGGTTGGCTGTCTTCGTGGGAGCCCCTCCCAAAGATTGTGGATGAAATAATAATTCACCTGTGTGAGAACCCGTTCTATGGGGGGTAAAAAAAACAACATTTCAAAAAAAAAAACTGGTAGAAGTATGGTTACCACACCCATTTTTTTCTAAACAAACTATATGATAAATATGTAAACAAACAATGTTTCATTCTCACCCTCTAGGTCTGTTAGTAATATCTCGTAACGCAGCTCCTCGTTTTAGAGAGATTCTGGTGTAATGATCATCATCTGGATATTCCTCTGAGCGCGTGGTGTCCAATAATCTGGTCCCCGGGTTATATATGTAAAAAGCTGTATTGTTAATGTTTTTGTTAATATAACATTCCATAAAAAAAAAACAAGGAAAAAGGATCTTAATTATAAATATATATATTAAATGGATAGTCTAATTAAACAATATTAATAACAAAAAAATCTTACCATTGAAATCCATGGTTGTTGATGCGAGGGTCGATAGTAAAAATAAAACAAGCACACACTCTTGTTGTTGGGATCAAAAATGCTGCTGCTGCTGCGCTCTGCCGTCACTGCCTCTCTCAAAGAAACTAACAGCTATGGCTTTGTGATTGTACTCAGCTGATCGCTCTCGTCCTTATAAAGGGGAGTGCTTCCTGTCGTGGAGTTGCGTCATAGAGGCGTTCAGCACGCAGCAAGTCTCTTCGTGACAAGAGACGTGCTGCGTGCTGCGTGCTGCACGTCTCTTGTCACGAAGAGACGTGGTGCGTGCTGCGGAAGTCGTTGGTGTTTCACAAGTCGCGTCCATAACAACAGCGAGCAAAAGAGATATTACCCACTATGTAAAATGATCCAGCTGGGTTTGCATAATGATTGCTCAAATGTATTTCCCCCGAGATCAAAAAAAACGCTGCTATTTTGTCGTGAGCTGTGGTATGGGGTAAAATGGGGAAGTGGCCTTTGGAGGCCTTTTGAAATAACCACTTTCCACAAGAAAAGTGATTTAAAAGCACAAGGCAAAAAAAATGGAGAAGTACACTTTGCAGAACTATTGAAATAACCACTTTCCACAAGAAAAGTGTTTTTTAAGCACAAGACAAAAAATGGAGAAGTACACTTTGCAGAAGTACTGAGAAATTGATTTTTACCCAAATAGAAATCACTTCCCCTTTTCAAAAAAGCGGAAGTAACCCTTTTGAGGAAGTTCTAAAAAAATAAAATTATTTTTCTTTTCAAGGGGTGCTAACCCTACACTACTACTCAGGCCACACCGTGGCCTGGGCGTTACACATGTCCAAGTACTTAGGTATGTTTCAGCCAAATACTACTTATGTCTAAGTACTTGTGTACCAGCCATACTATGAATATGTAGAGCCGGAGACCAAGTATTATAGTTTTGAAGGTATAGTCCACCCAAATACTACTTTCTGTCCAAGTACTTATAGTTGTGAAAGTATATTCTAGTACTTAGACATAAGTAGTATTTGGCTGACACATACCTAAGTACTTGGACATGAAGTAGTATTTTGATGGAATATACCTTTAAAACTATTTTACTAAAAGTATTTGGAGAGAAGGTAGTATTTGGGTGGAATATATCTTAAAAACTATAAGTACTTGAACAGAAAGTAGTCTGTGGATAGAACATAATACTTATTCTCTGGATCTACAGATCCCTAGTATGGCTCTACTAACACGCTGGTTAGCTCAGATGCTAGAGAACCAGACTTACAATTTAACAATGTTGGGGTTCAGGGTTCGACTCTCACCTGGATTGAGTGTTTATTTGATAAGGATATCTTTCACTTTATATTAGGGTACACAAAAAGAGTAACAAATGGACAGGTAATGATTCAGTACTCATAAACTACTGGGTATGATGCACCACTTTACAATAGGGTACACAAAAAGAGTAACTAATGGACAGGTAATAATTAAGTAATGAGTAACTAACAATTAATACATTCTAACTAATATATTCACGCACTGACATTTATTAATCACTAAAGTCGAACTGAACCTGTTCGTCACGTGCATAATGAGTCCGTTTCAGACTGAAAACATAGTTTGTCTAAGATGAGGTTGAGAGGCGGGTCATAGTATCATGTCGATGATTTTATTTGACAATTCTGGGGACTGGATTGGGCTTTGGCCAATCCTGGCGTGTTCCGCCTCCAAATCGAGTGCGATTCAGTGTGTTGTGGCGCTCCCCTCGGGAAGAGCCTTTTGACGGGAGGCTGAGTGGAGCTCAGCGAGTCGCAGGCAGCCAGCTGCCTTCGTGTTGCCGAGCGGAGAGTGCAGCATGTCGGCCTGGAATCTCCGAAGTGCGACCCCTGACAACCAAGCTCTCGGATGCGCGTGCCATTATCGCTGCTCTAAATATACGATATCCCTGGAATGCGCGTTTTAACGAGCCAGTTACATTTCTTTGCATTCTTAGAGATTATAGTTTTTGGTTTTTGTTCATGTTTCTAACAATTGGCCAAGTTAGTAGTTAGTTTATGGGATAGGAAATCTGCCAGATGACAGGCACTAGGCGCCATTTTCTACTTCATTTGGAAGAGAAAATTATCCAGAAATTAAGATTTGATTGACAGCTGCATGTCGTGATATGATTGGTTGAAATGGGGTAGAAATTTGATAGTACTAGGTGACGTCAGCAAACTGTACATTACTGTTATCAATGAAATCTTGAAAAATGAACTTTTGATGTGAAAAAGTGTGAAAAACTAAAGAAATTAGATTGTTGTCATTTTGTTTGCATACATTATTAAATAGGTGAGCTGCATATTTGAACTAAAAGAAAAGAAAAGTCATTTTTGGGTTCAGCTCGACTTTAACGAACGATTAACTACTCTACTCATGAAACTGACAGACTAATCAGTAACTAATGATTAACTACTATATTCACGAGCTAACATTTAGTAATCATTAATTAATGATTAGCTACTCTACTCAGGAACTTAGATACTAATCATTAACTAATGACTACCTACTCATTAACTATGATTAACTAGTGATTGACTAATGACAAATTATTCCTTAGCTACTCATTAACTAACTATTAGTTAATGATTAGTTTACTAGTAACTACTACAGTATGTGTACATTATTGTAAAGTGTTACCAAAACATTTAACTCAAAAGCTGAGTTCCTTCCCTGTTTGTCCCACAGTGACTCATTCTGTGAAGTATCTCATCACTGCATCATCTGGAGTCACAAACAGCACAGAGTTTGTGGAGGTTTGGTTTGTTGATGGAGTTCAGGTGTTTCACTGTGACAGCAACACCAAGAGAGCAGAACCCAAACAGGACTGGATGATCAACGCAACAGCAGATGATCCACAGTACTGGGAGAGGAACACTGAGCAGTGTCTGAAGAACCAAGAGATCTTCAAAGCTGAAGTGGAGATTGTGAAGCAGCACTTTAACCAAACTGGAGGTTTGTTTATGTTTATGTTACTCTGTTGATTTTTTTGAACCGGGTTGTAAATTAGCAGAGAGATGTAGCCTCCATCACACTCTCTCTCTCGCTCTCTCTCTCTCTCTCTCACACACACACACACACACACACACACACACACACACACACACACACACACACACATTGTTGATGTACAGATGTATGCAGATGTTGTCTATACACATGCTAAAACAGCTGAGCTAGCAGCTGCCAAGCTAACTGCTGTGTTAGACAGGACCCAGCTCTGGCTTGACAAATCATGTCTAAGTCTAAATGTCAGCAAGACTAAAGGCATGTTTTTCTCCAAAACCAAGGTGCAGCCACCTACGGTAGATATTCTGATTAATGGTGAAAAAATTTACATCGTTACTGATTGTAAATACCTTGGTATGACACTGGATTCAAATATTAACTTTAAACTAGAACGACCGCAACGCAGACTTATGCCTCCGCCATTAGTTCATTCTTGAGTCCAAATCGCCATTTGAGGCAAATTGGAAGACATTCCGTCAAGGCGCTCCTGAGATGTTGGGTTACAGAGCTTGAAAATTGGGTGTGTGAGGTCACAGTGACCTTGAACTTTGACCACCAAAATGTAATCAGTTCATCCTTGAGTCCAAGTGGACGTTTGAGGCAAATTCGAAGAAATTCCATCAAGACATTCCTGAGATATCGCGTTAACAAGCTTGAAAATGGCATTCGAGAGGTCACAGTGACCTTGACCTTTGATAACCAAAATGGAATCAGTTCATCCTTGCGTCCAAGTCGATTTTTGAGCCAAATCAGAAAAAATTATATCAAGCCGTTCTTGAGATATTGCGTTAACCAACTTGAGAATGGCGTTCGTGAGGTCACAGTGACCTTGAAGTTTGACCACCAAAATGTAATCAGTTCATCCTTGAGGCCAAGTTAATGTTTGAGGCAAATGTGATGAAATTCCATCAAAACATTCCTGAGATATGGCGTTAACAAGCTTGAAAATGGAGTTGGAGAGGTCACAGTGACCTTGACCTTTGATCACCAAAATGTAATCCTTTCATCCTTGCCCGCAAGTCGACATTTGAGCCAAATTGGCAGAAATTCCATCAAGCCGTTCTTGAGATATCGCTTTAACGAACTTGGGAATGGCATTCGTGAGGTCACAGTGACCTTGACCTTTGACCACGAAAATCTAATCAGTTCATCCTTGAGTCCAAGTCGATGTTTGAGGCAAATTTGATGAAACTCCGTCAAGGCATTTCTGAGATGTTGCGCTAACAAGCTTGAAAATGGCGTTCAAGAGGTCACAGTGACCTTGGCCTTTGACCTTTGACCACCAAAATCGAATCAGTTCATCCTTGAGTCCAAGTCGATGTTTGAGGCAAATTTGACGAAATTCCGTCAAGGCATTTGTGAGATATCGCGTTAACAAGCTTGAAAATGGTGTTTGAGAGGTCACAGTGACCTTGACCTTTGACCTTTGACCACCAAAATCTAATCAGATCATCCTTGAGTCTAAGTCGATGTTTGAGGCAAATTTGATGAAATTCCATCAAGGCATTCCTCAGATATCGCGTTAATGAACATCGTACGGACGGACAACCCGGATCCATAATGCCGCCGGCCTGGCTATCGCCGGCGGAGGCATACAAACATGTTAAAACAATGGTGAAATCCATCAAATACAATTGAGCTAATTTGAGACAGATTAGAAACTGTCTCTCCCTGGATGCAGCCAAGATATTTATGCATGCTATGATCCTTTCCTCCATGTCTTATTGCATGACATGCTGGTGAAACAGCCATAAGACCTATTGTGTCCCTGTATAAACACACTCTCAAAACTCTGGACAAGAAGCAAACGCATTAGCATCATTGTAAAATTCTGGACAAACACAATCTACTGAGCTTAGACAATTTTAGATTATTTTCAAACTTGTGTCTGATAGGAAAGGATTTTTCTGTGCCTCGTTCAACCTAGTTAAAACTGCCCACTCCAATCAGAAGGTGTTGACATATGTTAATACCTTTCCAGTGTGTCCAATTATTCCAGATATATGAAAAACCAATACAACAAGCAATTCTGATATTTAGAACATTATTTTATATAGAGAATATTGCATATTAGTACAGAGCAGGTCAAGTGATATATTACCCAGAGATCTCCGTGGTGGATTTTCAGTGGTCCTTCCTAACAGCAAATATGTAGCAGGTCAAAAAAGACCCTTGAAAACCGACCCCTTCCTTCTCTTTTGCGTGGGCTTTTAAGGTGCATTTCCTTGGGGGCGTTTGTCTTGCGGTGAGGGCTGGTCTCTCCCCGAAGGCTCCTCCTCTGTCACTCCTACTTGGCAGGCGTGTTTTCTCCCCCTCTTGGTCAGCATCATATGTCATGGTTCTTCCACAGGTCTCATGCACCAACCCTCACTAAATACTAATCATTTAGAAACTTCCCTATCTAACAAAACAACTGTCAATATATTTGCTAATATTACCAGCTTGATATATTTAAATTCCTATTTTTAACTCCTATAATTTGGATCAACTAATTTAGCTATTTACCTATTAGAAATCCTATAGCACTTTATTTATAGTTACTTTAGACTATATAAACTAATTCTACATCCTGGATAAGATCAAATTCAGCTAATCAGTCTGAAGCTGGAATAAATTTCATACAGCTCAAACTTACTATCTCTTGGTCTAAAACCATTCCTAAGGAATGTAAAAAGAGAAGAGCATAGTTTCAAATCTCAACATACCAGAGAAAACCTCACCCTGCCTTTTACCCAGGATGAGGAAACTCTTATCAATTACCAATTATCAACTAATTTGATGACCACCTGCCAATTCGGTCGACAGATTCAACTTTAATATGACTATTATTTTGATTATACATTTATTTTCCCCACCTATAGTTGCAGTAGTATCAATAGACTAATATTTATCTAAATATTATATACACTCTCCTTGTGTATCAAGTAAGACAAATTGAAGTTATTCACAACATCAGACTCTCCTCTCATTGGTGCTGTGTCCTTGAGCATATCTTCTCTTCTCTGGGGAAAAATCAGCGCATCTAATGTATGCTCTTAAACTTTATTTCATAAGATAACCAGTCATCTCTATTACCACTTCACATTCCACTGAGCCTCTATCTTCCCAGAGACCAAAAAGCCTATTCGAACCCGGGCCCCTCTTCTCTGCTCTGTGCTGCGTCTCCAGAACAGGTCCTGTCCTCTCTGGGGGGGAAAGGTCAACGCATAGTAAAAACATCACTCATTAGTTCAAAATACACAGTGCTGTCCTTATGTCGGCAGATCTCCGTGACCTCTGCCCTCTAAAGTGAACTGAGCATGTCCTAAATGACCGTCTCTCAGAGAATCTATGTAATGTTTTACCAGTCCTGCCATAAACAGGACTTAAAATAACAGCTTGTCCCACACAAAGCATTGTTCAACTTCCACTGAACCCTCTAATGGTTAATCCCCAAGGCCAACATGTCTCCTGGCAGAAAGGGAGAAACGTTCATTTAAACACAAACTCACAGCAGCTCACTCAAGGACCTAGAACAGAACATTTAAAACATAATTAAAGATATATTCGAATTAACAAATGATAAGATCATCTCTGTAATTGCATATTTTCATATCAGCATGCAGGGCCGCCATGCTGAAGTATCCGCCTCCTGTTGAGTCCAATCTGGGCCTAATGAGGAAATGTTTGGTTACTTATTAGGAAGAAATGGAGATCTTATCAGGTATCCAGGGATCTGAGGAGAGAAATTCTATCATGTCTTGTCTACTAAATGGCTCGGCCCCTCCTCCCCTTTGTGATTTTGTGTATGCTCGCTCAGCAAATTCTATCAGATCCACAAGAATATCCTCTACTCGAGATTGTTTCATACCATTTCGTCGCACTGTATTTGAACAATGCTTTCTCTGATAAAGCCTCAAATCAGTGGGGAAAAAAGCACTGCCTGACCATGTGAGGAGCAGCAGCTCTTTCAGTTCTTTCAAAACTAATTTGAAAAGACACCAGAAAGCTGCTCAGCTCTGCACCCACTAATCACACATCGTATCTTATTTTATTGTATTTTACTGTATTTTGACATTGTTTGTATGATAAGGCCACTTGACCTTGTGCTCAAATGGCCTCTGTAGATCTTAGTTTCTGGTGTTTTTGCTTCATGTGGCGCCCGGCTGTTTGTGATTTGTTGTTGCCCGCTGAATTATCAGCATTTCTGTTGATTTCCTTTGGCATTTTTATGGTGCCCCATGTTTGACTCTATGTATTTTGTTTTGACTGTGTGTTAGGCCATGTCCACACGGAGACGAGTTTAGGTTTATCCGCTAAAGTTTTTTGTCATATAGACGTTTCGTCCAGATGGAACCGCGTTCTGGCACTATACGTTCTGGGAGTATACGCTAATTTTTCAAAACGGGTCCCAGAGTGATTAAATCTGAAGACGCCACCCTTGCATTTCCGTGTTTACAACCCATACGCATCTTTCCTGAACCGATGACGCCATAGCCCCACCTCTCTCCACCAGCAACAATAACAATCATGGCAGTAGCTACTGAGCCTGTTGGGGATCTTGCAGCAAAATATAATGCTCCTCTATTACCACCGTCAGCAACAAGTGGACACGGAGAACAGCCGTACAACATCCTCAGGGCTCCACACAGCTGACTCTTCCCATCCACCCCTCCCCTCCCTTCATCAGATATTTCCCAGAAGGCTTAGCGGCGGCTACATTTTTACAATAACACAAACAAAATCAGGCTTAACGTGTTAGATAGAAATTATATTTATTTTTAATACAACATGCAATTCTGGAATATTTTAATATTGGACAAAATGAAATGAAATGAAATGTAAACCCTGAGTGTAACCGACATACCCCGGCTTGCCCTATATATAGCCCTCGTAAATACAACGTGAATAGGGAAGTGAGAGGTTTGACGAACACACGGTTGCACTGTGTTGTCCGCTCGTGTCCACTCCAACAAGACTTTAGCTTACTTGACGCAACTTTTTCAATAAAAACACATTTATGCCATGAGTTTATATAATGTATATTTATGTTGCATCATTTAGCCTGTGCTGTGATGTGCAGGAGCGGCCAATACGCTGGGATGTGTTTGCAACATGTCTAAAGATCATGGAAGTGGATGATATCAGGAACGTCACCGATGGTTAACATTCTATATTGTAGGCTACAGGGAGACCATCAGCCCTGCTGAACAGCTCTGCATTTGCCTGTATAGGTTTAATAATTTTATTCATCGATATGGCAAAGCCAAGGGTTTAAGCTGCTGCTACAGTGGGCGCACATTATAGACTGTGCGCCCCTAGAGGTTGTATGCCATTATTGACGAGATTGTCTTAGGGTGTATTCACACCTATCTCGTTTGGAGCAGTTGTTCCGAAACGGAGAGCATTTTCCCCCTTGGTGCGGTTCGTTTGGGGGAGTGTGAACACAGCAATCGCACTCGGATGCGGGACAAAACAAGCGGACCGAGATCGCCAAGAAAGGGTGGTCTCGGTCCGCTTCCAAACGAACTCTGGTGCGGTTCGTTTGTGGTGAGAACGTGAGCCGACCTCGATCCGCCACAACAGCAGTAAACGGTGCGCATTTTTGGATAAACCAGCTGCCGTAGTCAGCTGCGCTGTGCGTAATGGCCTGAAGAACGAACATTTTTATCGTTTAAAAACAACATCTTTCAGATCCTGTTTTGGCGACTTGTGACTTGCATGATAAACTTTGGGGGATTTTTGGATCATCACATCAGCAGTTTGAACTCAATCAACTTACCTCGGACCATGGGAAGCAACGTTAATGTGTTGAATCTACGGATTTTGCGTGCGGTGTGCTGCGCAGCACACCGCCCTCTCTCTCCCTCTCTCTCGCTCTCTCTGGTCTCCATTCAATAAATGAAAACAAATCGTGGTAATCAGAGCCAGCCTTCTTTGTGATAAGATTGTCTGGTTCAATCAGACAATCAGACTGATTGCATGTCTTCCTCGAAATGTCCGTTATTATTAAATTATTTATTAATATTTTATTCCTGACAGGACAGGTGTTCATATAGCCTATGTCTCGGCTAATCCTCATCTCCGTGATATAGCCTAATAGCAGAATTTGCGAGGGTCTTTGATCTTCTATCTCCAAATTCCCAATAGCCTAAATAGGCTAAATAAATACATAGGCTACATAGCATACATTAATAAATAAATAAAGAACTTTCTCCCTCTCTCTCTCTCCCGATCCCTCTTTCTTTCTTTCTTTCTTTCTTTCTCTCTCTCTCTCTCTCTCTCTCTCTCTCTCTCTCTCTCTCCTCGCACGGCGGACGCCCGACATAGCCTAAAATGTAGGTCTAACAAAACGCATTTTTATAATCATATAGGAAAATCTCTGGGAATTATTTTGTCCATCCCGAGAGGCTATTAGCCTATCAGAGTCTCTGCTGGCCAATCCAGGAAGTTTGACAATACTATTTGGACCGTTTCATTTGTGGCTGTGTGAACACAAACGAACCAAGGCACAAATGCAACAATTGTATCAATTAAGTACCTGAATCGGAACAAAGCAAACGACCTACAGGTGTGAATACACCCTTATTCTCTGTTATTCTACAGCGGTTTCAGTGGTATTCAGTGGTTTCATGTGGATACACACATTTCTTGAAACGATTCCATGTTTATGGAAAACTTTTCTGAAACGAAAAAAAAAGATCGCTTCTGTCTCCGTGTGTGCCATGTCCACACGGAGACGAGTTTAGGTGTATCCGCTAAAGTTTTTTGTCATATAGACGTTTCGTCCAGATGGAACCGCGTTCTGGGACTATACGTTCTGGGAGTATACGCTAATTTTTCAAACCGGGTCCCAGAGTGATTAAATCTGAAGACGCCACCCTTGCATTTCCGTGTTTACAACCCATACGCATCTTTCCTGAACGGATGACGCCATAGCCCCACCTCTCTCCACCAGCAACAATAACAATCATGGCAGTAGCGTTCGTGCTACAGCAGCTACCTGTTGGGGATCTTGCAGCAAAATATAATGCTCCTCTATTACCACCATCAGCAACAAGTGGACACGGAGAACAGCGTGTACTACATCCTCAGGGCTCCACACATCCACCCCTCCCCTCTCTTCATCGGATATTTCCCAGAAGGCTTAGCGGCGGCTACATTTTTACAATAACACAAACAAAATCAGGCTTAACGTGTTAGATAGAAATTATATTTATTTTTAATACAACATGCAATTCTGGAATATGTTAATATTGGACCAAATGAAATGAAATGTAAACCCTGAGTGTAACCGACATACTCGGCTTGCCCTATATATAGCCCTCGTAAATACAACGTGAATAGGGAAGTGAGAGGTTTGAGGAACACACGGTTTCACTGTGATGTCTGTGATGTCCGCACGTGTCCACTCTAACAAGCTTACTTGACGCGACTTTTTCAATAAAAACACATTTATGCCATCAGTTTATATAATGTATATTTATGTTGCATCATTTAGGGATGTGTTTGCAACATGTCTAAAGATCATGGAAGTGGATGATATCAGGTCACCGATAGTTAACGTTCTATATTGTAGGCTACAGGGAGACCATCAGCCCTGCTGAACAGCTCTGCATTTGCCTGTATAGGTTTAATCATTTTATTCATCGACATGGCAAACCTCCCCGCAAAGCCATGGGTTTAAGCTGCTTGCTACAGTGAGATACACATTATAGACTGTGCGCCCCTATAGGTTGTATGCCATTATTGACGAGATTGTCTTATTCTCTGTTTTTGGTGTACTTTGTGGCAGCGTTACAGCGCCACTTACCGGCCTGGCATATATTCTACAGCGGTTTCAGTGGTATTCAGTGGTTTCATGTGGATACACACATTTCTTGAAACAATTCCATGTTTATGGAAAACTTTTCTGAAACGGAAAAAAAAAGATCACTTCCGTCTCCGTGTGGACATGGCCTCAGTGGTAAAGATGATAGTGATTCTGTTGGGATCTCTCTCTGTTTGACAGCAGTCTCTGCCTCTCAGTCTCTGCCTCTCTCTCTCACACACACACACACACACACCCGCACGCACACACACATCATAGGCTACCTTTCTCCATCAACAGTGTTCAGCTGTTCAGCTTCTCTCTCTCTCTCTCTCTCTCTCTCTCTCTCTCTCTCTCAGGTGTCCACACCTACCAGAGGATGTCTGGCTGTGAATGGGATGATGAGACAGGAGACGTTAGTGGTTCTAGTCAGTATAGTTATGATGGAGAAGACTGGCTGGTGTTAAACCTGAAGACACCGGCATGGATCGCTGCAAAACCACAGGCTGTCAGCATGAAAGAGAGGTGGAATAATGACACAGCTGACATAGAATACTTACAGAACTACCTCACCAAGACCTGCATTGATTGGCTGAAGAAGTATGTGTCCTATGGGAAGAGCACTCTGCAGAGAACAGGTAGAGTCACATGACCTGATGGACACAACAATGTCAATCTGTCTCTTCTGTTTATAATATACAGAAACATGACAGTGAATATGAACCAACACACACACACACACACACACACGCACGTGCACACACACACACACACACACACACACACACACACACACACACACACTGTCTCTCTCTCCCTCTCCCTCTGTTTCTCTATGGAATTATTGGCGCAAAGTAACTGCACACCTGTGACAGTGACTTTGTAGTTGTAGAATGTAGTCACACATCTGTATCAGTGGATCTGAAGTCACAGAGAAATATGCTTTAAATGTACTGATACAGATGTGTGACTATGTTCTACAACTATAAAGTCACTGTCACAGGTGTGCAGGTACTTTGCTCCAAAAATACCTTCATATTTCTCATACTTGTCACCCTCTCCCCAGTTCTTCCCTCGGTGTCTCTCCTCCAGAAGTCTCCCTCCTCTCCAGTCACCTGCCACGCTACAGGTTTCTACCCTGACAGAGCCATGTTGTTCTGGAGGAGAGATGGAGAGAAGCTTCAGGACCTCATGTACCAGGGAGAGATCCTCCCCAACCATGATGGAACCTTCCAGACGAGTGTTCAGCTGAACGTTTCATCAGTCAAACCTGAAGACTGGGGGAAGTACGAGTGTGTGTTTCAGCTCTCTGGTGTCAAGGAGGACATCATCACCAAACTGGACCCAGCAGTGATCAAGACCAACAACCCAGGTAAGACTGGGATCACAGCTGATGGAGATTTGGTGATTCTTTGTTGTGTTTGTGACCAGTTGGGTACTCTCAACAATACAATTGCATAGTAATATACAATCAAATGAGACCCATGCAGGTTGTTCAAGTTAACACATTCACTGCCAGCCGTTTTTTTTTTTTTACTGTAGGTAGGTTCTGCCAGAGGTTTTTTTTGAGGATTCTGGCTCATCTTTCAAGACCCGAGGATTATTTTCTGCTAAGATTTTGTGAACACACAATATCTCAAAAGAACTAATAGAATGTGTGCTTTCTCTGTCTAAAAGAGTTAGTTTGTAGAGTTAGTAGTTATGTAAGCATTAGCAGTTGAATACAGCATGGTTTCAGCGTCAGAAAAATTATTCTGAGATAAACGGCTTTTTGTGAAATTCGATAGAACAGTCACTTTAACCATTCATTTTTGGCATCAGTAAGACGTCAGACATCTAAACAATAGTTTTGAACAGTAATTTCCTCCATAACAGCAGGAAACCCCCCTCTGCTTCCAACTCCTCCCTCCGTGTGTGTCTTCTTGGCTGCAGCGGCCGTGTCACAAGCTCGTTTCTGCTGCTGTCACCTCGCGTCACCAGTCTCACTGCTTTGCTGCTGCTGTGCCTGTCTGCGCGGCCGCTCTTTGAGGAAGTCTGGATGGACTCGCTCGTTTCTTGGAGTTTTGGTTGAGAGCTTTGATAGCTTTTGCGATTCTGGTCATATTTATGCTGCGTGTTTCAAAGTGTGTTCCACCCGTAATCTATTATGCAAATTTGCAATCCCGCACCGCCAGCAATCAGCGCGAAAACGAAAGCGTTTTCGCCAATCCATTTCCATGAGAATGGCTTCCTCACACTGCTTTTTGCTTGCCTTCCTCTAGTCAGGAAAGCACTGTCGCCACTTAGTGGGTCGGTGGAATGGGTTGTTGTACACGTCCAATACTTATATAAGAGATGTAAAAGGGTTAGATGCACATCCCACGGTCAAAAAAAAAAAATCATTTTTTTGACGGAGTAATACGTCACTGGCAGTCAACCGTTGGATTTTTTTTGACGGAGTAATACGTCGTTGGCAGTGAACGTGTTAAATGACGTGTGTTTCAGTATAAAATATATAAGTTGTTTTATTTTCATTAAGAACCTGTTCTCGCGTAGCGTAACGTCACCGTTACGTTTCAGATGTTTTGCTGTTCATCCGTCATTAACATGGTGAATTAGGTGGTTAATTCTCAACAATGTTGTTCATGCTACATACCAAACGAATCGTCTGACTCTTGCGCATCGAACCGTGTCTTCCTTTTTCGGATCAGATCAACACAGCAGAAGTTATAGACGTATTTGTACAAAGAGTCCTGATTTTTTTTCCCGAGGCGAGGTAGTATCACTACTGTTCAGTGGGCTGTCGCACCACCATACCAACATATCTCATAGTAAATCTTGCATCGAAAATGAAGCTAAGGGTCTAACGAACAAAACTAGCTATTACATTTAGTCACCACATCATCCTAACTGCGACAATCAACAATAAAACCATATTTGCTTACTTTGCAAATCCGTGAAGAAGATATTGTTTTTGTTCGGTTTCCTGTTTGTATACCGTGAACACAAAGGCGGAAGGACGAATGACGACCCATTTTGGAAACTAGATACTCTCTGGAGCAAAATGACTTCTTCCGCAATTTGCTGTGGGCTCTATTGGCTACACAGTGTGTCAGTCAACTCATGTCGTGCTCTGGTTGGATGTTGACAAATGTGGGCGCCTGTTATGCGTAAACGTCATATACATCGAATCCAATGGCAGATTGCTAAAATTTGACTGACCAGTCAACGAGTGGTGTAACTCTTTGTTTGGGTGAGGGGGAGGGGCATTTACAGCCCTGCGTCCAGGAAAGAACGTTTTCACTTTGCGCATGGAGTTTTGAATAGCGCACGGGGCAACAAGAACAGCAAAGTCAAAGACAATTATTTTGGTTTTTCTGATTTGTTTTATTTGATTTACAATGCCGAAAGCAAAGAAGAAGACTCATTTTCTTGGCACAAAGTACAGTAGAGGAGGCTGATGTCGATTTCTCTGAATCAGAATCAGGATAGTATTGACTCGAGGAAGAAGATGGTTTGATCCTATGCTCGATCGGTGAGTATACATGCATTTTCAAAATGTTTTATGATATTATTCAATAATGAAAATGGCATGTGAATGTGTGGGACACATTCACATTGATGGTAGGCTACTTATTTTCATTACCCTGATTTATAACACTGAACAAATAAATACATAAATAAACAAATAAATAATTTCCAGCCAGTCAATGACTTTATATGAATGCTATGTTGGAGTGTTCACAGTTCTAATCTATCTTGGTATAATTGTTTGACTAGAGTAAGATGATGGGTGTCTATTTGCATTCAAATGGTTCACCTGGATGTGGGGGTGGGTGGGGGTAGGCAGGGAAGTGGAGACCTGGCAATAGGGGGGTGGGGGGATTTTATTCAAAATGCAGTCTTTCCCTGCACTCCATAAAATGGTGAATGGTTGTTTACTATAATTTTTTTTTGTGAAGCAGAAGTGGAGACATTGACTGGGTGCCAGAGACATCTCACAGAGGAAGCGTCGGCCCCCACTGGCCTCTACCTCCCCCGCTGATCCTACTGTCCCCACCACCCCCGATGCTCCTACTGCGGATGGCATGATGTTGATGAGGCAGATGTTGAGCCACCACAGCTACAGTTCAGGCCTGTCAGAACACCTGGACCACAGGTTACCACCACTGCACAATACAGTGTACTGCAGCTGTTTCAGCTCTTCCTGTCTGCCTCCACACTGCATTCTGTGCAGAAATCGAGTACACCCAGACACAGAATTATAGTGGCCAGAGCCATAGAGAGAGGGGGCTTGGTGCAATACTTTTTTTTATTATACTGCACACGTGTTTTATTATATTGTACACGTTTATAGTGTGCACATTGGTCAATTGACAGTTCCTATGTGCAATTGTGCTTTTTTGAAAGACAGGGATGCAAACTAGTCACTAGGTGACGGTCACCTTTTTCATACCAACATAGGATTATTTTTGAGTGGTTTTATGTCTGCCCTGGCATCTGTAACCTTTTTCATTTTCCGTGACTTTACATCCCTGCAAAGAGTAAATAAAACTATTTGTACTCAAGTTATTTGGTTTGACTCTATTCTTCTATTTCTATAGCCTCAGCCAGGAAGGATTTATGACATCACTGATGACATCACAATTGCTTTTGGCCACTTTTAGAGAGGCTTTGGGTAACTAAGAGATTTGAAAAAAAAAAAAAAAAAATCTAAAATACAACGAAGTTGTTTTTATGAGTAATTTATGTGATATTGTTGAAAAATATATATATATATATATATCATATGCCTCTAAAGTAATTTGGTTACCAGGTGTCCATTTGGAGTCTCCAAATGGCTTTTTGGAAATCCGCCTAGGTATCTCCCTACTAAAACCACTGCCAAATACTCATGTTTTGATATTTTTTCATCTCCTTTGAGTTGTGATGTGGTAAGGCCTGTGGCTATGTCTCCATTGGGTTTCTAGCCATAAATACAACAACCACAGGTAACTGTTTACACTGTAAAAGTGTTTTTTATTCTAGGCGAGAATCAACCACTGTGTTTGAGCTGGTGTTACTCAGGGTGAGTAACACATAGAGTCATTCTGACACTTGGAACAGAAACTTCAAAGTCTTACCTTTCAGAAATGGTCAGGCAGTTGTCTGTAACCCTAGCGGTTCAGCCACAGTAAGCATTTTAGTTTGGGTATGTCGTTTTCACCATTTTCTTCAGAAATAGGCCCCTTATGAGAGACCCACACAGGTTCTTGATGATGATGTTGACAACGACGAAGATGATTATTTTTATTTTATTTTATTACCGTAATTCTGCCAATAAGAGCCCGGGCGCTTATTATGCTAAATCAACTTGGACCCTGGGTGGTAAAAGGAAGACAGGCGGCAATTAGAGTCAGGCGGTTATTTTCATTTTGACATAATTGAGCCAGGCGATTATTATTTTTTGAACAGAAATGCCTGCTCAGCAAAAACAGAAAGTATCAAAGTAAGAAATTTACCACGAGAGGAAGGGGGTTGTGGCCACATTTACCACTGGTACAGGGTTGTGGCACGAGGCGAAGCCGAGTAGTGCCATCTACAATAGCTACCACATAATATAAAAAATACACAATTGTAACATTTCAGGACATTTCCTTGTTAGAGATTTGTAGACTGACAGGCTAACAGTGGGCGGAGTCAGCACAGGTGTTCTTCATTCATCAGGGAGCGGAGTGATACTGCGGTTGGAGCCGAACTGTAGATTGTTGGCCTATTTACCACTGTTGCTAGCCAATCAGAATCCAGTATTCACTCATGCTGTTGTAGAATTGCTTATTTAAACCAGTGAGATAGTAGGCTACTTAGTACACACAAGAGGGTAGGTACAGGCAGTTTTGAACATGCCTAGTATTGTACTGGAATGAACGAAAACAACTGAATGAACAATTAACTCTCCCAGCAAAGCAATGTAGAAGGCACGCTAACGTAGCTACCAAGCTAACCAAACAACTACTCAGCACTAGACAAAACAAGCAGACTTACCAAATACCGGTATAGTAGACGCCAAGTTTCCATTACATGTCCAGTATAATGGCTATAATCCATACTGCATTTATGATCGCTGTTCTACTGAGAGAAATTCACTTTTACAAGGCACAAGTGTAACATTACGCTACGTTAGCGTAAGTTGCCCACCGCTCCCGGTTAGACAGCGTCTCCAGCACGTTGCCTACAGGAATCCGTAGCATTAAACAATGCGGTATGCATACTTGAAACATGTCGGTTACAGCATGTATAAATAAAATATGAAACTGTCTGACAGGAGGAGAAACTTCTGCCTGACTTCCTCCAAAACAACGTCATTACCGTAAGTGACTGAATTTAGTCAACACAAAAACATACAGTACAAACAAACCGTATTTATTCTAATAAACGCCCCGGCGGCAAAATGAGTCAGGCGCTTATTATGCTAAATCAATTTGGACCCGGCGGGAAATCGAAGACCGGCAGCAATTAGAGTACAGACGCTTATTGGAAGAATTACGGTATTTATTTAACCTTTATTCATGCAGGGAGGCCCATTGAGAGCAAACTTTCTTTTTCAAGGATGCCCTGATTACAACATACAATAATACAAATACAATTACAAAAAAAAACTACAGTAACCAGTATTTGTATATGTGGCTACATCTAGTTTTAGATGGTATCTATTTAGTTCCAGCCTGTGTTTTCTCATGCAGTGTAGTTTCTATACTGTATGCTGTTCTCTGATAGCTCCATAGTTTGTTCCTCCTTGTAGGTCAATCTGACCTCAGTCTTGTTTACCATACCAACATTTGGACAACCAGACAGTTTTGAACTCCATGAGAATATTGAAGGCAACCAAACGTGCTGGTCGGTTCACTAATGCTGCCTTCAAGTGGTCAAGTGAAGATGTGCAGTTGACTAGAAGCCACTGAGGCTAACAATTTATCTAAAACTAGCTAGCGAGCGCCTAACTCCGGCATATGACAGAGAAAAATATGACTGTTGAGAATATCAACATGTTCCTCAGAAATAATATAAAATGACTATGAAAAGCTCTATACAGCTAAAATGTCAATATATGTACTTTCCATCCACCTCTATGTCCGCCATTTTGTGAAAACGTCACAAGTCGTGAGCTTCAAAGCTTTTAGAAAAATTCCACATACCAAGTTGTGAATACCACATGAGGGGGCCGGTCAAGTGGATTTATGACGTATTCATGGTGAATACGAGCCCACTTGAAGGCAACAAGAAACACATTAGCTGTCACTGTTTGTGAGTCACATGACCTCCTGTCCATCCTCCATCTTTCTATCACTCTCTCCCTTCTCTGTTTTCTCTCTCTCCCTCTACCCCTTTTCCTCTCACTCGCTCTCACCCACTGCCCCCTCCCCTCACTTCCTCTCATACCTCCTCCCCCCTCTCTCTCCAGAGCTTCCCTCAGTGTCTCTCCTCCAGAAGTTTCCCTCCTCTCCAGTCAGCTGCCACGCTACAGGTTTCTACCCTGACAGAGTCATGTTGTTCTGGAGGAGAGATGGAGAGAAGCTTCAGGACCTCATGGACCAGGGAGAGATCCTCCCCAACCATGATGGAACCTTCCAGACGAGCATTCAGCTGAACGTTTCATCAGTCAAACCTGAAGACTGGGGGAAGTACGAGTGTGTGTTTCAGCTCTCTGGTGTCAAGGAGGACATCATCACCAAACTGGACCCAGCAGTGATCAAGACCAACAAACCAGGTAAGACTGGGATCAGAGCTGATGGAGGAGGAGAGACACATTTAGTTTACTTCTTCATCTTCTTTATCGGTACTGGATAAATTAAGAAAATAGATTTCCTATTTATAATTGCCACATAAATGTATGCATAATGTTTGTATGTTTTGCTATTACTGAACCAGAAAAGAGATCCTCTTCTCCAGGTTGCTTTCTCTCTCCGTCAGCTGCTTCCAGTAAGCAGCCTGGCTGAAGAGGAGAGGAGAGGAGAGGAGAGGAGAGGAGAGGAGAGGAGAGGAGAGGAGAGGAGAGGAGTGGAGAGCGGAGGGGAGGAGAGGAGAGGAGAGGAGAGGAGAGGGGAGGGGAGGAGAGGAGAGGGGAGGGGAGGGGAGGGGAGGAGTGGAGAGGAGAGGAGAGGAGAGGAGAGGAGAGGAGAGGAGAGGAGAGGAGAGGAGAGGAGAGGAAAGGAGAGGAGTGGAGTGGAGTGGAGTGGAGTGGAGAGGAGAGGAGAGGAGAGGAGAGGAGAGGAGAGGAGAGGAGAGGAGAGGAGAGGAGAGGAGAGGGGAGGGGAGGGCCTGGGCTGGGCTGGGCTGGGCGGGGCGGAGCACAGCACACACACATAAACACACACACACACACACACACCAGGGCCATGCAGAGACCCTTATGGCTCATTTCCACCACACAACAGCACAGTACGGCTCTACTCTTACCTGCCTTTCTCGACTCTACTTATAGACTTCTGCTTCCACAGCAAGTTTACTCGCCTCCGCCCACACCTGGTCGTCATAGCGACTGCATATCTGCCCTCCGCCCAAGTAGGCTATAATGTATAACGTTAAAATTAAATCCATACACGGAACTTTTAAACTGGTTATGAAATACTGGTGCCCTTTATTTGACATACATCGGCACATAAGACCATCGGCCAGCAGAATGGATATCAATCTGTTGTTATCTACATGCTGCGCGAGGGACGGGGCTTATGCTACAGGGAGAGGGGAAGCCTCTACCCCGGTGGCCACTCCGCCAGGCAAGACTGCGGCTTCGCTAACCCCCGCCTCCAGCCTAGCGGAGCCGACAGCGGACTTTCTCTCTCTCAAAACAATTGAAAACCACCGGCATGTTAAAGCTGAGCAAGGAGATCGATTTTATTTCACCAGAGCCGAAGGCAGCAATACAAAAGACTGATGGAAATAATAGAAGAGAAGGTATAGCCCCACTAAACTGATATCCAGTTTCAGTTTTAGTTTCAGTTTATTTATTTAACAGGAAAAAAAGCATACAACACCAAGAAGGTCATTAAAATACTTTTGGGCCCTACTCAGCATAAATGCTGCTTTTCAGAGGGTTCCTGTCCTGCAGCAAGAGAAAAACGAAAACACAGTTAAAGTGACAGATATATAAAAGATGGGAAAGTTTCAAGAAACAGAAGAAGAAGAGGATTCAGGATTGTCTGGCTTACGCCATGAGGCAGCTGCAAGTGTTGCCTCATTACCCAGGTCAATGACCGCAGACCTGTTCCTCCAATAGGAGATTCTTATACAGCCGTTTAAATCTAATTAGAGATGAACTATTCCTTAAAATTTGTGGAATCTCATTCCAGCTTATTGTACCTTTGTAGAAGAAAGATTGCTTGCCGTAATTGTTTTTATATCTAGGAAGAGGATTTTCTGAGTTTGTGATGGCACGAGTGGTTCGAATTTGTCTTGTGGCTGAGAACCTGGGGAGGAGGGAGCTTATAAGGGATGGCGTAAGATGATATTGGATCTGATAATATAATTTCATTGATGTTAATTTGAGGTAGTTCTGAAAGTCTAATGGACTAGCTCTTTCAAGTGCAAAACAGTGGTGTGAGCGATACGGAAGATTTAAACAGATTTTGTAGGCACGATTGTACAGTCGCTCCACAGGTTTTAGGGTGTCCTTAGCAGTCAGACACCAAATTGGTAGGCAGTAGGAGATATTGGAGAGTATAACTGAGTTTACACTAGATATGAGCTAAAGTCTGAGAGAGAAATGGACGGATTTTCTGGAAAACAAACAATCTTTGTTTAATTTGCTTCACTACCTTGTCTATATGTAATTTATATGTAAGGTTTGAGTCAAGCAGAATTCCTAAATATTTGTATTTATTTACTACGGCTAAAGGTTCATTATTTATCATTATAGGTCCAGCATTGACAGTAGATACAGTAAACACGATTCTGCCTGACCAATCAGTCGTCTGCAGTGTTTTCACGTCACCGTATGGTACCGGGTCCACAGCGCTGGAACCTCAACAAAGCAGGGACCAAAACTAGCCACGCTAATACCAGCGGTGGAAATGGGCCATTAGAGGGGCAGGGGCTCAAAAGTTAAAAAAGGGCACAACACCGCAGCGCGGGACGGTTTCACTGTTGCTGACCTGCCAGTCAGTCGGAGCTCTGCAACTGGGCAGTGGGGAGGATGGCGAAGGCATCACCCGCCCATCTCTGTCTCTGATTGGCGCAGGAGACGAGGAGTGACGCAGGATAGGATAGCCAAGCAAATGTGATTGGATCAACAAAGTTTGACACTAGGCCAATCAGAGGCTGAGAAGGGCCTTCGCCATCTTGGGGAAAAAATATTGCGCACGTCACAGAGACGCAGATGATTACGTAACTTCTGGTTGAAAGGTCAACATGTGTAAACAGTCCAGACATTTTATTTATTGATCAATTGTTATCTATTGTTATAAGTTCTTCTTGAAGGGTGCTGGGCATGCCTTCACTGTAAAAAACATAATAATCAAAAAGGGCACTTTGGGCATCAGGGGGAAACGGCCAGGTACTCCTCCTAGCGCCCCCCTCTGCACGTGCCTGACACATACATACACACATGCTGAAGGCAAAGCAGGCAGGAGACCACAGCTCACAAGTGAAAGGGAAATGGCAGAGGGAACGAAGCGTTCAAAAGTGTTTGTACTTCATTCGAGTCAATGGTGACAATTCACGTTGTCACAAGTGCAATGAGCAATTTGTCTAAACACTTAAAGTGCATAAAGTACAAACAGAGAAATGCAAAGTTTTCGACAAGCTAGCTCACACCACTTCATCATCTGTCAATAAAACCCTGCACGTTATCCGGTCCACCTCATCAGTTAACTATGTGAACATAATAATAATAATAATAATGATTGGATTTATATAGCGCTTTTCTAGACACCCAAAGCGCTTCACAGGAATCATTATTCATTCACACCATTCGTACCAGTGGTGGTAAGCTACGGGTGATGTAGCCACAGCTGCCCTGGGGAAGACTGACGGAAGCGTGGCAGCCATTTCGCCGCCTACGGCCCCTCCGACCACCACCAACATTCATAGACATTCATACCCATTCATACGAGGCAATGAGGGTTAAGTGTCTTGCCCAAGGACACAACGACAACAGCTGGGAGGGAGCGGGATTCGAACCGCCAACCCTTGAGTCATTGGCCGACCTGCTCTACCTCCCGAGCTAATGCTAATGCCGTCCCGTGGTGATTAAGACAAGACTAGTAAACCTTATCAGTTAACTATGTGAACATGGTGATTAAGACAAGACTAGTAAACCTTATCAGTTAACTATGTGAACATGGTGATTAAGACAAGACTAGTAAACCTTATCAGTTAACTATGTGAACATGGTGATTAAGACAAGACTAGTAAACCTTAGCAGTTAACTATGTGAACATGGTGATTAAGACAAGACTAGTAAACCTTAGCAGTTAACTATGTGAACATGGTGATTAAGACAAGACTAGTAAACCTTATCAGTTAACTATGTGAACATGGTCATGATTAAGGCAAGACTAGTAAACCTTATCAGTTAACTATGTGAACATGGTCATGATTAAGGCAAGACTAGTAAACCTTTTCAGTTAACTATGTGAACATGGTGATTTAAGACAAGACTAGTAAACCTTATCAGTTAACTATGTGAACATGGTGATTTAAGACAAGACTAGTAAACCTTATCAGTTAACTATGTGAACATGGTGATTAAGACAAGACTAGTAAACCTTATCAGTTAACTATGTGAATATTGTGATTAAGACAAGACTAGTAAACCTTATCAGTTAACTATGTGAACATGGTGATTAAGACAAGACTAGTCCACCTTATCAGTTAACTATGTGAATATTGTGATTAAGACAAGACTAGTAAACCTTATCAGTTAACTATGTGAACATGGTGATTTAAGACAAGACTAGTAAACCTTATCAGTTAACTATGTGAATATTGTGATTAAGACAAGACTAGTAAACCTTATCAGTTAACTATGTGAACATGGTAATTAAGACAAGACTAGTCCACCTTATCAGTTAACTATGTGAACATGGTGATTAAGACAAGACTAGTAAACCTTATCAGTTAACTATGTGAACATGGTGATTAAGACAAGACTAGTAAACCTTATCAGTTAACTATGTGAACATGGTGATTAAGACAAGACTAGTAAACCTTATCAGTTAACTATGTGAACATTGTGATTAAGACAAGACTAGTAAACCTTATCAGTTAACTATGTGAACATGGTGATTAAGACAAGACTAGTAAACCTTATCAGTTAACTATGTGAACATGGTGATTAGGACAAGACTAGTAAACCTTATCAGTTAACTATGTGAACATGGTGATTAAGACAAGACTAGTAAACCTTATCAGTTAACTATGTGAACATGGTGATTAAGACAAGACTAGTCAACCTCATCAGTTAACTATGTGAACATGGTGATTAAGACAAGACTAGTAAAGCTTATCAGTTAACTATGTGAACATGGTCATGATTAAGACAAGACTAGTAAACCTTATCAGTTAACTATGTGAACATGGTGATTAAGACAAGACTAGTAAACCTTATCAGTTAACTATGTGAACATGGTCATGATTAAGACAAGACTAGTAAACCTTATCAGTTAACTATGTGAACATGGTGATTTAAGACAAGACTAGTCAACCTTATCAGTTAACTATATGTGAACATGGTGATTAAGACAAGACTAGTAAACCTTATCAGTTAACTATGTGAACATGGTGATTAAGACAAGACTAGTAAACCTTATCAGTTAACTATGTGAACATGGTGATTAAGACAAGACTAGTAAACCTTATC
>NC_139643.1:19568269-19585769 GCF_964638095.1 Poromitra crassiceps | reverse complement strand
ATTTTTGGGAAAATGCGGGCAACTTTTGTGGGAGCCCTAAATCCAAAATTGGTTATGTTGGAAATGATGTTTTCAATGGTTTGGCCTACAATGCTGCAAAGTAGTACATGGTTTCTTGGACTTTTTGGGGTCAAAGAATTCACAATGGATGATTTGACCTATTTTTGACCTTCAAATCCAAGATGGCCATCGATTTTCAGCTCCAAAAAGGTAAATTTTTCAAACTCATCGCTGAGCCTTCATATTGACCTCTAATCAAAGCTCTGGTCATGCTGAGTTGAGTCATAAACATTGAAAAAAGTTGTAAGTACACAGAGGTCATCTCAGAGGTCAAAAAAGTCAACATTCGTGGTTCATGAGAAACAAACCTTCGCTCTCTATGGTCACTAATTTCTGAATTAATTCAATTTCACTGAATGGTTATTGGAATAGATTGTAGGGATCAACCGATATGGTTTTTTTCAGGGCCGATAGCGATAGCGATTATCGCTGATCAAAGAGACCATGTATGTGTGTGTCTGTGACGCTTGATGACGCGCCACAGTTCTGACATACAGTAGGTCCCCTTCATCCCATGCCTCTCTCTCTTTCTGACTTGCTTCTCTTTCTCACTCCCTCTCCCTCCCCTTTTCCCCATTATCCCTCTATCTCTCTCGCCCTGCAGGTGGCTTCCTGATTGTGGCTGTGTCTGTGACTGTGGTAGTTGCTGTGCTGCTGGCTGTCAGTCTGCTGCTGCTCTACAAATGGAAGACAAAGAGGGAAAGTGACGGTGAGTTACCTTTCCAGTCCACCCTGTCAATCATCTTCCAGTACACACACACACACACACACACACACACACACACACACACACACACACACACACACACACACACACACACACACACACAAATAACCTAAACCTTTGTACTGTCTGTCCACAGGTTCGAACACCAGGCGAAACTCAGATGCCAGAAACTTGCAGGTAACTTTCTTTGTGTCCATTTTCACTCTTTGTCAGTTTCCACCATGACTCCTTCACTGTGTATGAAAAAACAAACGGGGGGGGGGGGGTTGTCATATTTTCATTCACAGATTGTAACTGTGATGTTTGCATGCATTTCTAATGTGAGGAAAGGAAACCAATGCCAACATGTTGAGAACATGTAAACTCTACCGTTTATATTGAGCAATCCATAAGGTCTAATAGTTTGTTTTATCTTTACTTTTCAATTAAGCCTTCAGAAACAGTACCGGGTTGTAGATATAAGGGCAAGTTGTCAGTCTACAATAACGTGCTTGGCATCGCTGGAAAGTAGAAATTCCGAGCTTTCCAATGACCCTAAATGCCCCACGATTGGAACAATCCAACGTCCGCTATTTCCGGAGAAACATAGCAGTCAAACTTCACATTTTTACAGTCACACTGACATAAATCTCTGTTCTTGCGAAAATATTTCACCAAGGTTATTTTCGCCAAAAGGCAGGTTTGAGTTACTCACGTTTCTATAGGTTTGAGACTCATTAGTTATTACTGACTTATAGTGACCTCCCAGGGCTTTGCACCTAGCCTGGAAAAACCCAGCCTCCACATGACCTCCATGTACTATCAGTCACAAAGAAACGCTACAGACATAGTCTGTGACATCACGTTGAAAGCTGGGTTCACCCAGGCTGCTGTGCACCAGCCATTCCAGTCCAGATGGACTGGAGCTCTATATGGTTAGTACTCAGGCCCATCGTCGCCATCTGGTGGCTGTTTTGAAGTTCTGACAGCAATGAGTCTTATACCATTCAACTCCTTCGATGTCAAAATCCCCTACCCACTACCAGTTCACTACCAAGTGTCACTCCATTACAAGTTACACTACTAGTTCACTACCAAGTGTCACTCCACTTCAAGTTACACTACCAGTTCACTACCAAGTGTCACTCCATTTCAGGTTACACTACCAGTTCACTACCAAGTGTCACACTCCATTTCAAGTTACATTACCAGTTCACTAGCAAGTGCCACTCCATTACAAGTTACATTACCAGTTCACTACCAAGTGTCACTCCATTACAAGTTACATTACCAGTTTACTACCAAGTGTCACTCCATTACAAGTTACATTACCAGTTCACTACCAAGTGTCACTCCATTTCAGGTTACATTACCAGTTCACTACCAAGTGTCACTCCATTTCAGGTTACACTACCAGTTCACTACCAAGTGTCACTCCATTTCAGGTTACATTACCAGTTCACTACCAAGTAGGGGTGTCACGATACACTCAGTTCACGATACGATACGTATCACGATACTGGGTTCACGATAACGATACGATACGATACGATTTTAACAATATTTTTTTAAACTTGAATAATGACAATATATGACTGGAAAAGTAGTATTTTATTTGAAATGCACAAATACAAAACATGCTGTTGTGGGAAATTGTTATTACAATAACAACTAGAAAAAACATGAGATTGGAGATAAGGCTTATCTTGAAATAGAATGAGTTACACCGTCACTTAGATTTACTTTGAACTAAAAGGTTTCTCAGCAGTATAAATTCTCATTATGCATCTTCAGTTTTTCTTCAAACTCAAACAACAAGACTTTTCTTAGTCTATTTTTTATGCATCTTCAGTTTTTCCTGTCAAGTAAACAGTTTTGCCAGAAACTCAATTGAATGGTTTCTCTCCTGTATAACTTCTCATGTGTCTCTTCAGAGACTTGTTCAACTGAACTACTTTCCACACATTGAACTTCAACAAACAAAGACGTTTCTTTGTCTACTTTTGAAAAAAAAAAAAAAAATTTTTTTTTTTTTTTTTTTTTTTTTTTCCACGATATGAGATTTCATCTCAACGATACATATCGTGACGTTTTACTATCGCGAAATTTCGTGGGACGATATATTGTGACACCCCTACTACCAAGTGTCACTCCATTTCAGGTTACATTACCAGTTCACTACCAAGTGTCACTCCATTTCAGGTTACATTACCAGTTCACTACCAAGTGTCACTCCATTTCAGGTTACATTACCAGTTCACTACCAAGTGTCACTCCATTTCAGGTTACATTACCAGTTCACTACCAAGTGTCACTCCATTTCAAGTTACATTACCAGTTCACTACCAAGTGCCACTCCATTTCAGGTTACACTACCAGTTCACTACCAAGTGTCACTCCATTTCAGGTTACACTACCAGTTCACTACCAAGTGTCACTCCATTTCAGGTTACATTACCAGTTCACTACCAAGTGTCACTCCATTTCAGGTTACATTACCAGTTCACTACCAAGTGTCACTCCATTTCAGGTTACACTACCAGTTCACTACCAAGTGCCACTCCATTTCAGGTTACACTACCAGTTCACTACCAAGTGCCACTCCATTTCAGGTTAAATTACGAGTTCACTACCAAGTGTCACTCCATTTCAGGTTACATTACCAGTTCACTACCAAGTGTCACTCCATTTCAGGTTACATTACCAGTTCACTACCAAGTGTCACTCCATTTCAAGTTACATTACCAGTTCACTACCAAGTGTCACTCCATTTCAAGTTACATTACCAGTTCACTACCAAGTGTCACTCCATTTCAAGTTACACTTGCAGCTGTGGAAGAAGAAGGTGGGTAGAAATGAAGTGACAAGCTATGTAACGGAAGAATTGGAAGATTGGAATCACCATGGCAACCGATAGATGCCATGATCCATCCAATTTTATGAGAACTCTAATAACATGTTACTGTCACTATAAACACATCACATCCAATAAGAATGACATTTGAAGTAAACTGGACTACCCTTGTTTGATATAAAGGCAATTATTGGTTTAAGTCAAGCAACCTTATGGACAAAATGATATTCTCATTTCCCCCCCGTTATAGAATAAAGGACTTGTACTGATGACGCTTAACACTGACATGCTGCCATCTTGGATTTGATAACAATCCTAAGGCTTCAGGTCCATCTTCCACCACCACCTATTCAGATACATGCAAGATGGAGGACTGTTTCCATGGCTACCACTGTATTTCAGGTGTGCTGTCATGTTCTCACTTTGCTAAACTTATTATTGTTTGTTGCAGATTCCTCTCTATGAGAACTCTGCTCCAGCCTCCAGATCCCAGCCAGACTCCACCTACCAGCGCTCCAATCCAGAAATCATGGATCAGGACCACATATACTTTACTGCCGAGCCAGACTCCACCTACGAGAACCTCAATCCAGCCACCATGGATCAGGACCAAACACACTCTACTGTCGAGCCAGACTCCACCTACGAGAGCCTCAATCCAGCCACCATGAATCAGTACCAAACACACTCTACTGCCGAGCCAGACTCCATCTACCAGAGCCTCAGTCCAGCCACCATGGATCAGGACCCAACATACTCTACTCTGGAGCCAGCATCAACCTACCAGAACTTCAGTCCAGCCACCATGGATCAGGACCAAACATCCTCTAGTCTCGAGCTAGACTCCAGCTACCAGAACATCAGTCCAGACACTGTGGATTAGGACCAAACATGTTCTCCTCTGGAGCTAGACTCCACCTACCAGAGCCTCAATCCAGCTACCATGGACCAAACATACTCTGCTCTGGAGCTAGACTCCACCTACCAGAGCCTCAGTCCAGCCACTATGGAGATATACTCTCAAACAGACAACGTAGATAGCAGCAGAGTGCTGAGATGCTAGAGTTTGTATCTGTACCTGTATCTGATGATACAAATCTTTGTATTTGTATAAAATGTTCCGCTCTTATATCCTCTTGAAACAGGATGTTTGGTCCGGTCATAACGCAGGGAGGGATCATTCAAAAGTGTAATCCAATGGGAGATCAGTTACAGAAAGAAAGGCAGTTTTATGGGATGGGAGGGGTGGAGGGATTGTTCACAAATCTGTGATGTTCTATTTCACACAGCAGGGCTCCATTGCTACAGCCACTCCTACCAGTGGATCAGCACACTGAAATTTGCATACACATACTCAACCAATCAGGATGAGCCTAATCAACCTTATGGATCCACTCCCAATGAAAAGGTGCCGGTCTCACTCACCAGCATCCACTCTTCTTCTGCACCTGATAAACAAGTTAGCCTGGGATTACATCATCTGGACTCAACAGTGTTGGATACGGCCCGAGCTGCGTCGGCCTGATCCGGAACATCGCGCCGGCGGCGGCGCTGAACTGTCAGATTACAGCAGCTGCAGGGCTTTTCCCATGATGAGACACGGGCAGTGCTCAGCTCATTTGAAAGCCATCTACTTCTGCATTCCTCTGGAATCGAGCTCTGCTGTGATGAGGGCGAGGCAGGCGATAAAATATATATTTTAAATGTCTACATTGACTGTGTCACTGGTGTGATCAAACCATTTAATAACTCCAGAGCCTTGTACAGTTCAAAAGTCCCTATAGGTATGACTATTTTCAACTTGATTGCAATCAACAAGTTTTCTTAAGCAACTCATCAGTCTGCTGCATGCGGCGGTGCATGAAGGCTGCAACATGCTTCTTGGTAGCAAAGTGTGAAGTCTGAAAGAATTGTCTTCACCTGTAAAGACTTGCAATGCCAACTATTATCTATTCTATGCTGTCCATATCACAGATGTAAATGACATATTCAAAACCCAGCTGGGTATATCTGAGAGAGAGAAAGAGAGAGAGAGAGAGAGAGAGAGAAAAACATTGTTACTGATATTTTTTTAATTCAAATGTATTCTATTAAGCTATAAACATTAATAGAATATTCCGACTCTGTAACATAATGTTTTACTTCGTTTCGAACTCAAGCTCTCACTAGTGCCTACTTCGCTGCGTACGCAGCATTATGGAAGACTGACATTTTTGCTCCAAAAATTACTTTTACATTAAAACCTGACCACGCCCCTTTAGGTGACGTGGTGCCCCCCTGGGCTGACTGGGCCTCCCACCTCGCCCCCGTGACTACGGCCAGTCACCCCAGGGGCCGCCACTCTTCGCTTCTTCCAGCCAGCAGGAGGACGTCGTTTTCTTAAGCTCCACGGTTAGCTCGAAAGTCAGCGCTCTTCAGAGTTTGGACAAATAGACTCGCTCCGGTTAATTTGCCCGCCTTCGAGAGGTTCGCGTGGACGAGATAAATCAGGATTCGGGGACCCGTTCCTGTTCTCTTCACCAGCGGCATCGGATCAAGTCATCCAAGCTAAGAGTATCTTCTTGCTAACTGTTGTTTTATAATACTGCCACTGCGCAGTGCTTGTATCACTGTCGCCGTACAGTGTATGTATTGACGTTTCCCCGGCTGGGTTAACGTTTGTTTGGCTCGAGCGCAAGACTCAGGTCTGCACTCATAACTTTTAGCTAGGTTGCACACGTGCAGAATAGCTTGTACCGTCAAGCACTAGAACAACAGGCTATTTAGCACAGTTGTCACAGTTAGCTAGCTTGCATCCGTGCTTGTACTACTGTTGCTAGGTACTGTAGGCGCCAGCTACTAGCTTAGCGCGCGCACGTTTCTCCGGCTGGAGTAACGTTAAATAGATAGCTAGCTAGTCGTCTCGTGCAGCTAGCAGCTAGCTTAGCACTCCAGCATCTTACCGTTGCAAGCGACTGTAAACAGTCAGCTTACACGTTAACTCCCGCTAATTCTTGTACAGTCGGCGGATCTTGTTGGCGGGTTAGCTCCGCTCTCTCGCACAATGAACCGGGCGGCTGACATGAGACAGAGGGAGACAGCCAAGAGCTGTGTTAGCTGTGAGGCTACTTTGGCGATCCAGGACCGCCACAGCCAGTGTGTGTTTTGCCTCGGGCACAACCATGCTAGTGACGCCCTGTTGAAGCCAGACTTCTGCCGGGCATGCGAGGGCTTTACCCTGGCCGTTTTACGGGAGAGAGCTATGCTCTTTGTCCAGGTGGGCCCGCGGCTTAGCCACGCACCTCCCGAGGGAGGCGCGTGCGGTGGGTCTGACCGCTCGGAGGAAGAGGAGTTGCCTGAAGAGCAGGGCTCCCCGGTCCTACCCGAACGGCAGAGTTTGAACTGGGGGGACGAGCCCATCGACCCTGTGATAGAACAGGGGGGGTTTTTCCCCTATGACCCCATCATTCCCCACCAGAACGCCCCCCAAGAGGAGTTGTCTGGCGGGGAGGATTGGGACCGCGCGACCGCGACCACCTCTCTGTTAGGGACCCGTTCGGAGGCTAGCCTCAACGAGCCCTATCAGAAGCAGTTTCTGGGGGTAATGTCTAGGGCTGCAGCCAAGCTTGGCATCGCTCGGGCCGAAACACCTCCGCCCCCCGAATCAGTGCTGCGGGGTTGCTACTACCAGCCGCTCCAGGCACCACAGGCACCTCGCCCGAAGCCCCGGCTGCCGGTCTGTATAGACGTGGTTCGCGCGGTGCAGTCAGGATGGGAAAGGCCTCAGGAGGCCAAGCCGCTCTGCGCGGGCATGGCTCCGTGGTCGGCCTTAGAGGGGGCGGATAAACTCGCGTTAACCGCGATGCCTCCTATCGAGGACATGGTGGCCAGACACCTGGCCCCTAACTCAGCGAGGCCTGCTTTGCCCTCTAAAGCGTGCCAACTTACAGCCAAGTTGGCCGAAAAGGCGTACTTGGCGGCGGGGCAGTCCGCCGCCATGACCAACAACCTGGCCATTCTGCAGGGCTACCAGGCGGTGCTCCTGCGGGACATGCAAGGTGACCCTGCCCCCGAGCTGTTTACAGAGCTCAGGATGGCCACGGATTACGCCATGCGTATGGTGGACTGCCTGGCGCAGAACAGTGGGAAGGTCATGGCCTTCTCTGTTCTCACCCACCGCCACCTGTGGCTAAATCTTACCCAGCTCCCTGAGCAGGATAAGAGGAGGCTGCTGGGGGCTAAGATCTCCCCGGGGGGCCTGTTCGGCTCCTCCGTGGAAGACTTGGCCCAGCGGTTGGAGACGACTAAGAGGGACTCGGCGGCGGTCCGCTCCTTCTTGCCCAAGCGGGCGAAGGGGGAGGACCGCCGGTTCCAGGTCCAAGCGTGCGCGCAGAGTCGTCCTCCGGGGCCTCCGCCGCCACGGACCGCCCCGCGTCAGCGGCTACAAGTCTCACCGGCTAGAGCGCCCCCAGTGGATGCGCCCCACCCAGCCGCAGTGGGCCCATCATGGGTCCCACGGCAGACCAGGGTACGCGGCCCCGCCCCCCAAAACGAGGAGGTGCGCGGGGAGCGGGTAACCAGTCCCGTACTTAGTCACCTCCCTGGGGAAGGGGGGGGGCTATGAGCCCACCGTCGTTGGAGCTCAGCGCTCAACTTCGGTCTGGGACTCAGCAGGGGGAAACCCAACCCAGCTCGCCAGGGCTTGGCTTCAGGGCCAGCCTTCGGCTTGTAGCTTTAGGGACAAGCCCACCGTCCTCGGTGCCCAGCGCCCGAGCCCGGTCGGGAGCTCTCCTTGGATCGCTTATCCGCCGTCAGGAGGCCCCCGGGACAAGCCCACCATCGATGGTGCCATGGGCCCATCGTTGGTCGGGAGCTCTCCTGGGGACCGCGCGAGCGGACGAGCCCGCATCCCGCGGTCAAAAGAGAGGCCTGCCTCCTTACGCCCCCCAGCCGGCGAAAGCCGCACGGCTGGGGGGTTTCGCCGGTTCAACACGCTCACAGGGCACGTCAGTAGGCGGAGCCCGCGTAAGAAACCGGCAGGGGGGCTTAGCCTCGTTGGTCCCGCCCCCCCCTTTTTCTTCCCCAACCAAAGCACCGGGTCCCCCGGTGCCCAACAATATACTAAACAGACCATCGTTGCCCGACAGGCTCGAGGCCTGGGAGCGTCTGTGTTCCCCGTCCCCGTGGCTGCGGCGCACCCTTCGGAAGGGTTACGCCATGCAGTTTGCCAGGGCCCCACCCAGGTTCGACGGGACCCACGATACGGTCGTGGAGGGGGAGTTTATAAACATACTCCACAAGGAGGTCATGTCGCTCCTCGCCAAGGGGGCGATCCGCTCGGTCCCCAAGGCAGAGGTGCGCTCGGGGTTCTACCACAGGTACTTCGTCGTGCCCAAAAAGGACGGCTCCATGCGTCCAATTCTGGACCTCCGGCGCCTCAACAAGACGCTGAGGAAGCTCCCGTTCCGAATGCTCTCTTTTCCCCACCTCTTCAACGCGTTGAGACAGGGGGATTTCTTTACTTCCGTGGACCTGAAAGATGCGTTCTTCCATGTCCACGTGGTCAAGAGACACAGGAAATACCTGAGGTTCTCCTTCCTAGGGAAGGCTTACGAGTTCTGTGTCTTGCCTTTCGGCATGTCATTGAGCCCGCGAACCTTCACGGCTTTCGTGGAGACGGCCTTGGCTCCCATCCGCGCGAGAGGGGTTCGCATCTTCCTTTACCTCGACGACGCTCTTATTGTGGCCGGCTCGAGGATCGAGGCCATGAAACATACCAAGGTGGTGACCGATCACCTGCAAACCTTAGGGTTTATGGTGAATTGGAAAAAGAGCTGCCTCGCCCCAGCACAGACGGCGATCTTCCTGGGGCTCGAGTTGAACTCCCGGGCTATGCGAGCTCGCCTTTCGCGGGAGCGACAGGCGCGCACGGTGCGGACAGCGAGGACATTAAGTCGATGCTCCTCGGTGTCAGTGCTTCAGTGCACAGTTATGTTGGGCCTGATGGCCTCGGCGCTGCATGTGCTCCCCCTGGGAAGGCTACACATGCGTCCGTTCCAGATCTGGTTCCTTGCGTTGCGCTTGGATCCAGCCAGGGACCGTCATCGCAGGGTGCCTATGACAGGTCAGGCCCGCCTGGCTTTGGCCATGTGGGCAGACCCCCGTTACCTATCGAGGGGCACTCGATTGGGCCCGGTCCCGCTCAGGCTAGTGATTCGCACCGACGCCTCCCTCTGGGGTTGGGGTGCGGTGTGCGGGTTTCTGTCGGCGAACGGCCGGTGGGAAGCCCAGGAGCATCGCCACATAAACGTATTGGAGCTGGAGGCGATCCGCCTCGCTCTGCTTCATTTCCAGCGAGTCATACATGGACGCCATGTGCTGATTCGCTCGGACAATATGGCGGCGATCGCCCACCTGAACAAACAGGGCGGTGTGCGGTCGAAGGCTTTGAACCGGTTAGCGGCGGAGATTCACCTGTGGGCGTACCCCCGTCTCCTGTCAGTGTCGGCGGTCTTTCTGCCGGGACGGCTGAATTACGGCGCCGACCTGCTGTCTCGAGGCTACCCCCGTCACACGGAGTGGTGCCTCCACCCTCAGGTGGTGGAACAGATTTGGGCCAGGTTCGGTCGTGCCCGCGTCGATCTCTTCGCATCGCGGCGCGCGACGCACTGCCCATTGTGGTTCTCAATCCAGGAGGACAGCCCCCCGTTGGGACACGACGCGTTGGCGAACGCGTGGCCACGGGAGGGGCTCTATGCGTTTCCACCGATCCCCCTGATCCGTCAGGTGTTGGACAGGGTGAGGGAACAGCGTCTCCGGCTCGTTCTAGTGGCCCCGTTCTGGCCCAGGCAGACATGGTTTGCGGACCTGGTCTCCCTGGCGCAGGGCCCGCCGTGGGCATTGCCGGTGCGGGCCGATCTCCTGTCCCAGGCGGAGGGGGAGGTGTTCCACCCCTCCCCAGGCAGGTGGAAACTAGCAGTCTGGCTCCTGAACGGGACCAGTTGCTAGCACAGGGCTTGCCTGACAATGTGGTGCGCACTATTCAGAGTGCTAGGGCCGCTTCGACCCGCACCCAGTATGCGTACAAGTGGCGGGTTTTTTCGCGATGGTGCACAAGTAAGGGTGTGGATCCAGTGAACTGCAGCGTGCGTCCAGTTCTCTGTTTCCTTCAAAGCTTGCTTGACGCGGGGCAGTCCCCGCAGTCGCTTAAGGTGTACGTAGCCGCGATTTCGGCTTGCCACATGGGGATTGAAGGGACCCCCGTGGGGGTGTGCCCTTTGGTCTCGCGCTTCATGAAGGGGGCGCGTAAACTGCGCCCGCCGGTGCGGTGCGTTTTTCCCAAATGGGACCTGGTTACGGTGCTGGACGGGTTAACGGGTCATCCGTTTGAGCCCTTGGACTCCGCCGATTTAAAGGTTCTGTCCTTAAAGACTGCGCTGCTGCTGGCCTTATCGTCAGGGAAGAGAGTCAGTGACCTGATTGCCCTCTCGGTACAGCAGGCCTGTATGGTTTTTGGGGACGATGGGCGCAGGGTTACGTTGCGACCTAACCCGGCGTACCAGCCCAAGAATATTAATGCCAGCTATAGGTCTATGGTAATAGACTTATCGGCATTCTGTCCCCCGCCGTTCAGTTCGGGTGAGGAGAGACGTTTGCACATGCTGTGCCCCGTAAGGGCGCTCTCGGCCTATGTGGCTAGGACGCGCGCTTTACGCATTACAGATCAGCTGTTGGTTTGCTTTGGGCAAAGGGCCCAGGGCGGACCCCTTTCCAAGGATCGCTTATCACACTGGATAGTGGAGGCGATCGCGTTGGCATACTCTGCCGTGGGCAAGGTTCCCCCGGAGGGTATCAAGGCGCATTCTACGCGAGGTGTTGCGACATCCTCTGCGTTGTTGCGTGGTGTGTCGGTGAAGGACATGTGTGCCGCGGCCTCATGGTCCTCTCATCACACTTTCGTCAGGTACTACAGTCTCGACGTGTCCGGTTCGCAGTTTGCGCACGCGGTGCTGTCGGTGGCAAGAAAGTAGTATCGTTGCCACTCTAATATGTCAGACGGTTAGGCATAAACGTTGCCATATGGCCGTGGTTCACCGGTGCCTTTCGGGTCGCCCTGTGGGGTGCTCCCGGCAGCAAGGTCGGTTGAATGGAGGCACTAGTGAGAGCTTGAGTTCGAAACGAAGTAAAACGTTAGGGTTGTGCTACAACCCAGGTTTTACGAGTGAGAACGAGAGCTCTCACTACCCAGCCTTGCTGCGTCGATGCGTCTCTGGGTGCGTCGGATCTCAGCTGGCTGGAAGAAATGAGTGGCGGCCCCTGGGGTGACTGGCCGTGACGTAGTCACGGGGGCGAGGTGGGAGGCCCAGTCAGCCCAGGGGGGCACCACGTCACCTAAAGGGGCGTGGTCAGGTTTTAATGTAAAAGTAATTTTTGGAGCAAAAATGTCAGTCTTCCATAATGCTGCGTACGCAGCGAAGTAGGCACTAGTGAGAGCTCTCGTTCTCACTCGTAAAACCTGGGTTGTAGCACAACCCTAACGTTTTTCTTACTTAGAATATAAATGCTGTTAAATGTAAAAAAAAAAAAAAAAAAAAAAAGTTAGCATAATCGTCATCTCTTATTTTCATTTGATCTTGTTGTATTTTCCTCCTTCAATTTCTGACTCTTCTTTATTTCATTTCTTGCACAACATATCTGTATTTTATTGTATCTGTATTTTTTATTATTTCATTGTAATTTTTTAATTAGCTGTAGTTTGATTTTAATGTAAAGCGCATTGATTGATTCAGCCATTAACAATCATAACTTCAAGTGTCTATTGTTATGCTAGTGTAATCTCATCTTTATTATCTAAATACATTTTGATATATATATATATATATATATATATATATATATATATATATATATATATATATATCACGGTTGTACTACAGTATTTTATGATATATTTTAATAATCACCTGTGTAATATAATTCTTGTTGTACAGTTAATGGATATTGATTGAAGTAATGAAGTAATTGATCTGATTAGTTGTAATGGAATTGCATTGATCTCATCCATTCCATCAGTGTTTTACTGACTGTATGGAACAGATTATTCTAATCCCATTACAAGTAATCCATTACTTCTTCCTGCCAGGTCACTTCCTCTCTGCTGTTTTTGGACATTGCTGTGAACAGAAGAGTCACAGATAAATTCTGTGTAAGATCTTTTCTGTTTGACTGGGATGGATTAGCAACATTTCTTTGAAACCATCCATCTTAATGTTTGGTGTCACAAAGCACAAAATGACTATAACATACCTGCAGGGTTTGGTACTGCTGTCTACATCAGGTGCTGAGATTTCTCAGTTTCAAAACTCACTTTATGGGCCGTATTGGAACAGAAACTCCCGACCCGTTAGAATGTCAAGTCACATTTTCACTCACATTTTCAACTGTTTCAGTGGCGATGCTGCAAGTGAGCGACCACTGTTGCAACACATTTCAGGTGTAAATAAACGCCTTTCTTCTCAAGCTAAAAATGGCGTAAAAGAGGATAGGCCTACTTAGCTTGATGATAAGCTATATTCCCTCTTCAATTTTCCTTTGGATCTGCAGCTCTAATTCGTTAATTTATGACTTAATTGTGAAAATCTGACTTTTGTATGTGTGTCAATTACTGACCGCTGTCACTCAAAGGGATGGGCGTGCAATTCCTGCTGGTCACCTGTAGAGAGCAATAAAGCTCATAGATCAGTTCCCAACCTTTTCCAAATCAGGGCCCACTTGAACATTTCAAAACTTTTTGTGGTCCACCTCCAACAAAAATACGGAGGCTAAATAATGTGTTCTCAGAGCACTTGTTATCTTCCACAGTCACTAACACAGCATCTGAAACATGTTGCAGCATTTTCATTGTTACAATTTCCAAGGAGCTGTCCATCAGCAAGTGTTTTCAATTTGTTTAATGTAAAATAATATATCATTATATATATATATATATATATATATATATATATATATATATATATGTATATACAGTATATACTGTATACACACACACACACACACACTATATATATTCATTTGGCGGCCCACTTGCAATACCTCCACAGACCCACAGGTTGGGAATCACTGTCATAGATGATTTAATGCCCCTTTAATACTGTGCAGTAATATGTATAATCTGCTGTCAGTAGCACATATTGCTCTATATGTGCCATCCTGTTGTCTTTACTATCTGTAATGTTGTGTCTCAGCAACAGTAACACCAATTACAAATTCCTGACTGTACATTTGTGGTATTTGATCAATAAAGTTAATCTGCTTTGAATGACGGTGTGATTGGAGGTTTATTTCAAGCGAATATATTGTTTGGTTTTGGAAATAAAATAGAGCTGAGAAGTAATCCAGATGGTTTTAAACAGTTCATAAAAATGTTTTTTATTGAAGTTGATAACAGAACAAGACCACTGCTGAAATCAATGATACTCTCATCTACAACTGACACTATGAAATAAAACAATCATGATAAAACATCAGCACCATGAACATGTAACAGAGGAGCAACTGTCCTGATATAAATTAAATGTTTTTGACATGTGTAACATTCATATTTGTGTGTATTTCATTACAGGTAACAGAGACAGTACAGCCTATCTATGTAGATCATCTGTATATTAACACTGACAGATCCAGGTAGCACAATTTGACTCAAGCTGAATTTACAGAACATAGCCAAGGCAGCATCAGTCCATGACATCTTCAGACCTCCAGAACAGAAAAAGCCATGAAAAAGCCTGTGAAGATAGCAGAGAGAATGAAAGAGAAATGAATACAAATTGTACAGACAACAGTCTGGAAAAACACAATCCTGCCTTGACTTATTCACCATACAGAGTCTCCAGACACATGTGTTATGTTATTACTCCATACTGAATTCATAGGTCTTTATTAAGCCTATTGGTCAGATTTGAAGATTGTGAGTGATCTGATGTAAGCTACGCTACATTGTGAGCTTAAAATGTAACATTATAGAACAATAATAATAAAAAAATAAAAAATAAATATTTCACGTCAGGTTTTTCAGACTGTTTTTCTGTAGCTGTGTTCAGGAGGAACCTGCATCAGATTGCAGGTGGATGACAGTGACTGTTGATATCTGATAATCAATAATAGACCAATATGGGCCTGACATAATATGGGGATGCAACGGTTCTCAATACAATATTGAATGGTACGGTACACCATCCACGGATCAATGTTTTCTACAGTGATAATCAGTGAGAAACGGCCCATGAAAAAGTCACAATGAAACGCCATTATGTGCAGTACTGAGTGTGGTTTCACTCTCACTCTATATCAGCACAGGAATAGAATCACCAAACGTGTTTTTACTGAATGTAAACAGGTGTTTCAGTTCTGCCCTACAGCCTACTTTGTGTTGCTTTATCTGTCTCAACACAGCACAACATTGACTTGTTGAAATGACAAAAACAAACGGTTACAAATCAAAGTTTTACCACATGGGTCAAGAAATGTGGTGAAAACACAGCTCGTGTTACTTACTTTTTATTTGATTTCTCTCCCTGTCTCTCCTACAAAGCGGGGAGCTGCGATCAAATATAAAGGCAAAATGCGCCCCCCCCCCCCCCCCCCCTCCCCCAAACAACAACAACCCTTAACTACCCCTTGAACATCATGCCCATGACGGGATACAAATGCAAAATCGAATATCCTAATCACAATACATGAAACGACTGTGCGTAAACAAATGAGAAGTCATGTGTTTTTTGAAGACTTTACATTATTTTTCCATGCTGAGCTCCAAACTCACTGCAGGATTCCCAGAAACCTGAAGATGATCATATTCATGTTAGCTTTGGCAAATTTCCTGCATACCAGCATCCTCACCTGCTAAGCCCCGCCCCCTCCTGCAGCATCACAGGTGGCTCCTGTAGATGCGGATCTTGCGGCTGAGGTTGCGGGCCAGTCGGTCCACGGCGCTGCCGATGTGTCCCAGCTCCTTGCGGGACGTGAGGCCCTCGATGTTCCCGCTGTACCACAGCACCCATCCGCCCAGTGACATCAGCACCAGCAGAGCACCTGCACATACCTCAGGTCAGTCTGGGAAACACTCACACACTTGTATTTAAACAAGATACATCCAACTAGAACAGGGGTGTCAAACATAGGGACCGGGGGCCAGAACCAGCCCGCCAAACGGTCCAATCCGGTCCACAGGATGACTTGGCAAAGTGTAAAAATTGCCCAGAGAAGTCTTTCAATCTGATGTGATGCACTTGTGAAGGTAAAGAGGTGCCAGGTTTCAGGGGCAAGTTAAATATTAAACAGCCTATTAGTGAAACTAATGCTCAAACATCTCTGTAGTTGTGATAACATGGAGATAATATCACCATTGATTTTTCTGTGCCACAGTAGATGTAGTCATGTGAAAAACACCTTACAAATGTAACAATAATATAATCTGGATGGAGAGCATCTGAAACTGTGATGCTCAATGTCTGTAGTTATGATTACCAGAGCTGAATAACATGGAGATAAGATCACCTTTAATGTTTCAGACCACAATACAGTCACATTTTTACAATGTGATGTATTGAATTTCAATTTCACTTGTAATATTAAATGTTTTTTTTTTACTAGATGCACGATGATATCCAGCACAGGATCAGTATCGGCCGATAAAGGCTTTAAAATGAAATATCTGCATCGGCCTGAAACAAACTCTCTGGCGATATAACACCGATAAAATGACATTTGACGCTATTGAGGTTGGTAAAGCTTATTTAAAATATGAATTGATCATTTGAAATTAATATGCATTCTTTTGTTCATGTAATAAGAATATTGTGAAACCCTAGGGGTGTTTACCTGAAGAAAAAAAGAGATAATTTTTTAAAGAAAAGGCGAACTGAATACTATTTTAGTTTTTAGATTTCATTTAAGCAAATTTCAGTAAATAATTTATTACCATTTTAGTAAATATCTAAACCTGAATTGTGTGGTTCCAATACAAATGAATAAAAAAAGAAGCAAAAGGTAATATTTTCTATCACAGAAAATAAGCATATTTCTGCATATTTATCCTTTACTCAAATAAAACGGATTCATTGTGGATACAATATTTTGTTTTAAAACTATAATGTTTTAGTTAAAAGATAGATCAAATAAAATTAAAACTAGGTTATCAGGGTAAAAACAAACAAACAAACAAACAAACAAAAAACCAAACACAAACAAACAAACAAACTCAGGGCCCTGCCCATGCTACTGTAATATCCTTAGGGGGCAATGCAGGAGCGACACCCTCATGACTTTTCACCAGACTATTTCAATGTGAAACATATTTCTCTCACTGGGGGGGGGGGGGGGTTTGTTGGTGAGCTCCTTGGCGGAAGGGGTTTCCGGGCCTTGTTGGTGAGGCTGATGGCGGTTGGGAAGAAGCTGGTCTTGTGGCGAGTGGTTCTGGTCTTGGCAGACCTCAGTCTCTTGCCGTGGGGGAGTGTCTTAAAGAGTTTGTGGCCAGGGTGGGAGGGGTCAGCCATGATCTTGCGAGATCGCTTCAGTGTCCTGGCTGCATGCAGGTCCTGGAGGGATGGCAGGTTGCATCCGATTATCTTCTCAGCGCAGCGGATGATGCGCTGAAGTCTGTTGATGTCTTTGAGAGTGGCAGCAGCATACCAGACGGTGATGGAGGAGGTGAGGATGGACTCGACGATGGAGGTGTAGAAGTGCACCATCGTGGTCTTTGGCACTTTGAATTTATTGAGCTGCCGCACAAAGTACATCCTCTGCTGTGCCTTCTTGGTGAGAGCTCTGATGTTCAGCTCCCATTTTAGGTCCTGACTGATGATGGTCCCCAGGAAGCGGAAGGACTCCACAGTGTTGACTGG